>NC_135879.1:159759506-160318578 GCF_964194155.1 Cetorhinus maximus
TCTCTCCATCTCTATTCATGCAGGACAAGCTGGCACACAACAAGAGAGAGAGGTCGCTTACCGGTGGAGGATGTCTGAAATCAAGGTCCTCACGGACATTGAAAACAGAGCCATCTAGCTGGCCGGCGAGGATCTGGACTGTTTTGTTCTCATGGTGAGGTCGGCAGTGCTCGACCAAGTGAGGATCCAGCAGTGCAACATCCATCAGACAACCATGCTGTGAGTGATGTGTCCTGTTTCACAGGCCACTGCCATGCACTGATTATCTCTCCTTGCTTTTGCAGGCACATCTGCCAAACAGCCGACAGAGTCCATGACCCAGGGCCTCCAATCAAGCCCCGAAGAAATCGCTGAAGAGGAATCTGAAGGCACCTTCCTTGAAGTCCCGTCATAGCGTCACCCACTCCCTCCACCAGAGCAGAGACACACACCTCAGTGGGAACGTAGCTTTAGAGTATCCTCGGGATCACAGTCTGGTAAGCACATCGCACTGTCTGATCCACAGCAGGCGGAGGCAGGGACTTCCCAGGTCCCCGGCACTTGGGGGATTGCTGGAGGCCAGAATGTTGCTGAGTCCGAGTCAGATGAAGAGTCTCTGGGCTCGGTCATGTCACAGTTGCTGATGTTGCAAAGGCAAGCTCGGGAATATCAGGAAGGGATGTCTGCTGCACTCCTCAGATTGCAAGGCATGTTGGAGGATTCTGTCCGCCTTCAGGCTGAAGTGATAGTGCCGGCATGCCAATGCACCGAGGTCAACACGGGTAGGATGGCGGCTGCCATGGAGACCTTGGTCCAGGACATCACTCCTGCACTGCTGTGCGGGCTGAACTCCATTGCTGACGCTATAGTTGGCCTCCAACAGTGTGTACGTAGGGCGGCTCAATCTCACTCCAGATACCCTTTCTCCTCAAGGAGTCAGCCAAGGGCCCTTGGGCACCCATAGGGAGAAGGAACAGCAGGTGCATAACCCGGGGCCATCCACCCTGGTTACTCTGGGAGTGTTCTGACCATCCAACTCCCCTCTTCCTGTGACCTCAATGGCTCCAACTCCACAGGCCAAGGAGGGTGGCACTGCCACATAGCAGGACTCTGAAAGCAGGCAGAGGCCTTCCAGGTCTCGGCCCTCCAGAGGATGCCCATCAAGGTCATCACAGACAGGGCGTAGCAGTCAGCAGGCTGCCTCCACTTCCACTGCGGGTAGCACCAAGATGTAGCAGCAGGGTTAGGAAAGTTAAGAACATGGGACTCTTTTCAGTGAAAACAATTAAACCAAATTAACAAAATCAAGGATAAAGTAAAAGCATCCCTTTAAAGGGAAACTGCAAATACAAAAGACAAAATGCAAAGGAAACTTACTGACATCAAATCAAAATGTGATTAAGGGGGTCTATAAAACACCCCAGTCCCCATGGTGCCCACCAGGCACGGAAAGCCTCAACAGTGCTGGCGGACACCGCGTGCTCCCTCTCCAGAGACACCCGGCCACGAACATAGCCGCGGAAGAGGGGCAGACAGTTGGGTCAGACAACCCCCTTGATTGACCACTGCCTGGACCTGTTAATGGCCAACTTGACAAGGCCCAGGAGCAGTTTCACGAGGAGACCCTCCTCCCTCCCGTCCCCCACTCCGCACGGGGTGCCTGTGGTTCAGGAGCATGGGGCTGAAGCACAAACAAAACAACAGTAAAAGGTTTTTCAAGAAACTAAAAAGGGGCTGCAGCCTAAAACAATTAACATTATACATGGTCCACGGACTCCACAAGGACGCAAAAGACGCAGGCATCTTGGGAGTCAGTGAACTGACACAACTTACGATTGTATGGGACTGTCACGTGCAACACCCTCCACCCCAGGTCCCCAATGGAAAAGGGGAGGACACCTCCGTAGGGGTCCCCCACCGGGGACCTCCACTGCCAGACAGCAACAAGGCACGCCAGGGCATGTCTGGGCGGCAGGTGAGGGCAAGGAAGTGAAGGGTGTGCAGCAGCAGCCCATACAGGACGTGTACCACGCCATGCTAAAGGGCACAGAGGGCATTTCCACGAGGTGGCTCAGGTTGTAGGGCACCGGCTCCCGAGGGAGGGTTCGGGATTTGGGGACATTGTGGAATTCCGTCAGAACAGGGGAACACTTAGATGGAAGACCACCGTGCACCTGCGCCGCCTCGAAACCCAGAATGACGTCGGGGTCAAGCTTGACCGTCCTAAGGTCTTGAATGGCATCGGCCGCGAGCCGGACGTCCACGGACACGCGATGTGCCAACTCCTGTGGTAGCATCCAGCCTACTCCTCCGCCGCCCAACACATCCCAGATCCTGGTCACCCTGGCAGCCACAGCCCCCCTCTATGCCAGCCACTGAAAAGGGAGGAGGTGCAGAGTCCTGAGCAGTGGCTCTCTAACGATAGCCGCTAATCCTGACAGTGGAGAGCTGTATCGCGAGGCGACCATGTTCCAGACTTTGATCAGGTCCTGGTAAAAGACGGGCAACACCTTCAAGGAGCCACAAAGGCCTCTCAGGTCTATAAACAGGAGCTGCACTTCATAATTCAGGCCGTGCACCTGGCGGAAGAAATACGTTGTCAGGGCCACCATCTCAGAGGAGGCTCAAACTAAAGGTATCGTTGCAGGGTCTGAAGGCGGAAAGTCGCCACCTGGGAGTGTAGGCACACCAGCGCCTGACTGCCCTCCCCTAAGCGGGAGACTCAGAATCTCAGCAGCAACCCAGTGCAGCCTTTTGTCCCAGAAGAAGTCAACGAACATTCTCTGGAATTTTATGACAAAGTCCAGGCGAGGGGACAAAGTGACCAGCCGGTACCACAACATGGTGACAATCAGCTGGTTTATGGCCAGCACTTGGCCCCAGTAAGACAGCACTCGGAGCGGTCCTGTTCAGTGCCACAGACGAGTGGTGACTTTGGCCTCCAGCTCCTGCCAGTTCGCCAGCCAGGGTTCCTCAGCAGGATAGAGGTGGATCCACAGGTAGAGGAGGCTGGTCCTGCTCCAGGTGAAAGGCCTGAGCTCCTTGGGTAGGGGATCCATCTGCCATTGACCGACCAGGAGTCCAGAACACTTGTCCCAGTTGATCCTGGCAGAGGACGCGGCAGAGTAGACCTGCTGGCACTCACACATCCTCCGCAGGTCAGCCGGGTCGGTGAACATGATGATCACATCATTGGTGTAAGTTGAGAGAACCACCCCGATGCCCGGCTCGCGCAGAACCAATCCCGACAACCTCCTCCGCAAGAGGCGCAGGAAAGGCTCCACACAGATAGAATACAACTGGCCAGACAGGGAGCAGCCCTGATGCACTCCTCTCCCAAAACGAAGGGGTGCAGTCAGGGACCCGTTAACCTTAACTAGACACTCTGTGGCAGCGTACAGGAGTCAGATCCGGGAGATAAAAAGCGTCCCGAGCCCGAATGCTCGCGGAGTCCCGAATAACTATTCGTGATCCACCCTGTCGCACGCCTTTTCCTGGTCAAGAGACAGGAAGGCGCTCGACAGACCAATCCTCTGTGAAAAGTGGATGATGTCCCGGACCAGATGGATATTATTGAAGATGGTCCAGCCCAGGATGATGTAGGACTGGTCAGGGTGGATCATGCGGTCCAGCAAGGTGCCGAGGCGAGAAGACATTGCCCTGGCAAAGATCTTGTAATCGTGCTGAGGAGGGAGACCAGGCGCCAGTTTTTAAGAAGGCGGAGATCTCCCTTCTTAGGCAGCAGGGTAATAACTGCCCTGCACCGGTTGTGACAATCTCCCCCAGGAACCCCCACATAGTCGTTCCCCAGGACTTCCCAGAATGCCCTGAAGAACTCCATGGTCAGCCCGTCCAGTCCCGGGGATTTGCCCCTGGAGAGGCTGTCGAGGTGAATGGACACTTCCTCAAAGAAGCTCGCTTGCTGCTGCGCGCCCAGGGGAGGGTACACATTCACAAAGTGAAGCGCCGTCCCCTCCAGGTGCACAGTAAGGTGCAGCAACCAGCCTGGCACTGGCTCCTTGACCCCTAAGATCTCTGGCTGAAAATGTGGGGCCAACAAGATAACCACCCCGCCAGAATTGGAGGCTAGGTGACTCATGTAGACCTCCCCTCGCCACTCCAGGAGCCACGTAGCTTTGTCTCCCGGAACGGTATGGGTTTCCTGCAGGAAGCAGATCGCATACTTCCCGTCCCTGAGGACCGAGAAGTTCTGGAACCTGCGCTGTGCGTCCTTGCTGCTGTGGATGTTGAGGCTGGCTATGGTAGTCTTCATTTTCAGAAGTATGTGCTGCCATCACCTAATGCAAAGTACTAGAAGGGGAGGACTGTTTTAATCCTTCCCCTCCTTCAGGAGCCCAGCGGGAAACGTTTGGACCCTCCACTTGGCATTCTGGTCCAGCCCAGGGGCCTTGAGGGCCTCGCGGGTGGACCAGAACACAAGAGGAAAAGAATGGCCACCGGTCCAGGGCTGACTGGACCCTGTCTCGGTGACTGTGATTACTCGCTAGAAAATCCTGGAGCTCCCGTAAAGGGATGAGGGGAGAATCGATGGGGGGCACCAGGGGATCCGATAATGACTCTAAGTCGCCGCAGTGCTCACCACCAAAACCCCACCCTCCTCCCGTTCGACACCTCCAGCTTCCAGCCCCTCCCCCGCATTGAGTGTGGGGGCTGGTTCGGAGCTGCCAGTCGGCTCCGTCTCCACCTCGATCCCACCCCCAGGATCAAGGGCAGATGGGTTCTCTCTGGCCTCCCCTTGGGTATATGGGCCAAAGGGGGGCGGCACCTCAAAGCCCCGCTCCCCCTCAGGCACCAGGTCACCCGGAGGGTTTGGAAAAAGCTCCGGAATTAGCACGGAGGCACCCAGGACTGAAGGTTGGAAGGGAGCCGCCCGATGACCCAGTGGTCAGGGCCATGAAGGGACTGCTGCAGCCCCCCGGTGGGCCAGATGGCATCTCGGGGGTACAAGGTGGATCAGGATGGGGCACCACCGCAAGGGCAGTACCCTCACCGACCCCCGAGGAGCCCTGCTCAGGGGACTGCAGCAAGGGAACAGGGGTTTGGGCTCCCCCCAGAGGGCAGAGTGAGGACTTACTGGGTGGAGACGCCACCACCACTTCACTGGGGGAGGGGACACATCCGACCTTGTGAGTCGCAAGGTCCTCCCCCTCCGAGGTCTGGCATCTCTTCCAGGATAGGCTGGGGGCTATGGAGACTCCTAAGAATGTCTCCCTGCCTATGGCTCCTTGTTCTGATGAGCAGTGTTCTTGTCACTCAGATGTGAAAACTTTCTGCACAAGATAAAAGGCAGGTGTCTCAGTCCAGGGCCTCTTCCCTGTGCTTTGTGCAGCCTTCAGACCACAGTGATGGTCCAGCCTCACACCCCCTGGAAACATTACTGATGCCTGCACCTCGGCAGTGCTGGTCATTGCTGCCAGAATGTTGTAGGCAGGAGCAATTGCGTTCCGTCACTCTCTGTGTGCTCTCAGCACCTTTGAGGTGGAAGGTATGATGAGGCTCTCAGCACACAAGGATCAGATGCTTTTAAAGTTTCAATGCTGCACCTCCATGATATGAACCTGATCACAGAGCGCAAGTGAGCTGCCCTTGGTCAGACAGGAATCAGATCTTCTCAGAGGCTAAATGAAGATCTATGGAGTGTCCTCACTGCATGTCGTCATCATCCTCCTGCAATCGAGCGACTAATAGGGCCTCCACTGCATCTCCATGATCGGAGCATTCTCACAGAGGGTATGTGTGCTACCATAAGCCAGACTGGAGTCAAACATTCATAGATGCGATGTGAGGATCTATGGTGTCTCCTCACTGCATGTAGTCATCATCCTCTTCTCTTCCCCCGTAATCTCGTTCATTTGAAAAAAGAACATGAGACGTTCTATGTATTGAGACCAATCATCTATGGCAGGTTCAAAGGTTCAATTCTCCCAAATTGTGGCATTTTGAGAGAAGATAACTTCTTCAATTCTAATGGAGCTTGCTACTTACAAGCACTGGGTGAGGTACAGTGCTGATTTCTTTCTAATTTGATTTCTCCTGTTCAATACTGTTTTATCCTCATTGCCAGTTTGTTGTGGGGTGGCTGTGTTGTGCTATTAATGATAGAGTTGATCTGCAGACACTTCTTGGGTGGAAACTTTAAGTTTATTTACAATACACCCAGCAACAACTACACGTGTGCTTTCAACTCCAGCTCTATCTCTACACTGACTGCGAGGTAGCCTGTGCTGCTCTCCTATTGGTTACTACAGATCATCTGTTCTTTCTCAACAAGTATTATTCTTAAAGTTACATTGCACACTAAATAAAGCAATAATTACTGCAGAGGGCCTCCAGAGCACGCCTGCCTCGTCTGGCCATTGCAAAGGCTTCATCGCCATCATTGTTGCCTTCGAGGATCTCCTCACCCTCATCACTGTCAACATCCTCCTCATCAGAGGAGACCTCCAGCTCTTGCATTTCCTCTTCAACCAGATCCTGTCCCTGTTGCAGCGCCAGGTTCTAAAGGGCGTAGCAAGCGACGATGATGCGTGACACCCTGTGTGGACTATATTGCAGGACTCCACCAGACCTGTTCAGGCACTAGAGCCTCATTTTCAGCATCTCGAAGATTTGCTCCACCAAGTTGTGAGCTGCAGCATGAGCCTCATCATACCTTCACTCTGCTGCAGTCTGAGGCCGCCGCACGGGTGTCATCAGCTACAACCTCTGTAGATAGCCCTTATGCCCGAGGAGCCATCCCTGCAACTTCTGTGGACCCTGGAAGATGTCAGGGATCTGTGACCGACTGAAAATGTAGGAGTTGTGGACACTTCCTGGAAATTATGCGCAGACCTGCAGGATGCGTTTATGGTGGTCGCCACCAGCTGCACATTCAGTGAATGGAACCCCTTGTGGTTGTCATAGTTGACCACGTGCTGCGACGGAGATCTGAGCGCCACATGAGTGCAGTCGATGGCACCCTGCACCTGTGGGAAACCTGGGCAAATCCCAGCGCTCTTGCATCCTGGCTTTCCTAGTCCCAGGCGAAATGCACAAAGTTGCATGCCCGCGCGATGATGGCATCTGTGACCTCATGGAAGCATTTGTGGTCGGAGGCTTGTGATATCCCACAGAGGTCACCTGTGGAGCCCTGAAAGGAGACACTGGCATAAAAATTGATCGCCCTTGTCACTTTCACGGCCACGGGCAGTGGATGCCCTCCATGTCCATGTGATGCCAAATCCTGCAGCAGCTGGCAGATGTGACCAACCAGTACCCTAGACATGTGCAGTCCTTGTGAACACTTGTTCTCAGTCATCTGCAGGAATGAAAGCCGATGTCTATAGACCCTGGGTGCCGACCAGCGATGGCTCGCTGTGACTCTTCGGCAGCGTGTGTGGGAGCCTCAGCCACCCCTTTCTCCTGAGGGTGTTGCTCATCCTTCTGCGCAGCCAGGCGCCTCAGTTGCTCTCTTCTCCGTCATCTCGCTCTCTGTACCTCACAAGGCATACAGCTAGGTCACCAGGCCTCATGATCCTGATGTACTCCTCCTGCAGGATGAAAAGAGAGACACACGTGGGTTAGCATGGGTGTACTAAGAACCTGCCTTGGTTAAGCCCGAAGGCCCCTTAACACATCCCAGAGAGTGCTGGCCATCACTTGGATGGCCAGAGATTAGTGCGCTGTTTGGCTGCCCGAAACCCCACCCACCTCCGCCCCACTCCACTCAACCGATTGTCAGCAGCTTTGCCCACCTGGCTGCACGCTGTGCTCTCAGCTCAGGCATTCTCCTAACCCGCACTGCAAGGCTGCACTGGTAGCCTGAACCATGGGGGAGACTAGTCCAAACCAGGATGATGACATTGCAAGAGGCTGTGAGCACCTCCACCAGTGACTGCTCCATGGCCAGCTTTAGCAAGGAGATTGTACATCTTGCCCAGTCATCAACTGTTCTGCAGTCCTCTAAAATTAGTTTGCAGTCTGTGCCTGAAAAGCTCTGGAGCACTTGGTGGCACTTTGATGCCTCTGTGTTGCTTGAGTGGGCAGGTAAGCTAGAGGCCTGACTCCAATCATATCAATGTGGCTGCACCTGAACTGTCTCAGTTGCAGAGGAATGGTCACTTTATACAAGGTTTCCCTAGTACGTGGCCACTTCCCTCACCCACCAGCATGTGCTTGTGCGCTACCTTCAATTGCAGGGTAGCCTTTGCCCACCCCCCACTAAAGTTGCCTCAACTTCAAGGCAGCCTTTGTCCCCCTCCAATGCACCTCAATCTTGAAGTCCAACAGGCGTCCCTCGCAAGCGCTCCGCAACGTTACTGTGTATCACCTCTGAGTTCCCCTCAGAGTGCAGCTCACCATGTGCACAACTTTTATATGCTGTTGTGAAACACATCACCGTGCAATCACAGCGACTTGGGCGGATGGTCCAGCAGGTAGGGGGGATGAGTCCAACTGGCTAGCCTTATAATGATATGCAGATGTATTACAATAAGGTTCCCAACATCCAATGGTGGGAAACATGGTCGGCCATTGACGGGCTGAGAGGACAATTGCAAACTGGTTTCACGTCGTGATACCTATTTTTGGCCTTCTCGCCATATTGTCCACTCACGCCACTGAGCACGCCGGACACCAGCAGGCACAGACGATTCCGCCCTGAGGTCCAGAACCAGAGGATCTTGAAGGCACTTGAGGCAAAGCCATTGTGGACTTCAGTCTAAAATAAGAACAGGAATTGCTGGAAATACCTGGTCTAAAAGCATCTGTGCAAAGAGACAGAGGGTGGAACTTTCCCAGAATTGCACTAAGTGCGGTAGTGGGTGGGTAAAATGGAGCCCTACCCGCTGATGAAAACAGCAGGTTTTCACACCGTATCTTCCCGAGCCCGCCTCATTATTTATGCATTCCCGGGAAACACGCCATTTCCATGGCAGGCGGGATCTCATTCGCCCGCTCGTCATCACACCGCTGTTGCATCACACCGGCCGCCATCTTTAAAGGGCAGCCACAAGCAAAGTGCACATCACCACCAGCTCACCACCGCTGCCTGGGAGACATGGCCAGCAAAGGAAAAGAGACTGCAGCCCCCCTTCCCTATTTCAACAATGGGTGCTTCGAACGACTGCAGGATGGGCAGCAACGTCACCAACCCAGCTTGGGAGGCGGTGGCAGCGCTGGTCAGAGCGAATGCCCTGCAGAGGAGGACAGCCACCCAGTGCTGCAAAAAGATGAATGATCACCGTTCCGCCAGGGTAAGTCACTCATCTCATCACTCCCAACTCACACACTCACAAACCAATCGCAGGGCCCTCACTCACTGCCAGGTCAAGGGACATCACCATTCACTCCTTCACACACACCATCATTGTCCACATCCCGTCCATGGGACGACTCACCACCCACACAAGCCAGGTATACTTATCATCTGGCCTGGCAGGCATCCTGATACACTCTGCCCATCTCTATCCATGCAGAACAAACTGGCTCACAACAGGAGGGAAAGGTCACAGGCAGGTGGAGGGATGCAGGATATAAAGGTTCTGACAGAATTTGAACACAGCCATCCAGCTGGCCGGCGATGATCAGTACCGGTCCTGTGTTGACGGTGAGGTTGGTGCTGCTCTACCAAGTGAGGATCCAGCAGTGCAACATCCATCAGACAACCATGCTGTGAGTGATGTGTCCTCTTTCACAGGCCACTGCCATACACTGATTATCTCTCCTTGCTCTCGCTGGCACATCTGCCAATCAGCCGACAGAGTCCATGACCCAGGGCCTCCAAACAAGCTCTGAAGAAACCTCTGAAGAGGAAACTGGAGGCACCCGCCCTGAAGTCCCATCACAGCGCTCACCCACACCCTCCACAGAGCAGATACACACACCTCGGTGTGTAGCTTTAGAGTAGCCTTGGGATCTGGTGAGCACATCGCACTGTCTGATCCACAACAGCCAGAGGCAGGGACTTGCCAGGTGTCCGGCACTCGGAAGATTTCTGGAGACCAGAACATTGCTGAGTCCGAGTCAGATGACAAGCCCCTGAACTCGGTCATGCCACAGTTGCTGGAGCTGGAAAGGCAAGCTTGGGAACATCAAGAAGGAATGTCCGCTGCAGTCCTCAGATTGCAAGGCACGATGGAGCGCCAGCATTGCAATGCACCGAGGTCAACGCTGGCGGGATGGCGGCTGCCATGGAGACCTTGGTCCAGTACGTCACTCCTGCACTGCTGCATGGGCTTAACTCCATCACTGATGCCATAGTTGGCCTCCAGCAATGTGTGCGTGAGAGGGGTGCTGGGCAGCTTGACCTCACTCCAGCTCCCCCTTCCGCTCATGGAGTCAGCCAGGGGCCCTCGGGCACCCATAGGGTGGAGAATCAGCAGGTACACACTCAGGGGCCATCTGCCCAGCTGACTCTGGGAGTGACCGGTCCATCTGAATCCCCTTTTCCTGTGACCTCCGCAGCTCCAGCTTCACAGGCCGAGGAGGGTGTCACTGTCAAACAGCAGAACCATGAAAGCAGGCCAGGGCCCTCCAAGTCTCGGCCCTCCAGAGGACACCCACCAAAGTCATCACAGACAGGGCGTCACAGTCAGCAGGCTGCCTCCATCTCTGCTGTGGATGTCCGGGGAGCACCAAGACGTTGCAGCAGGGTTAGGAAAGTTAGGGAAAAGTAGTTGCATAGCCTGGGCACGGATGTTGATCACTTATACAAACTGTTCACTATTGTCAATAAACTACTAAGAATGTCCCCCTGCCTGTGACTCCTTGTTCTTGTCACTCAGGTGTGAAACCTTTCTGCACAAGCTAAAGGCAGTTGTCTCAGTCCAGGGCCTCTTCCCTGTGCTCTGTGCATCCTTCAGGCCACAGTTATGGTCCAGCCTCACACTCCCTGGAAACATTACTGATGCCTGCACCTCGGCAGTGCTGGTCATTGCTACCGGAATGTAGTGGGCAGGAGTCACAGAGTTCTCTCATTCTCTCTGTGTGCTTTCAGCACCTTTAAGGTGGGGCTGGCTTCTGAACGGCTGAGGTGCTGAAGGTGGACACAGCATCAGATGTGTCTAAAGTTTCATGGCTGTGTCTCTGAGATGGCCCTGATCATGGAGCGCAAGCGAGCTGCCCTCAGCCAGACAGGAGTCAGACATTCTCAGAGGCTATGTGAAGATCTATGGAGTGTCCTCACTGCATGTTGTCATGATCCTCCTGCGATCGAGTGGCTATTAGGACCTCCACTGCATCTCCATGACAGGAGCATTCTCACAGAGGGTATTGGCATTGGAGTCAAACATTCACAACTGCGACGTGAGGATCTACAGGGATACCTCACTGCATGTCGTCATCATCGTCCGCAAATCTGGCAGCTACGAGGGCCTCCCGAGTGTGCTTGCCTCATCTAGCCAGTGTGAGGGCCTCATCCCCATCGTCGTCAGCACCGAGGACCCCCTCACCCTCATCTCTGCTGCCATCCTCCTCATCTGAGTTGCTGAAACCCCTGAGGCCTATAAACATCAGACGAGCTGTGGGGGACACTACTGTTCATTCACCTCAGTTCCCCCAAAATGAAGGCCGCCAAGTGCATGTCGCCTGTGTGCTGTTGTGAAACATGTTGATGTGCTTTCCCGATGACGTGGACAGAGGATACTGCAGGGTTCCAAGAGCCTGGCGGGATGGCCTTTTAATTATATGCTAATATATTATAATTAGCCCCCTGCCGACCGAAGGTGAAAAACGCGGCCCGCTGTTAGCAGGCTGGGCGGACGGTCACTGTTGTGAAGCAGGTCGCACTACATTTTCCGCGCACGCCATCTATCGCGCCCTCTGCCAGCAGGCTCGGGAAATTCCGCCCAGAGTTAACGTTTAAGGTGTGTGACCTTTCACAGGACAGAAATCCCCCACTGTGTTTAATAAAACCACAAAACATTGAAACATCAGATCGAGGATAAGGCACTTATGCTTTAATGCTCAAAATGGCACTATTCCCATGACTTAGCCCGAATGGTGTTACTTCCACAGTCATGATTTAAATTAGAATGATCAATCAGTGCTTTTATTTTTCTCAGTCTAACAAGGTTTTGATGATGAAAAAACTCATTATCCACAATGCAATTCGCTCCCCGCATTTCAGCCAAATAAATCCCACAATAATTTGTCCTTGCAGGTTCAATTGTCTAAGAAGCTCTGAACATAATATGCTTCTAGCGGCAGTGTTTAGTTTAGTTTAATTCTGGAGGACATTTCATAAACAAAAGCTTTGTTTTTGGATTTCTACTTTAAAAGTCATTCAGTTCTGTTATGCTGAAGTTACTGTCTGGACTGGTTTTGCAGTCTGGTGGGTGCATCAATAGGAATTCCCTTCACTGATAATTAAATAGTGACACTGCCATTATTGTAGTGATATGCCTCAATGCCAGCTGTATATTTGCTTAATATTGTTATACTCTTGACAACAAATACAAAATAATAATTCAGTCAAATCAAATTGTATTTGGCATCATCATGTAAGTTTACATGACAAACAATGATTTTTTAAAACAATAATATAAGTATGAATATTTTGAAAATGTCAGGGGAAAAATAAATATTAACTCAGTGCCAGGTTTTTCCCAATCCCTGCATAGAGGCTGCAGAAGAATGCAGCCTTTTAAATAAAGTTGGTATTCTTTAAAAGGTTCTGATTTTCTACAGCCTCAGTGCAGAGGTTATAAGATATAATAGTGAGTGATTCCCTTGTACCCCTATACTATTATTCCCTGGTGTGATTTTTCTCTGAAGTCACAGTTCTGGTGGTATTGAAACAGTGGCTGTTTTAACACAATAAATATTGTGACTACAGGGAATAAACACAGCAGGAAATAATACCAAAACTGGATTAATAGGGATGAGCCGTGTAACTAGGAGGAACTGCAGTGCGAAAGTGCTGTGGAAATTCGGGGAGTGGTGTTACATGTCCAAGCATGACATAGTTTCATTACTCAAATCCTGGAGACAAGGGAGTTGCAGTGGGAAGCCTTCAGACACCCATGGCTATAGACAGTGGCCAAGGTAAGGGAGCAGCCTGGTGGCTGCAACTCAGACTTGGGACCAGGCTTGGAATGATGGGTGGTGGGGGTAGGGTAGTGGATGGGGGCTGGGATGGACTGGGGCTGAGACTCAGGGGCTGGGGATTGGTCTTGGGGACTCATTCGATGCGGGATTTGCAGGGATCAGGGCTGAGGCTCAGACTAGGGATTAGGGCTTGGAGTGGATGGGTGCCAGGAGCTGGAACTGGGCCGGGGCTGCAGCCAGGGTTGGGGCTGAGGCTTCACAGTGAACAACTGCAGTTGTGGTTGTGGAGGAAACTTAAGTGCTGAGCAGAGTCAGAAGGAACAGAACAAGTAGTCAACTGAATTGAATGAAAACATATTAGATTGTTAATACCTGCTGACGGCTTTCTGTGTGAAGTGGAAACAAATGTTTTTATTGTTTTGAAATTTTTTGCAAATTCGCTCTCCAGCGCCAGCTAGTCCTACTCCACTACTCTTGTCCTTGTGGCTGAGTTGGCCAACAGCTGAGTGCTTGTGCAGGTGCATGGTGCTCATGAACAAAAAACAAAGATGCAAGGGCAGTGGCAAGAGGAGTCTCACCAGCAATCTCCCAGTTGCACTCCAGAAAATATGGGACAAATGGCATTCCAGGCATCAAAAAAGGGATGCGGGACAAAATATAAAATTATGGGATGATCCCATAAAATATGGGATGGTTGGTGACCCTGCTACACCTCCCACCACCCCCCATGACCTTTTACAGTCCCCATGCCAAATCGTACCAACATATGTCAACTCATGCCCCCATCCAACACCCATGGCCCTTTATACCCCCATGCCAACTCCTGCCCACTCATCCAATATCCACCCTGGGCAGACCTCAGGAGACATGTGGAGATGAAATAAAAGAAAATTCTAAAAATATAATGCAGATTTTACAATACCAATTTGATAGTAAAAAAATTTCCATTCATGAAAGCCCATTCATCTTAAAAAAAACTCAAGTGCTTACTCTCTTATAAAACAAACAAATTTCTATTCAAATCCCACATCAAATCCTTTAATAGCCTCTTTAAGCTGTCAATCAAACTGTCAGCTCAGGAACCTTTGCTAAAATAATTGTAGCTTTTGGAAATGAGCCAAAAATGCATAAAGAGCCCTTAGGGAAATGTTAACAAACAGCTATTGAAACTGCTAGAACAATTTTTAAAAATTCACTGACACCTGCGGTCTATTTCTTTTCCTCAATTTTAAATAACTTCAAAAATGGCAGTTATGCAGACCTTATCCATCTTTCGAGAGCCTTTATGTCTACTAGATTTGGAGCTGGGATTGGGAATAAAATTAGAAAACCTTCCAATGCGTTTTCACCTCTGAACAACATTTCCAGAGATGGGGTCTGACTGACATCAGCTACCGGCCTGGCAGCAGTACATAGTAAATTAGGCTCATTTAGTGCCCTCTTGGGGGCAGATTTGTGATGCTGCCAGGATCTTTTTGATGGCGGATGGACCCCCGAAGCAGAAGCCCAAACAATGCCTGGAGACAACTCCCGGTTGCAGGCCCAATGTGGGTGGTGGGGGTTGGGAGGGCGGTGTGCAGTGAGGCCTCCTTTAAATATAACACTTTCCCCGCCTCCACCCCAGAGCCACAGGTATCAGAGGGCCACAGCCACTACTGAAGGCTATCCTGTAGATGGATTCCCCTCTACAATGATGACCTGGTGGCTGTGGCCACAATTACATTTTAACAATTTTATACTTATTCAGAGGAGCCTCCATCTTGTGATGCTATGGCCTTCTCCTACCTACATTGACAGCACCCAACTCTCCCAGTGTGTCTGCCAACCAGATATCACTGCAGGCCCTCTGATGGGCTTCCTGGTTCCCTTCTCTGTCTGCCATCCTTAATTGGACCTGGCTCTTGGAGGCAGATTCTTAATTGGTTAACTCCAGGAAGATCATAACCGATATCCTGGTATATGGCCACTTTCAGGTTTCCAACCCAGAATTGAGGCCAATGCAGTGATCACAACCCAACCAGGAAAAGTCAGTCCTATGGTTCCCAAAGTTCTTCATATCATATAACTAACAGGATAGTAGAAGGTTCACTCAAAGGACATTTGTCTTTTTTTGTCCAGCAATTTTGATGGTCCAAAGTGACTTACTTAAGGAATGGATTCAGCTTGTTTTCACATGGTGAGCACAAATTCAAAATTATAAACCTACACTACCTTATCTGTGCAATTTTCAAAATTGACTTTGAACTTCCTTTTTCACAGATACTGCATCAATAGAAGCTGGCAAACCTTTTGTGCCGTGACCAAATATACACATGCCATTTTGCTATTGCACAATGTTACATTAATGTACTTTAGCTTAATCAAATGCTTGCGGTTCATCTCAGGACTGGTGTGCAGCAGGATGACAAAGACCAACAACCTTAATACATTTTATAAGAAAGGAAAGAGAATAGATCAAAGGGTTCAATAATTCCAAAAATATTCTCTAAATGCTGCATTCTAACGCAGAGAGCTTGTTTGATGGGTTACTATGGAAACTGAGTGCTATATGGTTATGAGTGTATGTTCCAAGCATCTCTATGCTCGTTAAGTGACTTTGGATTATATGAATAGGCTTCTGATGGGCCTTGGCTGAGTGCCATCATGATTAACAGGACAGTTGTAGCGAACAGCTTGTGTTGGTGTGAAGACAATTCTTGCATCAGCTGGGCATCCATGTAAGCACCCATTAATGTCTTTGATTGTACTGCCTTGAAATATCCAATATATTTATCACCCTTTGGGCAAAGGAACTTAAAATTGTTATCTGTTTTAAATCTTACTAGGATAAAAGCATATAGAGAAAGCCATTTGACCCATTAGAACTTAACCTTCACAGCAACAAATTGCCACTTGAATGAATCCAAAATTTCTGCCTTCACTACTGCAAAAACCATTCCATGTGTTGGCTGCTCTTTGAATAAGTGATTTTTGATTCGAGATCTAGATTTGTCATTTACTTTTCAGATCTTAAACTTCTCTAATCTTTCCTTATACTTTATCTGTTGTTCTTTGGAAAGAAGTTAAATATTTTGTATTTGTGCTTTGGAGGTGATCTTCCAAAATGCTATAGATTCTGGAATGGTTCCTGCGGATTTGGTAACATAACCCCACTATCTAAGAAATGAGGGAAGGAGAAAATGGGGAACTACAGACCTGTTAACCTGACATCAGTAATAGGGGAAATTCTAGAATCCATTATAAAGGATGTGATAACCAGACAACTGGAGAATAATGGTAGATTGGGCAGAGTCAGCATGGATTTATGGAAGGGAAATCATGCTTGACAAACCCTGTTAGAGTTTTTAAGGATGTAACTAGCAGAATAGATAAGAGGGAGCTAGTGTATTTGGATTTTCAGAAGGCTTTCAATAAGCAGGATTGCCCTATGAGGAGAAATTGAGGAGACTGGGCCTCTATTCCCTAATGTTTAGAAGACTGAGAGGTGATCTCATTGAAACTCACAAAATTCTTACAGAGCTCAACAGACTAAATGCAGGAAGGATGTTTTCCTTGGCTGGGTGGTAGTCAGAGGACCCAGTCTCAGAATATGGTGTCGGACTGAGATGAGGAGGAATTTCTTCACTCAGAGGGTGGTGAATCTTTAGAATTCGCTGCCCCAAAGGGCTGTGGAAGTTCAGTCATTGATTATATTCAAGACAGAGATCAACAGATTTCTAGATATTAAAGATATCAAGGGATACGGGGATAGTGAGGGAAAATGGAGTTGAGGTTGAAGATCAGCCATATTCCCATTGAATGGCGGAGCAGGCTCGAGGGGCCGTATAGCCTACTCCTGCTCCTATATTCCTATTTAAGTAAGATATACCACATCCTCAGGAAAGCCGGAGTACTTTGCAGCTCATGAATTACATGTGAAGTGTAGTCACAGTTGTGTTGTAGGCAAACACAACAGCCAAATTGCACATCTCACAATTAGTAATGAGATATACATCAGCTTATGTGTTTTTCATGGTGCTGGTTTAGGAATAAATGCTGAGCAAGGCGCCAGCTCTTCTTTGAATATTGCCACAGGATCTTTTATGTACACCTCCACAGGCATGGACCTCTGCTTAAAATCTCATCCAAAAGGCAGCATTTCTAACAGTGCAGCCCTCCTGGCATGTCCTGGAATGGAGTTTCTGACTCAAAGTCAAGGGCACAACCACTAAATCATGTCGACATACTTCAGCATCTTCACAACAACAGCAACAACTTAAATTTATATAGAACATTTAACATATAAAACCTTCCAAGGCACTACACAGGAGCATTATAAAACAAAGTATGACATATAAGGAGGTATTAGGTCAGATGACCAAAGGTTTGGTCAAAGAGGGAGGTTTTAATGAGAATTTTAATGGAGGAAAGCAAGGTAGAGAGGTGTTGAGAAGACATTCCAATGCTTGGGCCCAAGGGAATTGATGGCATTTCCACCAATAGTGGAGCATTTAAAATCGAGGATACACACAAATTAGAGAAGTTTAGATATCTCAGAGGTTTGTTGGGTTGGAGGTGATTACAGAGATAGGGAAGGATGAGGCCATGGAGGGCTTTGAAAACAAGGATGAGAACTTTTAAATCAAAACATTGTTTGACTGGAAGCCAATGTAGATCAGCAAGCACAGGGATAATAGGGAAATGGAACTCGATGTGAATTAAGACACAGGCAGCAGAGTTTTGTGTGGCCTCAAATTAACAGAGGGTTGACCGTGGGAGATCAGCTCATGGGGATAGCCGAGTCTAGAGATAATGAAGGCATGGATAAGGGTTTGAGCAGCCGATGAGCTGAGACATGGGTGAAGATGGATGTGGAAATAGGTGGTCCCAGTCATGACAATAATGCACCGATATCCCTTTGGAAATGTAGCAACTTGTACAGTGGCCAGGATTTTCCTGCCCCGTCGCGGGTGAGGTGGCACCCCAGCCAGAAGTCCATTGACTTACAGTGGGACTGGACGATCCCGGCAACGGGCGGTTGCGGAAAATCCCGCCCAGTAGATTAGTGGGCCTTGTGCCTGGAACCAGGGGTGAGGCCTGCAAAAGTGGCAGTCACCTTATGGTTGAAATCTGAAAATGTTTTGCATCATATGCCAGGAAAATAGTATCTGCCTGCTTGGTGCATCTCCCTTCCTCACTCCTCTAATCTAAGGAAAGTTGAATGTAAATTCTAAAGCTGTCTTTTTGTGGACAAAGTCTCTGCTGAGTGGGAACCCAGAAAAATCCGGTCATAACAATATTACAGTTACTAATCTGATACTTTATCTCCTTAACTGTTCTGCCTCTTTCCCTGTGAATTCAGTTATAGCTTTGTACTGTCCACTAAATGTATGTAATAACATTATTTTGCTATTTTGTCTTTGCTAGAATATAATAGAATCATAGAATAGTACAACAGAAGGAGCCAATCAGCCCATCAACTCTATATCGGCTCTTTTGGACAGCAATCCAGCTAGTTCGGCTCCCCTGCTCTTTCCCCACATCCTTGAGATTTTTTTTCCCCCTTCAAATATTTATCCAACAAAAGTTAAATATCCGAACGTTATTAATGAATCTTTATCCAACACCCTATCTGGCATTGCATTGCATTTCAAATCCTAATCACTTATTGCGTAAAAAGGTGTTCCTCCTATCATCTCTGATTCTTTTGACGATCACTTTAAATTTGTGCCCTCTAGCCTTTATCGATCCTTCAGCTATTGGAAACAATTTCCCCTTTTTATTCTATGTAAGCACTCCATAATGTTAAAGGTGGTGGCATTGTGGTGTTGCCACTGGACTAGTAATCCAGAGACCCAGGGTAATGCTCTGGGGACCTGGGTTTGAATCCCACCATGGCAGATGGTGAAATTTGAAATCAATAAAAAATTTGGAATTAAAAGTCTAATGATGACCATGAAATCAATTGTTGATTGTTGTAAAAACCCATCTGGTTCACTAATGTCCTTTAGGGAAGGAACTCTGCTGTCCTTACCTGGTCTGGCCTACAATGTGGTTGACTCTTAAATGCACTCTGAAATAGCCTAGCAAGCTATTCAGTTCTCAATGGCAATTATTTAATGAATTATTAATGGTTAGTAATGAATCTTTATCCAAGTTGCATGAATCCTAATCACTTATTGCATAAAAAGGTGTTCCTCCTATCATCTCTGATTCTTTTGACAATCACCTTAAATTTGTGCCCTCTAGCCTTTATGAATCCTTCAGCTATTGGAAACAATAAATGCAGGCCTAGCCAGCGACACCCCATCTCATGAACAAATTTTTAAAAAAACCTGCTCTAAGAAGAACAACACTGGCATCTCCATGTAATTATAACTCGTTGTCCCTGGAACCGTTCTAGTGAAACTTTTCTGCACCCTCTCCAAAGCCTTTAAGTGCTTCCTAAAGTGTGGTGTTCAGAATGGGGAACAATACTAGGGTCGAACGAGTGTTTTATGCAGGCTTAGCATTGCTTCCAGGTTTTTGCACTTTATGCCTCTATTTATGCTTTACTAAGGGCAATTTGCGATGGGCAATAAATGCTGGCTTAGCCAGCGACGTCCACATCTCATGAATGAATTTAAAAAACTGCTGCGTTAACATGTCCTGTCAGCCTCAAAGATTTGTGCACAAACAACCCATGTATTTCTCTTCTTACACCCCCTATAAAATTGAACTATTTAGCTGGTATTGACCCTCATCATTCTTCTTATCAAAATTTATCACCTCATACTTCTATGCTGGATTCCATCTGCCGTGTATCTGCCCATTCCACCAGCCTGGTATGTCCTCATGAAGTCTATTACAATCTTTCACACCATTTATTACACTTCCAAGTTTCATATATCTGCAATTTTTTTCAAAAAGTGCCCTTTGTCTTCAAATTCAAGTCAGTAGTGTATCTCAAAACCAGCAGCTGTCCTGGTACTGAACCCTTGGGAACTCCACTATATACCTCCTTTCAGTCTAAAAAACAGCCATTCACCACAGCTCTTTTCTATCCCTTAGCCAATCTTGTTCCTTTTGTCTCATGACTTTCATTTCACTAACAAGTCTAACATGGGGTACTTTATTGGAAGTCCTCTTACACAACATTAACTGTGCTGTTCTCATCCACCCTTTGTTACCTCGTTAAAAAACATAATCCAGATGGTTTGCCCTTAGTGGGCTTGTGCTAGCTCCCCTTTCTGAATCCATGCTTGTCCAAGTTGCTTTTAATGTCCCAGGTTTTCTGGTTCTAATAGCAGTAAACGATGAGCAGTAAACGATATTGAGAGCCACAAGTTCCGGGGAGCTGAAATACTAGAAGCTAGAACTTGCGGTTTGCCAAAATTGGCTACCTGGGAGCCCATGCTGATGGTCAGGACCTGTCAGCACATAAGCTTGGGCTGTTTTCTCAGTAGCTACTTGGTTATTTTCACTGATATATTTAGGGCTGCTTCTAGCAGGTGTAAAGCCTGCTCCAGGAACACAATCCTTTAAATCAGGAGAAGTGTCAAGCACTCCTGCACCTACAGCAACCTGGCTCTGTTCGCCAACACCCAAGCCCCCAACCCCCAACACCCCCAGCTCTGTTCATCACACTCCCTTGGCACCCAGGGCTCTGCTCACCACCTCCCCTCCCCCCACCCCAACCAGCTCTGTTCACCACCCCATCCCCATGGCTTTTCTCACCGCCCCCACCCACCAGCATCCCAGCTCTAACCACCCCACCTCTTCTCACCCCTCCCCCAGCACCCCTGGCACTGCTCACAACCCCTTCCAACATGATATACCCCACTGATCAAGAAAATTCTCCTGAACACACTTCAGAAATTCCTTCCCTTCTCAAATCTTTGTGCTACTGTGGAGCTTGAGGACAGAACTGGGTGAATCACAATTGGAATGGCTTGCAAACAGAATGGAAGTTGGGGATAGTTGGAATTTGGTAGACAGGAGGTAGGCAGTTTCTCATGCCCAATTCAAATTAAAGGAGCGGAACCACAGAACTCAAAGATTATAAGTCAAACATCTAAGTTAAAAATCTAATATTTAGGTTCTACGGCCACAAAATTTATTTGTGCAGTGTCTATTTTTTCAGCCTTACGAGTGCCGTTTTAGTTGCAAAAGGGCGTCCGCTGTGTGTACGCAAATGTCTGGTGGGGGCCATGCTGGATGCTATCTTGGGAAAGACAGTAACATGGGTGCAGGAATTGTACAGTGGAAGTACGCAATGTAGCCAGACTGTGATGTTGATTTTAAGCCAGCACTGCCATTTTGGACCTCAATGCTCTAGAAAATACCTGTTCTGCAGCAGGAAAGACCCCCCCCCCCAACCCCCCCCCCCGAACTCCTCATTGACCCCTCCCATCAGCACTAAATAAAGGCATCATAAACTATTTTCAGGCGAGTTGCTGATTGGAGTTTTACTGATTGTTGCTGAGTTTGTAGAATTGTTTTATTTGTACAACCATTTAAAGTTGCTAAGCCTACAGGGAGCAATGAGACAGGTCCTGTAGCACTTGGTACTGATTTCAAGGGTCCTGCATAGAACACTTGCTCCTAGATATGGGTGTAATATTTTGCATCTCTCTTTGACTACAGCAGGACAGGGGGGATGAGAAGGGGCGAGACAAAGCAGGATTAGCTTCTGCAAGAGGGAGGTGGAGGAAGAGGAGACGGGCTTTCAGATGGAGGCCATATACACAAAGGATGTTCAGGAAGAAATTTCTATACTTCAGCTGCATCAAAGTACAATGTGTCAAGCGTCTTCACTTCACTAAAGACACCTTCACTGAAATCTGTCACTTACTGCAGCCATAGTTGAAACCTCAGAGCAAGGCAAGAACAGCATAGCCAGTTGCTGTGAAGGTGACCGTGGCTATGAACTTTTATGCAACTGGTTTCTTGAGGCCGGAGAAGGTGATATTTGCAACATACATTAGTTTTTCTGCCACTGTTGCATAAAAATCATAAAATCATAGAAATCACAGCACAGAAAGAGGCCATTCAAGCCATTGTGTCCACGACGGCCAACAAGTAGCTATCTAGCCTAATCCCACTTTCCAGCAATTAATCCATAACCTTGTAGGTTATATCACTCAAGCCTCCGCTTGGGCTCCAAAATGCAGAGATCACTTAGGTCCTGTATTCCAAGAGAGCTGAATGCATTTCATTCTCTCCTACCAGAGAGAAGCAGGCAGAGCAAGAATGGGGCTTCCACTGCCTGTACCACTTTGGAGGAGACACGCCGTGCTCGGCAGAATTGGTGTCAAGATTTCTGGCGTATGCTGCATGGTACACAACCTTGCCATCATACAGCCACCAATTATACGGTGACCAGAGAAGCAGGAGGAAATAGTGAGAAGGAAACCAACACAGTCACTTTCTAGGCAGGATATCAATGATTGACTCATCTAACTGGGTACCAGTGAACATAAACCCAATTCCTCATTCAATGACAGTCCCATGCATTATCTTCCTGCTGTCACTGAATATCACAGCATTCTCTTGGCCACAATATTAAAATAGGAGCCACCACAAAACAAACATTCCAAACAGTCCAAATCAAATTCATAAATCAAGCCATCCAATATTTAATTCCACCCTTTTTCATTCCCTTAGTGCCTGTCCTCCATGTGCCTTTGCCTGTCCCGGTGCTCCTACACAGTCCTAACCCAGTGGCTGCAGCATGACTGGTGGAAGGGGCTGATGCTGACTTTCAGAGAGGGAGATTGCAGATGGCTATACAAGATGCCCTGGAGCAGCCCTGGGCCTAGGAGGTCCTGCTTTGAACTGCGCCAGCTTGGCATGGCAGTAGAAGTCTGGGCTGGCTGGTTGAAAGGCATCAGCAAGGGCACTGGAGGACGTGGCAGTAGTGGGAGGATGAATGCTGCCATCCTGAGAGAGGGCAGCAAGTTTGTGCTCCAAGAAGCCACTGCCATTCTCTGGAGTGGCCCCTCAGAAATCCTAGCAATGTGTTGGAGGGCAGATTGCTGGACTAGTGTGATGCCCAGAACATTGATATCTGCAGCTAAGAAATCACTGTATAATACTTCATAAAATCCTAAGAAATTTATTGAATATTATAGAAATAGCTCTCTCTCTCTCTCTCTCTCACTCTCTCATAAAGAAAGCTCCCATAGCAGCTTCCTAGGCTGACAAGCACAAGACAACAAAGGTCAATATCCTGGCCAATGAAATTTCTCTAGCACAAGCACTGAAAAAGCATTGCTGATAGGGGGATGGGAGGTGACCTCATGACCTGTATGTAAACTAATTGTCTGAAGGTTAAACAGGATGTCCTAGCAAGCAATGAGCCAGGAGTTGACTTCATGGGCATCTGACAGAAATCAGCACCCCCATGCCTCCTCCATCCGTTTGTCCAATCTGGGACCAGTAAACCATTTTCACCTCTTACAGACTGTATATTTTTTCTGCCTATTTAGCTTATGCATCAAATATAAACTGTTGCTCCTTATTAAGCTTAATAAATTACCTTAAAATCACTTAGGAATTCTCATCCACCTATTTTGGGTAATCTGTGACTCCCAAACCCTAAACCTTACAAATTCGGGTCAGAAGTGAGATTCACAGTGGTCAACCTATCACCTTGGAATTTGAGAACCAACAGTTTTAGCTTGTAGTAAAATGTGTAGTTCTTAAATGAAGCCAGTAGCTGCAAAGGCATTGACATTTGCTAGAGAACAACTGATAGAGAGTTTGATTGAGAAAGCAGCTGTGCCTGGAGCAAGAGATGTCCCAGAAGGTGTAGAAGGGTGCGATGGAGATTGTGAGTGTATTATTGATAGGCTTTCTGTTATAAGGATGGCCGAGTTGCACTGTTAATGATAGAGTTGATCTGCAGACGCTTCTTGGATGGAAACTTTGGGTAGAATTTTTCCTATGACGGGTGGGCTGTTCGGGAGTGGGCGTGGGTGGGCACAGAGCCAATCACTGGCTTCACGCTGGCATATTACGCGGGCGGGCCAATTAAGGCCCACCCAGTGTGAATTGCGGCTCCCGAGTACAGCGGGAGGGGGCAGGCGGCGGTGGGAGTCCAATGACCACCGGGTCTAATGGCGACCCAGTGGCCTGTTTAAAAATGGCACAGGCAGCCTTCCAAAGGCTGCCACCGATGTTGCACAGGAGGATGTCCGAGAGCACTCTTGGACAGCAGGCCAGGCGGGAGGGCTGGTCAGCGGGGCAGTGTGCTCCGAGATTTTCAGATGAGTGCCTCGCTGCCCTCCTCGAGGAGGTGGCAGCAGGCTACAACATCATAGCGCCAAGGGACGGGAGGAGGAGGAGGCCCCCGACATGACGAAATGTGCCTGGGAGGAGGAGGCAAAAAGGGTCAGCTCCCACGATGTGGTGAGACTCACCTGGGTGCAGTGCCACAAGCAGTTCAATGACCTCTTGCATTCGGGAAGGGTGAGTACCGTGTTGGCATGGGTCACTTAGCACAGCAGTTAGGTTGACCCCCCCTGGCCCCCCCTCCCCGCCCCAACTCGGAATGTTGTTATTGTATTCATTTATTCACGGGATGTGGACTTCGCTGGGTGGGCCAGCATTTATTGTCCATGCATAGTTCCCCCTGAGGAAGTGGTGTTGAGCTGCCTTCTGTATCTGCTGCATGTGGTGCAGGAACACCCACATTACTGTTTTGGGGACGAGCTCCAGGATCTGGACCTAGGCACAGTGGTGGAACGTCAAAACATTTCAAAGTCAGGATGCTGACTTTCTTGGAGGGGATCTTCCAGGTGGCGGGGTAGGCATCCATCTGCTGCTCTTGTCCTTCTAGGTGGTAGTGCTCCTTGGTTTGGAAGGTCTTACAGTTTGGGTGGCAAGTGTGATGGAGGCAGCATCTGGGCAAGGGGGTCAGCCCTGGCTGCTTGGAGTGAGTGTATTGCGGGTCCAGGGTCACGAATCAGATGAGCCCTGCAAGGTTTTCCTCAGGTGGGGTTGGCCAGGCTGCAATGGCAATGCAGGTACAGGGTGGACTAATCAATGCTCCTCTCTCCTTTCAGGAGAAGACAGCACACAATAATGCAGAGCGGCTGCGGACTGGCAGACGGCAGCCCCACCTACTCACACTGACCAGATATGAGCAGGAGGCTCTCGAGCTGCAGAGGAGCCATGTACCCAGGTCTACCGGCCATGGTGAGGTTGGGGTGCCACTGGGAGGTAAGAGATTACAATGTCTGTCAGTGCAAATATTCCACTGTTGCCTGTATATTGATTTCAGCCTCCAACATGGGATCCCCATTGATAATGGAAGGATGAGTGCATCCTGCTCTGGGTGCCAGGCATGCACATTAACAGTGTAACAACTTCAACTAATCAAATGTTCCTGTTCTTCCTTTCAGCCTCTTCAGAGCACGCCCACACTCAGGAGGCAGAGGGGCCACCACTGACAACTAAGGGCCGTGAAGATATACATACACCAGCGTCACACCATCTCAGCCAGGCAGGCACCAGCACAGATACCAGCACCTCGGTTGGGATAAGATCGTTGGCTAGTATCTCGGTGCACAGTGGTGAGGGCACTTCACACTCGCTTGAGGTGCAGGCGGAGACAGAGAGTGCCCAGGACGCCGGCAGTCGGAGGACTGCTGGAGACCAGGAACATGCTCAGTCGGTGGCTGATGATGTACCTCTGGAGTTGTCCTTGAGGCAGCAGATGCTGGAAGTCCAGCAGGGTGTGCGGGAGGATCTGGCGGAGATACATGAGGGAATGCACACCATGGTCTCCGTGATGGAGGAGTCCATGTGGAGCATGAGCAATGCAAGCGCAATGCTTCCTCCATGGAGAGAGAGGGGACTCTCATGGAGAGGCTCCTCCAGGAGAACAATCAGGGCTTCCTGGGGATGCGCTTGCACCTGCAAGCCCTCACAGCAGCAATGACCTCATGTGGTCAGTTTCAGTGTGGGAGATGGATTGGGCACCCAGTATCCCAGCTCAGTGCCCATCCATCAATGGTGAGCAGGGAGGTCCAAAACGACCTCACGTTGGTGCACGAGCTGCTCGTCATCTCTGCGGGCTCCTCTCAGGGCGCTCCAGATGAAGGCAGCAGCTCCTCCGCCCCTCTGCCAATCACCGTGGCATCTGATGAGGCTGCGGCAACTGGGGAGATGCCAGCCATGCCACTGGCCACTCCCTCCCAGGCAGGGCCAGCACAGGCTCCATGGGCCAGAAGACGACTGCCAAGGTCATCAATGCCAACAGGGCAGCAGAGTGAGCAGGTTGTCTCCAATGCCGGTGCCAGCGAGGTGGGGGCACTGAGACGTAGCAGCTGCAAATGTAAATGTCAATCACCTTAAGCACAACACGGGCTTCTCACTGGTGCTTTTCTTTTGCCCCACGTATCAGTTGCTTTTCACTCGGTGTGCTGCTCAACACCTTTTTGTGCACTTTCATTTCTGTTTTGTAGTTTGCAATCATTAAATGTTTTCATTCTCAACAAGGTGATTCCTTACTTCTGCAGGTGGACGGGAACCCATGATGTTATGAGTGACTTGTTTGTCATTGAGCTTTATTGACAAGTCACATAGTTAATGTTCCTAACCAGGTAGATGTATCGAGTATGGAGCCTGCAGCCCTGGCGTGTGTTGGAAGCCCATCTGTGGTGTGCTAGCTGAAGGATCATTGCATCAAAGCCTCCCGGGTGTCCTTGCCTCCCTGGAGATTGCCCAGGTCTGCGTCTATCCCCTCAGAGTTCTCCTGAGCGTGTGCATCCTCGGACTGACTACTGGACTCATCGTCCGCAGCCAGAGCATCTGCGACTACATCTTCTTCCCCCAATGCGTTCCCCCCTTTCCAGCACCAGATTGTGGAGAGCGCAGCTTGCAACCACTATCAGTGACACACGATCTGGGGGGTATTGGAGTGCGCCCCCTGAACGGCCCAGGCATCGGAAACGCATCTTGAGAAGACCAATATTAACTCTGTCTTCCTCACCACAGATGCTGTCAGACCTGCTGAGTTTTTACAGCAATTTTTGTTTTTGTTTCAGATTTCCAGCATTCGCAGTATTTTGCTTTTATCTTGAGAAGACCAATGGCTCTCCACCACAGCCTTTGTGGTGTCGTGGCTCCTATTGTATCGCAGCTCAGCTTCTCTTCTTGGATGGTGGAGAGGCGTCATGAGCCACCTTTTCAGGGGATAGCCCTTGTAACCCGGCAGCCATCCATCCAGCTGGGCTGGAGCACTGAAGAGCCCCGGCACCTGGGAGTGTCTGAGGATGTAGGCGTTGTGGGAGCTGCCTGGGTACCTTGCACAGACTTGTAGAATCAGCATCCTGTGATCACACACTATCTGCACGTTCATGGAGTGGAAGCCCTTCCTGTTGACGAAGGCACCGGCTTACCTGCTGGCGCCTTGATGGCCACATGTGTGCAGCCTATTACACCCTGGATGCGGAGAAACCCAGCAATTGCTGCGAAGCCTCTGGCTCACTCTGTCTGGCTGGCCTCGTCCAAGTGGTAGTGAATGAAGGTCAATACACGCCTGAACAGAGCATCTGTAACCTGCTTGACGCAACTGTGGACAGCTGATTGGGAGACTCCACAAAAATCACCCACCGACCCCTGGAAAGAGCCGGAGGCATAGAAGCTGAGGGCAGCCGTGACCTTCAACACCACTGTGTGGTGTTCACCCACACAGTCAGAGCTGAACTCAGGGCCAATCCTCTGACAGATGGAGGTGACTGTCTCCCTTGAGAAATGGAGCCTCCTTCGGCACTGCACCTCAGGCATATTGAGGTAGCTGAATTGCTGCCTGCAAACCCTGGCAGCAGGATAGTGGTGTCTTCTGCGGCCCCTTCCAACTTGGCCTTCCTGCTGGCCCTGTGCCCCTTGTGCCTGCACCTCTCCTCCCACAGGCTGCTCCCCTGGAAGCTGCATTGGGACACCTGGACTCATCCCCCTTCTGGCCCTCTCTTCCTCCTCAGAGGAGGTGCCTCCAGTGGAGACCACAATCACCATTCCCAGGGTAAGGGAAGGCTGTCTGATACCTGGAAGGCCGCACACGGTGTGAATCCTCTGGGGGCTTGGAAGACATCACCGAGTCCTGAACTGAAGCATCTAAATGCTCTGAATGCAGTGCTGAAGTGAAATAAAGCTGTCCTGTTCACAGAAGCAAGCAGCAGCAAGTGATGTCCAAAACTATTCACTATTCGCTTTGTGAAGCCCACTGACCCCTTTTATCCCACCGTGGATGAGGTTTTGCAAATTGTGGCCTGCCTGCCTGCCCGTTTTTCCCATGTGACATCCTGAAAATCACATGAGCTATGTAAACCTGGAGTCAATTGGTCTCTCAAGGGCTTTAACTGGCCACTTAATTAATGGAGGGCGCGCCTCCGTCTTCATTGCGTGCCTGCCTAGTGAAATATCGCGAGAGTGCGCGGTGACATCGGGACGCTCGTCTGACGTCAATGCGCTTTATTTCACGCATGGGCCTGTCGGGCGCGCACCCACATGCCAAGGGTAAAATTCTGCCCATATGGACACAGGCTCCATTTTACAATAGATTCCAATAACATCATGGACATTTTTATATCTTCCTGACAAGCCTGCCTGAATCTTTCCTTGCACTGCCTCATCACATGTCCATTTCTATGACAGCAGTAGCATTCGATTTTTTAAAACTGCCAATCGCTAAAAGACTGATTGTTTCCATCTCTATTAAAATTATTCTTCGATTTCGCTGCCAAGTTATTTTTCTTTATTCATCGGCTAGCAGCAGCTGTTTCCTGCTTCTCGGCAGAGCCTTGCATTTTCACGCTGTTTTCAGCCTGGTGTGGAAGATGTCACCATTTGAATCTCTTATTGCGCTTTCCATGGCCAGTGCTATCTCTAGCATCTTCTTGAAATCCGGGTTCACTTCAGAATATAATCTTTTCTGAATATTGTCCTCTTTCACACTACACACTAAACAATCTCCGAGCATGTTGTTTAGAGATGTACCAAACTCACAATGTTCTGTTAGCTGCTTTAAATTTGCCACGTAGCATGCAATTGTCTCACCCGGGGCTCTATTTTGTGAATTAAACCTGAACCATTGCATCATGACTGAGGGCTTTAATGAAAATGACCCTTCACGGTGTCCACCAATTCATCGAAAATCTTCGAATCTAGGGCACTGGGTGCCATGGAACTCTGAATCTAACCGTAGGTTTTGCTCCCACAAGTACTCAGGAGGATTGCTCACCTCTCCTCTTCCCCCGATATCTCGTTCACTTGAAAAAAGAATGTGAGGCGTTCTATGTAATGAGACCAATCATCTGTGCCTGGTTCAAAAGGATCAATTCTCCCAAATTGTCGCATTTGAAGAGAGGATAATTTCTTCAATTCTAACAGAGCTTGCTAATTACAACCGCTAGGCGAGGTATAGTGCTGATTTCTTTCTAACTTGATTTCTTCTGTTCAATCCTGTTTTATCCTCGCCACCAGTTTGTTGTAAGGAAGGCTGAGTTGTACTGTTAATTTTAGAGTTGATCTGCAGACACTTCTTGGGTGGAAATTTTAAGGGGAGAATTTTCTCCCTGTCGGGGGATATTGGGCAGGAGCAGGCACGGGCGGGCGCACAGCTGATCAACGCCTGTGATCAGCTGCGCGCTGCCATTTTACGTGGGTGGGTTAATTAAGGCCCGCCCAGTGTGACACGCACCCGGAAGCGCTGAGTGCTTCCTGTGCGGGTGGGAGGAGGAGGCTGAATTGGGGCCTGCACTCTTTCGCACATGCGCGTGAAAGAGCGCAGAAATATCCCTGAGGCACAGAGCTGCCTCAGGGAGATTACTTTGATTTTTAAAAATTTTAATGAAGGAAAAAAAAATTTAAAGACATGTCGCCTCATGTGACAGTGTCACATGAGCTGGGACATGTCTATGAATTGTATTAAAAATTTTTATTTATGTTTTAAAGCCTTCACAAAACCTCATCCCTCCCGCGGATGAGGCTTCATTAAAAATGCGAGGGCGGCCTGGACTCTTCACCTGCCCACCATCCTTAAGGTTGGACGGGCGGCGGTGTTAATTATTTCAATTGGAATTTAAATGGCCTTAATAGGCCTTTGACAGTTTGGCGGGCGTGCAGCCAACTCCAGTGCGTGCCCGCCGAACTTAAGATCTGAATGACACGCGGTGACATCGGGATGCACGCCCGACATCACCGTGCGTCATTTTATGCGTTGGCGAGCAGGGCCCACCCCCACTCGCCAACCCAAAGATTCTGCCCTAAGTTTATTTACAATGAACTCTGCAGTAAATACACGTGTGCTTTCAACTCCAACTCTATCTCTACACTGACTGATGAGGTAGACCACGCTACTCTCCTATTGGTTACTAGAGATACTGCGATCTTCCTTAACAAGTATTATTCCTAAAGATACATTACACACTAAATAAAACCATAATTACTACACTTTCTAAAGAGGTTTAGAAAGGCAGGATGAAGTTGACGAAGGTTCAGTATAAGATCGGTATATGGTGCACATATGTATGTCTTAATAGTTGAATAGAAAGTACAAGAAGTTAAGGGAACGGGTAGATAAGTTGCAAAAGTGATGGCTGGCAAGACAGCAGCGCTATTCTTCATAATCAGTTACATTGGGAACAGGAAGCAAATGATAGAATGTGTTATACAAGGAAAAACTAGACTAAACACTGCAACAAAATATTGGGTGGAAATTTACGGCCCTGTTGCGGCAGGGGTGGGGCTGTAAATTGCAGCGAGCCACTCAAAAGTTCATTGACTTCGGCGGGGCTGGAAAATCCCGCTGGAGGGAGGGACCATAAAATTCCACCCATTGATTCACAGGCAGAAAATACCAGACTAAGTGAGAAGTTAGAAGATGCAACGGGAGCTTTGACGGAGTTAATTCAATAACAAATTGAAACAGACCACTCCCAGTGTTTAGCTAAAGTCAAACAGCTTCAGTCACAAATTGGTCAACACTGGGAACTCATGGCTGTTGTCTCCAAAACCAAGGCAGGTAACTTTGCTGGAACAGCATAGTTGAAAGCACTTATGTCTCTGCTCTACCTCTCTCATAGGATGAGGAAATGCTGGTGTCCATGGTACCTTGAGCCAGGACCAAGATAGTGAGAGGAATGGGGAAGAACCATGATCAGAGAAGAGGTCATGACCGCACACAGGCCCTTTTCTCTGGCGAGGTTAGGGCCTGGGAGGAATAATTGGGCAAAGCATTGGAAACGCGTACTGATCCTCTCCCCGTCATCTCAAAATGGGATATTTATAAGATTTCACATCCAGAATTAGAGAGTGGTGATTTTAAACAGATCTTTCGAGCTGCAGTCTCCCTGGAGTTAAAGCGAGAGATGGATCAGGACACTATGACCAGATGTGCGCGCAAGGAGGTAGAGGCTGCTCTTCAAAGGGCCCTAGGGGAAGGGAACATTTATTTTCACAAGGTCCTAGTTAGCATCAAACAGACCCCCACAAAAAGTCCAGTTGTATTTGTAGAGAGACTCCATGACTGTTACCGTAAGAGATGAGAGGGGGAGGGAGAGAAGGACGAGGATGGCCCGAAGGCTCCTTCCCTAACCAGAAACCTGAGCCGCGTAGAAGCTTTGTGTTGAGAAGGAGTATACCAGTACGTTGGCTGAAATTTCCTGACCCTGTTGGCATCGGGTGTCATGTTGGGTGGTGAGGGACAATGTGGCAAGAAGGCCAAAAGTTAGTTTCAGACCTAAGTGAAACCACTTTGGGATCACCCGCTCCACCCGTCAATGGCAGGCCGCGTTTCCCACCGCCGAACATCGGGAACCTAATTTCAATACTTTAGCATCTCATTATAAGCCCTGCTCACTGGAATCATTCCCCCCTTGCTGGATCATCAGGGCACGTTGACATGATTTCATGCTGATGTGCCCCACAGCTGTATATAAGTGACGTGTACCTGGTGAGCTGTATTTCGCTCCGGGCTTCAAGGTTTGTTTGCCTACTTTGCTTCGGGCCTTCACAGGCAGCACAACATCCACTTTTAGGGGGGCTTACGGACAGGTCTCTAACTCTCTAACTACCAGGCCAGCCATGAGGTGGGGGTGGCTTTTCAATTGCTACAGGGCTAGGGCTTCCTTGGGGAAGGGGGAGAAATGGCCTCAGGCAAGGGAAGAGGCTGCAGGGTGAGGGCTGTACTGGGGAAAGAGGGTATCCCAGGTTATGTGTGGGGGCACATGTTGATCTGTTCAAGTGGCCTTAAGATCGTGAGATCTGAGGAGGCAGTCTCCAGATGAGCTGAGGCCAGATGGAGATGTGATGATGTATGTGAGAGAGTGAGTGGTGATATCCATTGAGCTGGCAGTGAGCGAGATGCCAGTGAATGTGTGGTGGCCTTGTGAGTGCGTGAGTTTAGATGGTTGCCTCACCCTGGCGGCATGGATGAGATCACTCATCCATTTTCTGCACTGGATGGCCGGCCTCTTGTGTGCACTGACCACCTCTGCCACTGACTCCCAGGCTGATGGGCCTCCTGCGGCCAGAGCAGGGGTAGAGGACATCACAGCGGGCCTCCATGGCATCTAGAAGGTGTCCCAAGGATGAGTCACTGAATCGGGGGCTGCACTCTTCTTGGCCTTTGTAATAAACATGGAGTGCAGGCCTGGTTTCTTGTAAGAAACAGTAAACTTTATTTACAGACTCCAGATGAGGCTACATGCTTGTTCCAAGACCAAGGCTAAAAAGCTCTGCCCCTAAGATTCCTCCTGCTTAAGGCTGATTCGTATATAGAGTCATATGATCTCCATAACAGTAAGAAATGGTTTAACTTACACTCATTACATTCCTTCCCCTTTAATTTTGCTTTACCCTCTTATTTACAAAAATGTCTTAACCCATTTTATCTACAATTATACATAGTTCGTGCCATCATAATCTTTGAGGGGGTTTTCGGATTCTGGTAGAGAACAACTCTACAACTGGTGGTTCTTCCATTGGATCGCCTTGCACAGGAACTGCAGCATCACGAACATCCTTAGACAATAGCAGTTCAGAATTATTTACTTCAACAGAGACAACCGGTATGTCTATTCTTTGTTGATCTGGCACCTCAGGGGTCAAAGTTTCGTCTTCAATTTCAGGTGGGTTAACTGGTTGTTGGAGGGTTTCTCGACTTCTTTTCCTAACAATCCTATTTCCCACTTCTACCTGATAAGATAAAGGTCCTGCTTCAGAGACAATTGTACCAGGGACCCATCTCAGTCCAGTTGCAAAACTTCGTACAAAAACTGTCTCTCCCGCAGTAAACTCTTGACCTTTACTGTGGACGTTATGATTCACTTTCTGACTCCCCTGGTTTCTCTCCACCTGCCCCTCTAAATTAGGGGATACTAGACTCAATCTTGTATGAAGCCGGTGCTTCATTAACAATTCTGAAGGTGTTAAACCAGTGGTCGCATGAGGAGTTGGACAATAGTTGGATAGAAATCTTGAAATTTGTGTTTCCAAGTTACCCCTGATAGTTTCTTCATGCCTGTTTTAAAGGTTTGTCTTGCTCTTTCTGCTTACCCATTGGACAAGGGATGATACAGTGCTGTTCCGGTGTGTTTAATTCCATTTAGGTTCACGAATCTTTGGAGTTCAGTGCTAGTGAAAGCGGTACCATTATCTGACACAATAACTTCAGGTAAATCATGGACACTGAAAATCTGGTGCAGATTTTAAATGGTTGCAGATGAAGTAGGTGATTTCACTTCAAACATGTCCATCTATTTTGAATGTGCATCGATAATCACCAGAAACATGGTACCTAGAAATGGATCTTGGGATTGGGGTAGTGTATTGAGGTGGATAGAAAACCGGTTGGCAGACAGGAAACAAAGAGTAGGAATAAATGGGTCTTTTTCCGAATGGCAGGCAGTGACTATTGGGGTACCGCAGGGATCGGTGCTGGGACCCCAGCTATTCACAATATATATTAATGATTTAGATGAGGGAATTAAATGTAATATCTCCAAATTTGCAGATGACACAAAGCTGGGTGGGAGGGTGAGCTGTGAGGAGGATGCAGAGATGCTTCAGTGTGATTTGGACAAGCTGAGTGAGTGGGTAAATGCATGGCAGATGCAGTATAATGTGGATAAATGTGAGGTTATCCACTTTGGTAGCAAAAACAGGAAGGCAGATTATTATCTGAATGGCTATAAATTGAAAGAGGGAAATGTGCAACGAGATCTGGGTGTCCTTGTACACCAGTCACTGAAGGTAAGCATGCAGGTGCAGCAGGCAGTAAAGAAGGCAAATGGTCTGTTGGCCTTCATAGCGAGAGGATTCAAGTACAGGAGCAGGGATGCCTTGCTGCAATTATACAGGGCCTTGGTGAGACCTTACCTGGAATATTGTGTGCAGTTTCAATCTCCTTATCTGAGGAAGGATATTCTTGCTATAGAGGGAGTGCAGTGAAGGTTTACTAGACTGATTCCTGGGATGGCAGCACTGACATATGGGGAGAGATTGAGTCGGTTAGGATTATATTCGCTGGAGTTCTGAAGAACGGGGGGGATCTCATAGAAACTTATAAAATTCTAATAGGACTAAGTTTTTTACGCAGAGGGTAGTGAGTGTCTGGAATTCGCTGCCAGACGAGGTGGTGGAAGCAGGTCTGATAGTGATGTTTAAGAGGTAGCTTGACAAATACATGAATAGGATGGGAATAGAGGGATACAGTCCCCGGAAGTGCAAAATGTTTTAGTTGACGGGCAATATGATCGGCGCAGACTTGGAGGGCCGAAGGGCCTGTTCCTGTGCTGTACTTTTCTTTTGTTCTTTGTTCTTTAGACAGGGTAGATGCAGGAAGGATGTTCCCAATGGTGGGGGAGTCCAGAACCAGGGCTCACAGTCTGAGGATATGGGGTAGACCATTTAGGACTGAGATGAGGAGAAATTTCTTCACCCAGAGAGTGGTGAGCTTGTGGAATTCGTTACCACAGAAAGTAGTTGAGACCAAAAACATTGTATGTTTTCAAGAAGGAGTTAGATATAGCTCTTGGGGCAAAAGGGATCAAAGGATATGGGGAGAAAGCGGGAGCAGGCTATTGAGTTGGATGATCAGCCATGATCATAATGAATGGTGGAGCAGGCTTGAAGGGCCAAATGGCCTACCCCTGCTCCTATTTTCTATGTTTCTATGACCTACATAGCCTATATGTAGTCTAACCCAAGGTTGACCAGGCCACTCTCACGGATGCAGTGGGGCTGAAATGGGCAAATTCTGCTGTTGCTGACACTGGAGACAGTGGGCAGAATTTTCTGGCTGATGTGCGGGTGGCGGAGCCTGCATGTCAGTGCTTAAAATGTTGCGCGGCGTCCCGACATCAGCGCGCGGCATCACGACATTTAGATTGGTGGGCGTGCTATGCCGCGGGACACACGCCCGCCATTAATTAAAGGTCTCGTTAAGGCCCTTAACTTGCCAATCAACGATGATTTTGAGGGGCCCATGCAAACTTATGCTCGGCGCATGGGCCCAACGGGCAGGCGGGTAGGTGATTTTTTATTAAAACTCATGCACGGGCGTGATGTGTGGACTCAGAGGGGTTGTTCATGTTTTTCATGAAGTATTTAATGCAGAAAGTGTTTTAAACTTGCCTATGTGATTGTTGGCAATTCACATCGATTTCCAAGAGCTTTCTCTGTACTTTGAAGCTTCAGCTCAGCAGTCTGCAGACAGTAATCTTTATCGGGCCTGCAGCTTTCCGGAGGCCTCCATTTAGCCTGGGTATAGGTTCTGACATCTCCACTGGAGGCAGCTCCTCTGAGGGGGAAGGGAGGGCTAGAATAAGGAGGAGGCCAGGAGTGGACAATCAGCCTCCAGGGGAGCCACCTTTGGGAGGCCAGGTACAGGCAAAAGAGGCACAGGGCCAAGAGGTTGTCCAAGGTGGAAGGGGCCGCAGAAGATGTCACTATCCTGCTGCCAGGGTATACAGGCGGCGAAGCAGCTACCTCAACATGACTGAGCTGCAGTGCCAAAGGAGGCTCTGTCTCTTAAGGGAGATAGTCAACTATATCTGTCAGATGATTGGCCCTGAGATCTCCGCTAATTGTGTGGATGGATGCCCCATGCCAGCAGCTCTGAAGCTCACAGCTGCCCTCCACTTCTTTGCCTCTGGCTCCTTCCATGGGTCGGTGGATGATCTTTGCGGTGTCTCCCAATCAGCTTGACACACTTGTGTCAAGCAGGTTACAGACACTCTGTTCAGGCGTGCATTGACCTTCATCCACTTCCGTTGGGACCAAACAAGCCAGACATAGCGAGCCAGAGGCTTCGCGGCCATTGCTGGCTTCCCCCTCGTCCAGGGTGTAATAGGCTGCACACATGTGGCCATTAAGGCGCCAGGAGGTGAACCCGGTGCCTTCGTCAACAGGAAGGGCTTCCACTCCATGAACGTGCAGATAGTGTGCGACCACAGGATGCTGATTCTACAAGTCTGTGCAAGGTACCCAGGCAGCTCCCACGATGCCTACATCCTCAGACACTCCCAGGTGCCGGGGCTCTTCAGTGCTCCAGCCCGGCTGGATGGGTGGCTGCTGGGTGACAAGGGCTACCCCCTCAGAAGGTGGCTCATGATACCTCTCCGCCATCCAAGAACAGAGGCTAAGCAACGGTACAATAGGAGCCAAGCCTCCATAAGGACTGTGGTGGAGAGAGCCATCGGTCTTCTCAAGATGCGCTTCCGTTGCCTGGATCGCTCAGGGGGCGCACTCCAGTACCCCCCAGATCGCATCTCTGTGATAGAGGTAGCATGCTGCGCTCTGCACAATCTTGCGCTGGAAAGGGGGGATGCAGTTGACGATGAAGACCTTGACACAGTGGATGAGGCTGCACATGATGTATCCAGCAGTGGCTCAGAGGATGAGGAAGCACAGGGCGATGATGAGGGGCACTACGCCGACCCGCTACTACACTAAGGAGGCAGGGACATCCGGGACACTTTAATCCAACGAACATTCAGCTAGCTCCACACACATGGATCAGCAGGAACAGCATTGCCTGGCACTTCCACACGTGGCATTTAGGTGCTACATCTTCCACCTTATCAGCTGCAACTAAGGGCCTAGTACAGAAACATCAATGTCCACTCAAACACTCATGATATGTTTGTGAAACAGACAAATGCAGCACAAAGGAAAAAGCCTCAGCCACCGTCAGAAAACTGGACTTTATTCCATCCAACATCAGAGAGAAACGTCTCTATAACAAACATAAATATTTGTTCCCTAATCTAAGGCCAACACAGAATCACCAGTGACATACCCGTGGAGTGCCTAACGTGCCTTATGCTTATGTTTGCGGGTGCTACGTCTAGGTGCCGTCCCATCACGCGGAATGGCTTGTGAGACAGCCTGCTGACTCTGCTGTCCTGTTGGCCTCGATAACCTTGGCGGGCGTCCTCTGGCCCATGGAGCCTGTGCTGGCCCCGCCTGGGAGGGAGTGGCCAGTTCCAGAACTGGCACCTCCCCAGTTGTCGCAGCCTTAGCAGAAGCAACGTTGACTGGCAGGGGAACGGAGGAGCTGCTGCCCTCATCCAGAGCGCCCTGAGAGGAGCTCGCAGCGACGACAGGCAGCTGCTGCGCCGACGTTAGGTCACATTGGACGTCCCTGCTCACCACAGATGGATGGGCACTGAGCGGCAACACTTGGTGCCCAGAACATCTCCCACATTGGGAATGACCACCTGTGGTCATTACCGCTGTAAGGGCTTGCAGGCCAGAGCGTAACCCAATCAGAAGAGTCTCAATCCGATTGAAGCCCCTCTCCATGAGAGTCGCCAATCTCTCTGTGGAGGAAGCCTGAAGCTCTGTCCTGAGGTTCATGCCTTCACTGACACTCTGCCTGGACTCCTCCACCGCAGTGACCAAGTGAAGCACACCCTCATGCAACCCTGCCAGATGCTCCCGCATATCCTGCCGCTTGTCCTACAGCTGCTGTATTGGTGACATCTCCAGAGGCACATCATCACTGCCGGACTCAGAATGTGCCTGGTCCCCTGCAGCCCTCTGGCTGCTGGCACCATTGGCACTCTCTGTCCGTGCCATCTCCTCCAGCGATTGTGAAGTGCCCTCTCCACTGTGACCCGGGACACTAGTCGACGTTAAGTTCCCCACCGAAGTGCATGTGGCTGCGCTGGTGCTTGGCTGGCTGAAATGATGTGACACAAGTTACACATCTTGGCCCTCAGGTGTGGAGGGGGGGCTCCGGTCTTGTTGGCCACGACCATGTGGCGGTGATGCTGAAATTTACAACAAGCACAGTGCATCAGTTAGCGTTTAGTCAGTAACACCTTTCATCCCTTTCCCCCCCAGCCTCACAAGTCGCTCACCCTTCAAGAACCTAAGGAGATGAACATTGGTGGGGTGGATAAGAGTCAATAGGAGGTCCAAACATTAGATGTGCATACAGACAGGCTGGTCAGATGGCCTATGGAATGCTACATGGCATGATATGTACCATTGGAGTGGGGAGAGTGCAGAGGTACCTGATCTGGATGCATGCTGGCCTGGAGAGTTGCGGGGCTGAGGAAACATCGCAAACACTTGCGACATTTACCGTGGATCACAGGAGATGGAGAGGTCACATTATTGGCCTTCATACTGTTATGAGGGGCATAGAACGGGTGGGCAGAAGGCAACATTTCCCCTTGGCGCAGGGATGAGTAACGTGGTGGCATTTATTTAAGTTGAGTGCCATGAAGTTGACAGCTGAGGTGTTGAGGACCTTTTGGACAGAGTAATGTGGAGCGCACTGGCTGAAAGGGTGGTGGAGGTACCAACCCCCTTAAGATGCAAAACGTCTTTAGCTGTGCAGCAGCGATGCCAAGGCATGTTAGGCCATCGGGATAGTGGTCAAAAATGGGATAAGGTGACTTTGGAAGGTGCTAGAGACGCGCATCCTCAAGGGGACGAGGGACCTTTGTGTATGACCCACACGTCTGACTGTATCAGTCTGTGAATGAGCAGTGTTGCTGCATTAACGATTGCGGCAACCATCAGTGGTTTGGATGGTGGGCAGACAGAGTGGATGGGACTGTGGACCTCAAATACCTGGCCGCTGGACCCCAGCCTCGCCGCCCCCGGCCGCCCTGGCCGCCTGCCTCCTCCCCAGCTCCATGGCCTGCTCCTCAAATGTGGTGAGGCACTGGAGCAGGGTGTGCCCACCTCTAGTCCTCTGGTGCTCGCGCTGATTGTGCTCAGTTTCTGCTTGCAGAACAGGGAAGAGCATTTATTGGTGCTGATCGCTCATGTACTCTGCACGCACATGCCACACCCCAACCACAGTGGCCCATTTGAGGCTTCCAGCGGCTCCTGTCCACACTACTGGTGATCAGTCCCCAGAAGATAGTATGGCTGGTCCCAACCCCCTCCCCCAATGGCCACCTTGGACACATTCGGTGTCCATCACTTTGAATAACACACGGGTCTTAGCGCCCATGGCAAGGAGGCACAATTAGGTGCGGCGCCGAGGTCAGCAGATGGCTCTTGGCCACGACACCTTGAGGCTCCCCTTCCACCATCTCATCACCATCAATAAGACATGTGTTGGAGTTCTGAGTATGTCCCTAGTTGCCTCTCCTGCAGGTTGTCCCCAGACTACTCAAATGCGACAAACACCAACATATGCTGCGGGGAGAACCTACCTTCTCATCAACCACTGAGGCTGATGTAAGCATGGTCACTATCTGTTTGCCCACCCAGTGTGTGCCAAATGCCCAATGCAGTAACGACACTGTGATGTGGTCGGGGGGGCCTCAAAGGCTAAGGCTACCTGCTGGGTTAAATGGATATGTAATGGTACATGGTACTCACCCTTCCAGAGCGCAACAAACCATTGAATCGTTTGCGGCACTGTGTTCCTGTGCACCGCACATCATCATGGGAGCTCACTGCCTCACCCACCTCCTCCCACGCCTGCCTGGTGACATGGGGGGGCCCTCCTCCTCCCATCATCCACATACAAAATATCCCGACTGTTGGACACCTCTTGGAGGAGGACAGCAAGGCAGGCTCTGAGAATCGAGGGGCACAGTGGCCCCCCGCTGGCCTATCCTGCAGCCTGCCCCTCTCCTCCTCCTCCTGCTCCTGTGCTCTGAGACCAGCCTGTCTCTCTCTGTGAGTGGCCATGGTGCACTGCCTCAACGAGGCTGCCTGGCCACTCTTTATACAGACTGCCAATTCCCCATTGGAACCGGCGGTCTGAACAAGCCCGCCTCCGCAATGATTTTCCCATTCTACACGGGAGTTGCTAACCAGCTGGGCGGGCCTTAATTGGCCGGCCCGCGCAAAATGGTGGCACAGCCCGTTTTGGCGGTGGCAATCGGCTGCCTGCTCGCCGCCGAGTCGGTCGGGCCCGCCCGCCCATCAAATGCAAAATTCTTCCTAGTGTTTCACCATTTTCTCTATATCACTGCCTGTACCTGGCCACCAGATATAACTTGTACAAGCATCTTCATTTTCAAAATACCAGGATGCGCACTATGAAGCACTTCCAATAGTGGTTCTGTTCCTTGGACAGGGATAACGACTCTTGCTCCCCATAACAGGATACCATCTTGACAATTCAATTCGGATCTATCTACAAAGAATGGTTTTAATTCTTCAGGGACTTGTGCATTTGACCATCCTTGTAATACCTGTTCATGGGCTTTTGCCAAAATTAGATCCCAATTTGTCCAATTCTTTATCTGTCTTGCACAGACTGGTTTAAATGCAAGTACTACTTCTTGAGGTACTGGTACATGTGTAATAATATCTGGCAAAGGGAGGTGACTGAGGGCATCTGCATTTGATGTATGCACACCCAGAGGGTGCAGAAAAGTGTGCTCGTATGCTGACAAAATTAAAGCCCATCTTTGAATTCTAGCAGAGGCTATTGTTGGGATTGCTTTATCTTCACTAAACAAACCCAACAGTGGTTTGTGATCTGACACTATGGTGAAGTGTTGGCCGTGTAAATATTGATGGAACTTTTTTACTCCAAATATGATAGATAAGCCTTCTTTTTCTATTTGCGAGTGTCCTTTCTCGGCTGCAGAAAGGGTTGTGGATACATATCCTGTTAATCTGTCTGATTTGATTGCTGTTTTTCCTTCTTGTGTTTTTCCACAGAGTTTTGTCTCATCCTTCATTTTGATTTCACAGTTGGCCAAATTCCTCCCTGGTGATATTTTAACTTGGTTCAGTTCGGGGCTTGAGTTATCCATTCACCTCTTGGAAAGTTCCATAATTTTTCCTTCTAATGCCTCTTTTGTATAATCAACTGATTCCTCAGTTCTTCTGTCTCCTTTTTGTATCTTCTAGTTTCCCCTTGGAACATGGAACACTGTTGGATTTTTTCTTCCAACTGTTTCTTCAGTTGGTTCAGAGTGGCACTGCATTTGTTTAGCTTCTTTTCGTGATTTTTCTGTGGAAACAACTCTGACCTGAGGGATCCTTGCTGCCTGTGAAGGTCCTTCGGTTCTTTTATCTTATTCCAAAAGACACCATCATATTCCCTCGTCAACTCAGGATTTCTACCTGCTCAGACTTGAAAAATTTCTGGCCAATTTAGTTTGATTTATTTCAACCAATCATGGCCCAGAAGGTCACGGACCTGGAAAATACTCACCTGGACCTGGAAAAATGTATTAATTTTGCTTCCAATTTCCACCCCTCCATCATTTTCACATGGTCCATCACTTACACTTCCCTTCCCTTCCTTGACCTCTCTGTCTCAATTTCTGGCGATAGACTGTCCAACAATATTCATTTCAACCCACAGCTACCTCGACTACAGCTCCTCACACCCCACTTCCTGTAAGGACTCCATCTCATTCTCTCAGTTCCTTCACCTCCATCGCATCTGTTCTGATGATGCCACTTTCCAAAACAGTTCGTCTGAATGTCTCCCTTCTCCGTTAACCGAGGTTTACCACCCACGATGGTTGACATGGCCCTCAACCGTGTCCGGCCCATCTCCCGCACATCCGCCCTCACACCTTCCTCTCCCTCCCAGAACCATGATAGGGTCCCCCTTGTCCTCACTTATCACCCCACCAGCCTCTGCATTCAAAGGATCATCCTCTGCCATTTCCGCCAACTCCAGCATGATGCCATCACCAAACACATCTTCCCTTCACCTCCCCCGTCGGCATTCCATAAGGACCATTCCCTCCAGGACACCCTGGTCCACTCCTCTGTCACCCCCTAAACCTCAACCCCGTCCCAAGGCACCTTCCCATGCAATTACAAAAGGTACAACACCTGCCCCTTTACTTCCCCCCTCCTCACCTTCCATAGGCCCAAACACTCCTTTCAAGTGAAGCAGCACTTCACTTGCACTTCCCTCAATTTAGTCTACTGCATTCGCTGCTCCCAATGCGGTCTCCTCTACATTGGAGAGACCAAACGCAGACTGAGTGACCGCTTTGTGGAACACCTTCGGTCTGTCCGCAAGCATGACCCAGACCTCCCTGTCGCTTGCCATTTCAACACACCACCCTGCTCTCGTGTCCACATGTCCGTCCTTGGCCTGCTGCAATGTTCCAGTGAAGCTCATAGCAAAATGGAGGAACAGCACCTCATCTTCCGATTAGGCACTTAACAGCCTTCCGGACTTAATACTGAGTTCTACAACTTCAGATCATGAACTCTCTCCTCCATCCCCACCCTCTTTCCGATCCCCCTTTTTTCTAATAATTTTTCTACTTTTTTAATACATTTTTCTTTTCCCACTTATTTCTATTATTATTTTAAAATTTATTTCCATCCATTGTTTTATCTCCACCTTTTAGCCTATTTCAATCCCTTCTCCCTACCCCACCCCCACTAGGGCTATCTGCCACTTGCTCGTCCTGCTTTCTACCCTTAATGTCACCATTAGCACATCCTTTAGCTAATATCACCACCATCAACACCCCTTTGTCCTTTTGTCTATGACATCTTTGGCAATCTCTTCTTTGCCTCCACCTATCACTGGCCCTCTATCCAGCTCTACCTGTCCCACCCACCTCAAACGGCTTATATTTCACCTCATTTCTATTTTCCTTTAGTTCTGATGAAGAGTCATATGGACTCAAAACGTTAACTCTGTCATCCTCTCTGCAGATGCTGCAGACCTGCTGAGTTTTTCCAGCTATTTTTGTTTTTGTTTCAGATTTCCAGCATCCACAGTATCTTGCTTTTATATTATGGCCCAGAAGGTCTCCTGTTACAACAATTATTGGCAGCTGGGCTGTCTGTTGTTTGTAGGATACAGGCACAGAGGTGATGCCTTTCACCTGTATTGCTTCTCCTGTATATGTTTTTAATTGAGCAGCAGTTTTCTCCAAACTCAAAGGCTGGTTTTCTTCTCTGAGGTATTTAAAGATGTGTTCTCCCACCACTGTGGCCGATGCTCCTGTGTCAACCTCCATGAGCAGAGGCTTTCCATTTACTTGAAATGTAACAGTGATTGGTTCAGTTTTCCTGACCTACAGATTGTGTAGGGAATAAACGTCAGCCTCAGTAACTTCTGACTCATCTACGTTGTGCATTTCATTTAACTTGACCTGATGTCTGAATGGTTGTCTAGATCTAGTCCTGCACTGTTTAAGAACATGCCCTTCTGGTGGCAGGAATGGCATTCTGCCTCTTTAACTCTACAGACTTCGGGTGCATGATTTCCCCCACATTGGTAACACTTTTGGATTACTAGTGAGCTGCTTCTGGTATTTCTTTTTACTTTTCTAGCAGTAGGGTCTGTGTGCCACTTCACAGTTGCCTCCCTGGTCTTCCCACCTCACCCAGTGGCCAGTTCCTGCCCCTAACTGCAGAATGGCGCCACGTTGCTCAATCTGCAGAGCCTGCGAGTCCCTCTCAGCACTCTCCATTGCTAGCGCTATTTCCATGGCACGCTTCAGGTCAATCTGAACTTCTGCAAGCAAACGGCGCTGAATGGCGTCGTCATGTACACCACAAACCAAACAATCTTGAAACATGTCGTTTAAAGTATCACTGAAGTCACAGAGCTCTGTTAACTGTTTTAACTGTGCGATGTACTCACCGAGGTATCTTACTCAAGAGTTAAACTTGAATCTTTGCATAATCACTGAATGTTTAGGCTGAAAATGTCATTTCACGAGGTCTACCAGCTTGGTGAAGGATCTGGAATTTGGTGCATTCAGAGCCGTGAAGCTACGGATTAGGTTATACATTTTGCTTCTGTGACACTAAGAAGAATTGCCTTCTGTTTCTCCTCTGCCATTATTTTGTTAGCTACAAAGTAGAAACCTAATAGATCATGTATTGACTCCCGTCCTCAACGGATAAGTCGATGGATCAATTCTACCAAAGAGAGGCATTGCTGGTGAATATACTTCTTTTCTTCCTTCCCTCAAAATATCAGAATACTCACAGTCGCGAGGCGAGGTGTTGCGACAGTGATATATATATCCTCATTGCCAGTTGTAATAAACTTGGAATGCAGGACTGGTTTCTTGTAAGAAACTATTAACTTTATTTACAGACTCCAGATGAAGCTACATGCTTGTCCCAGACCAAGGCTAAAAAGCTCCGCCACTAAGATTCCCCACACTTGGGGCTGATTCATTGATATAGTCACATAATACCCATAACAGCAAGAAATGGCTTAACTTACAATCATTACAGCTTTTGAGGCCAAATCTTCACTGGACCAGTCCTGGGCTGCAAGCATTGAGAAGTGTGTAGGGGGCTGCGTGAGGAAGCGGTGAGATAATGGCATAGTGGGACAGTTGGAGGCCACCCACCAGCAAGATGTCATGTTTCCTGTGGCTGCATAAATAATAAATTGGGAATGGGATGATACTATGCAAATACCTGTTTTGCGGCCAACGGGTAAACTGACTTTTTTCCTGTCCACTACCACACGTGGTGCAAATCTGGGACCATTCTGCCTGTTGTTTTAACTGCAACAACTTGGGCCACTTTGCTCTCAGTTGCCATAATAGGTGTACTCCGGGAACTGATAGAAATAGTGAGCCTTGCTTCCCTCCTCCTCTAGCACAGATGAGTCCCAACTCTGTCGAATAACATCTAGAAAGAATCGAGGTAGCAACAGAGGCCATGTGAATTGGAAATGGGGCCCGACGGTGGCTGCTGCAGTGCCTCAGTCCCCTGGGCCAGTGAGTCAACCTCTCCTGTAACTCATATTGACCTCCCAGGGAGAGGTTATATCCGCTCTCCAAAATGATGGCCATCGGAGACCGCACTGTTGCTAATGGAGGATATCAACAATTGATGTTAGTCGACTTGAGCTTCTCTGCTACCATCATCCACGACCATCACCCAGACCCCACCAAGGGCCCATCATAAACTCTAACAGGGTTCAACAATTCAGCTCAGACATTGATACAGGGGTCCCTTCCCATAGAGTTAATCATGGATGGGATTTGAGTCACAGCATTGTGCTCGATTTATATGACCATGTACAACAGCTCACAGCTAATTGGGTAGTGATGTTCTCAAGAGTTATGGAGCAATCGTTGATTATGCCAATAATTGTATCTGGTTCCACCAGATACAGGCAATTCTCGAGTCAGTCGTGGGCCTGATCATGACTAACAAGCATGAGTGCGGAAGCATGACTGGACCCAATGAGATTAGTGGACTTGTATATGCTCCTGTGTAACAGTACTCCTACTCAGCCGACAGTATAATGTATATCTGAGACACTATTGAGTTTTTATTAAAGGAAGATGTTGTTCACAAACATTAAAGATTCAAAAAATCAGTCTGGGGAAGAAGCTAATCAGTGTGGAAATAATTGGGAATTTAATCTAAAATGTTGTCTTCCCCGGTGAGAATATTTTCTTTTGATGTTAATAATGTTACTAATGGGTTTTGCTATTTTCAATTCCTAAGGATAAGACAAAATTTTGTGCAAGTTTAAAAAAGATAACAAAGGAAAACAGTTTAAAATGGTGTTTGATTTGTCTTCGATCTGGAAGAAAAAGAGTTATGTAAAATGGACACCATAGCGTGCGTTTCAGAATGCTCGATCTGTTCTTTTGCAAAAAAGCAGAGGCTAGCCCTTTCCACTGACAGTGTGGTGACAATTTAAACTAAAGACTTCACCTTTTAAAAGTTTGATCTTTTCTTCAAGACCAAGTGTTCAAGAAGGGAAGATATGGAAGCCACTTGAAATTAGCTGTAAGCATTTTTGTCTCTGATGTAAAAACATCATGTGAGAATATTGAATTGAACAATAAAGTTCCTCCAGGGCTCATGAATGAGATAGAACAGTTATTAATGAGATTCCCCACTTAGAATAAAAGATTGAGAGAGGAAAATCATACCACCAAATGGGAATTGGAATAACTCACCACAGGTGTAATTCAATTGAATATTGCAACCTGGTATTGATGCACATTCTAGTGAAAGGAAAGTGTGGATGAGACTTGTATGTTGATAGCTTTCTCTTGGAGATGTCTGTATCCTTGCCTATGAAACGTTTACAAGAACTGAATTGGATAGTTTGGCTGCTACCCGAGACATCAGGGCCATGCAGGGGGAGATAAGCAAAGATCTTCAAACAGGCACATCCTTGATCTTTTGAGATTACCTGAAAGTCACGAAGGCTTGTATGGGATGGAATGTCTGTGGAATGATATTGGGACAGTGTGACATGAAATTGGTAATGAGGCCAGTGAGTGAGGAAACATTTTTAAATCATGAAGCTATGGAAGCATACTCCATAGAGAAAATGACTTTAAGACAATCAGAATAGAGTTAAATGCACTAGTATACAGTATATGAGTGGGGGTAAATTTAAAGCAGATTAAAGAGGATTATAGAATCTGGGTTTAGAAAATATCCACACAGTGGAATCAGGAGAACAGGGAGCTAAAGAACATTTAAAGTCCATGTATGAACTTTTGACTGAACCATGGGCTGAATTCTCTGGTTGGCGAGCAGGAACAGAGCCCACTCACCGATGTGTAAAATGATGCTCGGTGACGTCGGGCAGACTCCCACCTGTCATTTAGATTTCCAGAGTCTGCTGCTCGCCCGCCGAACTGTCAAGGGCCTATTAAAGCCTGTTAAAAACTAATTAAAGCAAATAAATGAGCTGCCCGTCCAACCTTGTAGTTGGCGGGCAGGCGAAGAGCCCAGGCAGCCTTCGCATTTTTCATGAAACCTCATCCACGGGTAAAATTCAGTAAAAATTTTTAAAATAATTCTTTGACATGTCCCAGCTCATGTGACAGTGTATGTGCGCATACCCGGACTCAGGGAATCCACCCCCCACCTCACAGGGAGCATTCAGCGCGTCATGATGGGCAGGCCTTAATTGGCCCCCCCACGCAAAATGGTGGCACGGCCCCAATCAGAGGTACCGATCAGGTTCACGCCTGCCCCAGACAACCTCCCCACAATAGGGGGAGAATTTTTCCCCATATGTATTTACAACATGCCAATCATTTAGAATTTTGAGAGATGATCCACAGGTTGGGTTGGGTTGGGAGGGTGGGTGCGTGAGGAATCTAATTTGAAAGTTATCACATTTTACTGGGAAAGTTTTTATATTCATTCTTAGTGCTTGTTTTGATGATTCTGATAATTCTAGCAGCTTAGGTTGTTATCTACTGTGTTTGATCAAGAAATTAGGGGAACAAGCTTGTAGTTTAGAAATAACTAGATTGCTAAAAATAGGCTGCGAGATGTCCAAAAGGATATTTCCTTCTCAAAGGGGGGAGCTGTAAGAAATCATTGCATAATGACTTCATAAGATCCTAAGAAATGTATTGAATATTATAGAAAAACCCTCTCTCTCTCTCTTATAAGGAACGCCCCTATAGCAGCTTCCTGGGCTGATAAACACAAGGCAGCAAAGGCATGTCTCTAGCACAAACACTGAAACAAGATATTGCTAATCCTGATCAGTGGTGGGAGGTGACCTCATGGCCCATGTGTAAGCTAACTGTCTGAAGTTAAAAAATAGGATGTCCTAGCAAGCAATGAGCTATAAAATGACTTCATTGGCTTCTGATAGAAAATAGCACCCCCTGCTTTCCCCCATCTGTCCAATTCGGGACTAGTAAATCGTTGTCGTCTGTTATGGATCATATGTCTTTATTGTCTAATTTGCATATGCATCATATCTAAACTGTTGCTTCTTAATAAACTGCATTAAAATCACTTATGAATTCTTGACTGTACCTCTCAAACCCTAGGATGGTAGGAGCCTGAACTTCCATAGTAGCAAACTGAGCTTTCATGACTTCAGTTGGAGCTTTCACTGCAGCACCCAAATGTTGGCCACTTCTGTTCATGTTGCAATGGAAATTGGCACATCAGACATCAGTCACTGCATCATGGCTGAGACTGCAAGTGTTCCCATGGAGCTGGCCATTGCATCCACCAGAGAGGAAGGGCTTCAAGATCTGTACAAAATCCTGTGCCAATATAATGCTGGACTCCTCAATGCTCGTTAACAATGAATGCAGGTTTTCTAATAGGCTTCCCAATACACCATTTCAGTGTGCTTACCCATCAGCCTTTCTCTATGGGGCCCCAATCACAGTTCTCGTCTCAGTCTTCAGCAGCAGAACACAAGTACAACCTTGCCCTCCAGCGAGCTGCCAAATGTGCTACACTTGTCCTCTGGCTTGAGTGCAGGCCATTCATGCCTGGTGTCTCATCACGTGCAGATCCTGCCTCCGTTATCTTTTAAAGTGTGCATAGTGTCAGTATCTGAGCTAGTGGCTGTGAGAGCAAGTGATGGCGTTTGTTCTTTGTAACTGTCTTCCTGCTCAGTGGTGTAGTGCTGCTAGAGCGCACCGGAGGCACCACTCCGGCACCTTCTATTTAAAGCAGGCTCATCCAACTCAGTGCGGCCCACCAAACGTTTTGGACATTCAACTGACATATTCAAACAAAGTTGCTCATTCAATCATGGAATGGTTTTCTCTGCATTTGCTGCTGATAGGCTCACCGATAGGCAGGGAGGAATCAGCCTGTGATTGGACATGCAGCAAAGAGTGTGAAGTGGGAATTCTTAAAGGTAATTTCCAGGGCCTGGTGTGCAAGGCAGCTGGAGCGGAGCCCAGATGAGCCTGAGTGGTGTGCGAGGCAGCTGCAGCAGAGCCCAGATGATGCTGGGCAGCCATAGCAGGGCCAGGTGAACATGAGTGGGGCCCAGGTGAGCCCCAGAGGGGCCGAGAGGGGCATGAGGCAGCCGTAGAAAGGCCCAGGCGGGCGGAAGCAGGGCCAGAGGCAGCCCAGAAGGAAAAACCAGTTTGGACCAGTACTCTTATTTCCCAGTTTTTACTGGTGTTCCATTTTAATGTATACAAGACCAAATAAGTATTCTTATTTCCCAGCTTTTACTGCTTTTTCCTTCTGGGAGCCTACGTGGGGCCCACCTGTATCTGAGGAGGTGAGTGACTGAAGTCAGAGTGTGAGGTGGTGGGGGGTGGGGACTGTTATGACTGATGCAGTTGGTAAAGCCAAGTTATTTTTTAAAATCCTAGAGGGAAATTTTAAACAACTGTCATAACCAATAATTTAGGTGTTATGTTTAAGACGCGACTCTAAACTCAGGAATCAGACCATTAGTTCTCGAGGTTTTATATTAAACTAAATGAAACATTTTATTAATTTACACAGATTAAAATTTATGTACACATGTCTACAAATTACTACTATCGTAACTTTTAACAAATTCCCAAATTAATCTCCAAGGCAACAGCAACTCATAGACTTAACCAGACACCAGGCAAAGAATTTTCATCTTACAAATTCAAAACCTGTGGAGCCAGTTGGAGGCTTGCAGCTGCCTTTTGATCTCATGTTGCATCTGCTCTGCAAACCCGAAAACTGCTGAAGTTATACCTACCACCACTGATTGAATTCAAATTCTCGTTGTTTCACCAGCCTCTTTGAACTTCACCTTTTAACAATGAAACCCCTTTCATAGTACCAATTTTATTAGTAATATAAACATATTGCTTGGTAGCTGCTAGATAGGCATCAAGTTTTCACCCCACTTCTTGAATGCTTAATTCAGAAAATGGAAATGCACGCTATCTCTCTTCCAAATCAAAACTAGTACACATCAAAGCACCCAGACTAGAAGGATTTAACTCAATTAAGACACACCCACAGACTAAACCTCTATTTTAAAAGAAAAAGATTTTCCAAAATATTATATACATTAACAGCTTCATGATATCCCCCCTCCTTATCGATAAAAGAACCATCATAATTTTAAAAAGATGGCTTCATTTTTATAACCCATCTCACACTATCTCCTATACTCATGACACTATTACACTACCAGTATAATAGTATAATTACATAACAATATATATATATACACATAGGACTGAATTTTCCCCCCATTTGTGGGCAGGGAGGTTGATGGGTGGCGCACTTCCGATCAGTGCCCCCGATTGGAGGCGCGGTGCCATTTTACCTGGGCGGGCCAATTAAGGCCCACCCAGCGTGACGTCTGCACAAAAACACTATGCGCTCCCTGTGCGGGCGGGGGACGGGATCCCAAAATCGAGAGTGCACTCTTTCGTGTACGCGCATGAAAGAGCGCACTCACCTCCCTGAGGCTAAGTACAGCCTCAGGGAGATCGGCTCTAAATGTGAAAAAGACAAAAATAGAAAAATAAAATTTCCCTTACATGTCCCCTCATGTGACAATGTCACATGAGTTGGAACATGTCCATAATTTTCATAAAACCTTTATTTAAATTTTTTAAAGCCTACATGAAACCTCATCCCACCTGTGGCCCCTGCTCACCAACTCGTAAAATTCTGCCCATATGGCCCTTCAACAGAAATCATTCCAGTTCAATGTCCAGGTTTTTTTTTAAATGTCCCAATTTCCTTTAAGCTTCAAACTCTTGATAATGCATCTGCAAACAGATTTTCTCTCCCAGCAATATGTATAATACGTAGATTAAATGGTTGTAAAAATAGATTCCATCTGAAAAGCCTTGCGCTTTTGTCTCAAAATTTGTCCACAAACTTCAAAGGACTATTATCTGTATAAACAATTCTTTCTGATCAATTGTTTGCAACATAAATTTCAAAATGCTGCAATGCTAACGCCAAACTCAAAGTCTTTTTATCGATTGTTGAAAATCTTCTCTGTTGTACATTCAGCTTCTGTGAAAAATACCCTATCGGTTTTTCAATTCCAGTGTCTTCTTCTTGTAACAACACAACCCCAATGTCTATATCACTTGTGCCAACAGCAAACTTGAATTGCTTGGCATAATTGGGCACTGCCAACACTGGTGTCATAGTTAATACAGTTTTAAAACTATCGAATGGCTTCTGACATTCCAGTGTCCATTGAAACTTCTTGTTCTTTTTTAATAGTTCAAAGCAACCACTTGGCTAAAGTTTGGTACAAATTTCTGGTAAAACCCACTCATGCCCAGAGATCTCAAAACTTCTCGTTTTGTTGTAGACACTGGGAAATCCATGATAGCCTTGACTTTCACATCTCTTGGAGCCACCTTACCCTGTCCAATGGTATGGCTTAGATACGTAACCTGCGCTTTTGCAAATTCACTTTTAACCAAGTTCATCACCAAATTAACTTCTTGCAGTCGAGTAAATAATTCTTCCTGATGCTGTAAATGCTCCTCCCAGGTCATCAATATGAACAGTACAATTGCTTAGACCTGCAATTACTTTGTTTGTCAGTCTTTGAAATGTCGCAGGTGCATTTTTCATACCAAACGGCATGATTTTAAACTGATATAGTCCACTTGGCATCACGAAATCTGATATCTCCTTTGCCCTGTCCGACAATGGTACCTGCCAACATCCTTTTAGCAAGTCAATCTTTGTGATGAATTTTGATTGTTCCATTTTCTCAATGCAATCCTCCAACCGTGGTATGGGATATGAATTGGCTTTTGTCATCGCATTCACCTTTTGATAGTCCACACACAGACTTTGTGTTCCATCTGGTTTTGGTACCACTACAGTAGGCAAACTCCTGTTACTGCAACCAGACTCAATGATATCATTTTGATGCATGAAATCAATTTCTTTTTGTACTTGTGATAACTTTGCCAGATTTAATCTATAAGGTTGTTGCCTCACTGAAGGTGATATTTCTATACATGCATCATGTAAAGCTATATGTGTCTTTCCCAACTTATTTCCACAAATAGGTTTGTGTGACTGTAATAGCTTTTCCAAATCACTTTGGCATTTGCGTGGAAGGTAAGTCAATATTGCATTTAAATTTTCAAACACCCCCTCCCCCCCATTATCTAATTTGATTCGAGGAAAATCAATTTCAGAGTCCTGCACTTCTACCTCTTTCTCATCATCCACCATCATTAACACCTCTTTTTAGTTCCTCTTCCCTGTCAAAGTACTTTTTAAGCATATTTACATGACACATCCTCTGCTTCTTTCTTCTATCTGAAGTATTCATTAAATAATTTACTTCATTCAATTTCTTTTCAATCCTGTAAGGCCCACGAAATCTTGCATTTAAGGAGTCCCCTAGTACTGGTGTCAAAACTAGTACTATCTCTGAAATTTGATACGTAATCCAGGAGAGTAGTTTCTGAATTTTGACCCACCAATTTCTCATGAATCAATTTCTGTGGTCCCCTTACTTCATGGCATAAACTAGTTCAAAAGGGCTAAAACCAGTCGATGCATTAGAAGCGTCTATAATAGCAAATAACAAAAATGGAATTCCTGTATCCCAATCCTGTGCATAATCAAGACAGTATGCTCTTATCATAGTTTTTAAAGTTTGATGCCACCTTTCCAAAGCTCCTTGTGACTCCGGATGATAAGCTGTTGACTTGAACTGCTTTATCCCCAAACTGTTCATTACTTCCTTAAACTGCTGTGACATGAAATTTTACCCCTGATCTGATTGTATTTCCTTAGGTAAACCATATCTTGTAAAAGATTTAATTAATTCCTCCACAACCTTCTTAGCTGTAATATTTCTTAAAAGTATCGCTTCAGAAACCTAGAAGGCACATCCATTATTGTTAATAAATACTGATTTCCACTTTTTGTCTTAAGGAGGGGCCCTACACAATCAATCATGACCCTGGTAAAAAGGTTCTTCAAATGTTGGTATTGGAATTAAAGGCACTGGCTTAATCACTGCTTGCGATTTTCCTGTTACTTGACATGTATAACAGGTTCTACAGAATTTGACTACATCCCTATGCAATCCTGGCCAAAAAAATACCTCTGTATATTTTCCTGTGTTTTCCTAATTCCTAAATGTCCCCCCATTGGAATTTCATGAGCAATGCTCAGAACCTCATTTTTATATCCTAATGGGATAACAATCTGATGCACCTCTCTCCAGGTTTCATTTGCTGAGACATGATCCGACCACCACTTTCTCATTAATATATTCCCTCAAAGATAATAACATACTGGAATACATTTTGCTTCTGTTACCGTATAAGATTTCTGATATAACTGTTTTAATTGCAAATCATTTTTCTGTAACTCCAGCAACCTCTTTGAATTAAACACTTCAACTGAACTGTCCCGCATTCCTTCCTCCTGCACAATGTTATCAAATACAGTGCCAGCTAATTGGATTTAGACACCTTCTTCTTGCCTTTGAACTGCCTGCTTGTCTTGTTTATTTTGTTCTTCCCTATGGGCCTTTGATCTTGTTATAACACAATCAGGAAACAATTCAGGATGTTTCTTCTGTAGCACTTCTGTTGAAAACACTTCTACAGGCTGCTCAACTACCATTTGCAATCCAGCTATATCATTGCCCAGAATAAATTGAACCCTTGCAATGGGCAATTTCTCCATCACTTCAACTGTAACTTCACCTGTCTTCCATCTGCTCTTTAAATTTACCTTCCACAACGGAATAGATTTAGCATCTCCATGAACCCCAATTATTGTTACCTTCTCCTACAGCACTCCTTCTGAACAACAAATATCACTATTCCACAACATTAAGGATTGACTAGCTCCTGTGTCTCTTAAGTTTTTTTAAATCTTTACCTACTCCACCCTGTACACACGGAAAGACTTTCCCTTCACATACAAAGTCTTTAAACATTTCTGCAACCTGCTCATCAGAATTCTCTTGAGTAAACTGTGAATGCATTCCCACTCCTGTACCTTTCATTGATTCTCCCTGTTTGACCTGTACACATACCATAGGTTTCTCCTGTGCCTGAACCTCAGAATCCACAGTACCTTTACTTGCAGAGCTTTTCTGTACCTCAATAATTCCTATAGATTAGTAATATTGCTTGGTAGCTGCTAGATAGGCATCAAGTTTTCACCCCACTTCTTGAATGCTTAATTTAGAAAATGGAAATGCACACTATCTCTCTTCCAAATCAAAACTAGTATACATGAAAGCACCCAGACTAGAATGCTTTACCTCAATTAAGACACACCCACAGACTAAACCTCTATTTTAATAGAAAAAGATTTTCCAAAATATTATATACATTAATAGCTTCATGACAGGGAGAGATAGTTTTTGAAGAGGTGGGGGAGAGAGAGTGTGAGGAGGTGGGGGGAGAGAGAGAGTGAGTGTGAGAGGGGAGCAAGAGAGCGTGAGGAGGTGGGGGGAGAGAGATCGTGTGGATGTGGGGGAGAGAGAGAGTGTGAGGGGGGAGCAAGAGAGAGTGTGAGGAGGTGGGGGGGGGAGGAGAGTGTTTGAGGAGGTGTACGGAGAGAGAGAGAGAGAGAGAGAGAGAGTATAAGGTCTGCGGCTCTGGCTGCTCAGACTGGACAATCATCTCATGTGCTACTGAAAAAGATCTCGCGTACTATAAGTTGCTGACCTCTGATATAAATTGTAAATCGCTGCACTGATCCTTGTGGTACTCCACTAGTCACAGTCTACCAACTTGAAAATGCCCCATTTATGCTTACTCTTTGCTTTCCGTCTGTTAATCAGTCCTCTATCACCCCCAACTCCATGAGCCCTATTATCCCCAACTCCATGAGCCCTTATCTTGCCTATCAACCTTTTATGTGGCACCTTATTGAATGCCTTTTGGAAATCCAGGTATACTACGTCTACTTGTTCCCCTTTATCTACCCTACTAGTTACATCCCCAAAAACTCTAATAAATTTGTTAAACACTATTTTCTTTTCATAAACCATATTGACTGTGTCTGATCATACTTTGATTTTCTAAGTGCATTGTTAGAACTCCCTTAATAGTAGATTCCAGCACTTTCCCAACAACTGATATCAGGCTAACTGGCCTGTGGTTCCCTGTTTTCTTTCTCCCTCCTTTTTTGAATATTAGGGTTACATTTACATTTGAATATTGATTAAATGGGAAGCTTTCTAATTTATAAATACACTTGATTGATCTGGATTCCAGGAAATCCATTACCATTAAATTTAAATGTGGGTTAAAATGTCATTGCAATGCTCTAAGAAAAGGTACAGAGGGGTTTACCAGGATGTTATGAGGGAAGAGTATCTTTGCTTAAGAGAAGTTATTGGAAAAGTTAGGACTGTTCATCTTGTAACAGAAAAGATTAAGAGGTTACCTAACAGAGGTTTTCAAGGTGATTAGAGGTTGTGATTGAACGGATAGAGAAAAGTTATTCCCTCTGGTCAATGGGTCATTGTCCAAAGGCCATAGATTCAAATCATTAGCAAAAGATCTCGAGGGGAGAGGAAGAGGAATATTTTCACTCAGAGAATCATTAGGATCTGGAACAGTTTACTTGAAAAAGTGGTGGAAGCTGATTCCATAAACAATTTTAAAAGGGAGTTGGACAGGTAGTTGAGGTTCAAGAACTTACAACTTTATGAACAAAAGTAGTAATGTGGAGTGGGTTATGCCCTCGAATTAAACTGGGAAATCTGTGGGTTGAAACCAGCTTCCAAACGCATTGATATTTTCAACAAATTTAAGCCCCAACCACACCTACATGATCCTCAATGTTAAATTTTCCTCTATGTATCAATAAAGAGTAAAATAACTTGCATTTATATAGCACCTTTCACACCCTCAGAACCTATCAAAGGACTTTACAACCAACAAAGTTCTTTTGAAGTATAGTGACAGTAGCATTATAGTGGCACCCAATATGTACACAGCAATAAGATGATTATTGGATAAATTGTCTCAAAGATGTTGATTGAGGGATAAATATTGACCAGGACACCATAGAGAATCTTCTGCTTTTCTTTGAATAGTGTCATGGGAACTTCTACATCAACCTGAGGTGGCACAAGGCACCTTGATTTTACATCTGATCTGAAAGATGACATCTCCAGCAGTGCAGCATTCTCTCAGTGCTGTGGTGGAGCCTGTTTTACATTATTACCTAAAGTTAAAATTATCTCCAGGATGTTTTAATAGTTAGTCAGTTGGTCTACCTACACATCAAATTTGGTAGCCCAAATCATGTAAATTAATTTGCTCCCTCTGTTTCCCATAATTGTGCTTCTAAATACTCACCTGGATGAGAGAAATTACCCTGAAGACCCTTCTCCTCCATGCAATCTCTTCAGTGTGAATAAAATTCTCAGTTACTGCTGTGTGAAACATAATAATTCTTGCATGTTTGGGACCCTGTCTTGCTAAGCAACGATGGAAGGATAGTTAGACATTCTAGACTTCCATGTGGTTACCATTCGATTAGCTTGACAGGAAGAGAGAAACTAATGTAACATTTTCTCAGAGAATAAATAGGTGCAGTAAAGCACAAGATAGAACAGATGGTCTGTTGTAAGAAGGAGCTTCATGAGCTACTTGACATTTTCTCCATTGCATGCTTTACTTTATTGTAATTTAACAGTAATTAATTACTAGGTTAGCAAAGTCAAGTAAGAGCTGGAAGGGTTGTTTGGAAGAGAACAAGGTTGCTTTTTGTTGCTTATTGTTTGGTTCACCCTAATAATTCAATCACCTATTGTACAAAACAACTCCAGCAATACAACTCAATGATAACTTCATACTTTTCAGTGGATGCATTAACAACTGAAAAATTATCTCCAGAAACTGTAGCCTTTGTTTAACATTTGACAGCTATCCTTGTGATTAATTCCTGTTTCAACATTCAAACAAATGGTTTTCACAAGCGCAACTGTTATCAAGGCTTCAGCATTATTTAAAATGTAAAGCAATTTTACGAAGTAATGGATAGGATTTTGTTGTTACAGAACTCTGCATTATAAAATGATACTTTAAATTAAGAGTAGCATTAAGAAAAATACCTACTGGTTAATCCTGCGATACTTTTCCAGTCAGGTATTGAAGAACCTATTTAACTATTGTGACCTTAATCTTTAAACTTTGTAGACTTATAAAAATTATTATATTGCAGATTAAAATACAATGTTCAAAGCAAAATTATGTGCACATAATATCAATATGTGCATTATTTTCAATTTTTTGTTTCATAAAACGCCTAAATCTGAATTTTTATAACTATGTTTCCTTCCAATAGTTTATTTTTGTTAAATGCTTGCTTAATATTTAGAGTTATAGTGTAGTCTTAGAGTCATGATCCCTGCTCACCTGACTAAAGGTCGGGGCAAGCCCACCCCTGCTCAGGCAGCTTGCCCAACTGACATTTAACGCTCAGAGAGGAGTTAATTAATTTAAGGCAGGACATCTGCCCCGCCTCAGAGAGCTGTCGGAAAATTAAATGGCCAGCAGCTCCCTGGCCCCAGCAGCACCACCGGGAGCAGTAGCCATTGCTGGATTTACAGCAGTCCCTAGTGCGAGGAGCTGGAGATGGATGCAGAGGGAAGGTTAAGTGGAAGAGGGGATTATCGCTGGAGCCATGCTAGAAAGCCCCAGCCGCCGGTGGGGAGGGTGGGGGGGGGGGGTAAGGGCAAGGTGAGTGGAAGCTGGGGTGGACAGGCCGGTGGGGGGAGCAGGAAGGAGTAATGCCAGGGCCCTCATGGCTTCAGGTGACCAAAGGACACCCGCCAAGGTCACCCAGGCCAAGTTGACGTAAGGGTCAGCAGCCTGCTTCCTGCCGATGGCGTTGTGAGAGCACCATGATGCAGCAAATAAAAAAGAATAAATCACTGTAGACATTGAAGGGCCATCACCAGCGTGAGCTGGATGTGTTGTGCTGCTCACTTGCACATTGTGCCATTTTACATTATTTTTACATGCTTATGCATGGAATTAACAGTGGAATCGAAAGAAATAAAACAAGTAAAATTATTTTCTTATCTGGGTAGCCAAATAGCATCTGATGGGAAAAGTGATCAAGACATCAGAAAAACATAATGCTTGCAAAACAAATCTTCAGAAAAATGTCAGACCTCTTTAGAAATATAAACATCTCCATGGAAAGTAAAATGAGATTACTAAAATGCTACCTCTGGTCAACAATGCTATATAGATGTGAAAGGTGGAATATTAGCAAGAGAGTGGAGGATAAATTAAAGACAATAGAAATGTGGTTTCTGATGAGGATTAGTTAGACAACATACACAACTAATGAGGAAGTTTTGAGGAAAGCAGGCACATGAAAACATTTTGCCAATGGTCGCCAAGAAACAACTACAATTCTTTGGGCATGTGCTTAGGAGAAAGAAGCTAGAACATCTGGTAGTGACTGGTAAAGTTGAGAGTAGCAGAGCTAGAGGAAGACAAAGGAGGAACTACACTGACAGTTTAAGAAGGATGTAGTAATTATGGTTTTATTTAGTGTGTAATGTACCTTTAAGGATAATATGTATTAGGAAAGATCACATGGTCTGTAGTAACCAATAGGAGAGTAGCGTGAGCTACCTCAGCAGACAGTGTAGAGGTAGAGTTGGAGCTGAAAGCACAAGTATGGTTGCTGCTGAGTATGTGATAAATAAACTTAATGTTTCCACTTAAGAAGTGTCTGCAGCTCAACTCTGTTACTAATAGTACAACTCTGCCACCCTACGACAAACTGGCAATGAGGTTAACACAGGATAGAACAGAAGAAATCAAGTTAAAAAGAAATGGGCACTGTACCTCGCCCAGAGATTGTAAGTAGAAAGCCCCATTAGAATTGAAGAAGTTATCCCTCCTCAAAATGTCACAATTTCGGAGAATAGATCCATTTGAACCAGCCACAGGTGACTGGTCTCAAAACATAGAACGTCTCACGTTCTTTTTTCAAGTGAATGAGATTACAGGTGAAGAGAAAAGGCAGGTGATCCTCTTGATTACTTGTGTGGACAAATCCTATGATTTGATTCAAAGCTTGATGGCATACAGTGCCCCAGATTTGAAGAATTTTAATGAATTGGTGGACCTCGTGAAGGGTCACTTTCAACCCAAGCCCTCAGTCACGATGCAGAGGTTCAGGTTTAATTCATGAACTAGAGTTCTGAGCGAGACTAGTGAATGTTACGTGACAAATCTGAAGCAGCTAATAGAACATTGTGAGTTTGATACGACTGCGGACGACATGCTGAGAGATTGTTTAGTGTGTGGTGTGAAAGAGGACACTATTCAGAAAAGATAAATGTACAAAGTGAACCTGGATTTCAAGAAAGCGCCAGAGATAGCACTGGTCATGGAAAGCTCAGTAAGAGATTCAAAAGCAATACAGGGTGCGCAAAATGGTGCCGTCCTCCACATTGTGTGGGAATCCTCAAGCGAAAGTGACATGATAAGGCGACACTCTGCTAAGAAGCAGGGAACAGCCCCCGCTAGTTGAAGAATAAAGAATAACTTAGCAGTAAGATCAAAGAATAATTTTAATAGAGGCAGAAACAATCAGTCTTTTAGCAAATGGCAGTTTAAAAAAATCGAAAGCTATTATTATCACAGAAATGCACATATATTGGGACAGAGTAAGGAAAGGTTCAAGCAGGCTTATAAACAAAAGTAGAAGCCCAATGAAATCTACAATATAGAAGAGCCTGAAAAACAAATTCTGACATTTACTCGTAGTTTAATCTGAAAGTTAGAAAGACAGAACCAATATTTGTCACAGTGAAAGTAAATTGCAAACCTGTTAGAATGGAAGTCGACATGGGAGCTTCCACTACAGTAATTGGGGAACATACCTTCAGATATTTGAAAAATAGTGAACATCAATTAAGTTCAGAACAAACAGTGGCTAAGTTAAAAACATATACAGGTGAAGACATTCAAGTAAAAGGCATAAGCAGAGCAACTGACAATTATGGAAGCCAAACAGCAAAGCTACCAGTGTTGGTATGAGAAGCAGAGGACCAAGCCTTCAAGGGCAAAATTGGCTAAGGGAAATCAACCTTGATTTGCTATTGAGATCCCGAAAGGAAGCTGGAAATGTTCCTGTTTTGAAAAAGGTGTGTGTAAGGACTCAACAACCTGAAGAAATGCAGGCTGTCCTAAGCCAAAACCTGGGAGAACAGCAGAAGAATCTTAAAGAAACCATGCTTGCTGACAGAGTTTCAGACGAGGTGAGTAAACTTCACAGGGGAAAAGAAAAGCTGCTGATAGACTTTCACACAATACAAGATTCCCTCAGGCCAAAATTTGTACCTCTGGAAAAGTATGAAGAGAAACAGAAGGAATTCAGCACTTCTCTGAATAAACTGAAGGATGAGTTGGCAGAGAAGACACAACAATGCTCAATTTTCCAGGAGGCAGCAAACAAATACAAAAAAGAGACAGAAGAGCTCAAGAATCCACTAAATGAAGCTAAAGAGGTTTGGAGGCAAAACTCACAGAATTTCCCAAGAAGCAGACAGATAATGAAATTTTGGGAGACTCAGCCACTGAGCCCAGACAAGTTGAGCTGGCAGCTGAGAGAAGTCTGGCCAACAGTGAAGTCAAAAAGAAGGCCGAGGTTAAAGTCTGTGCTAAAAAGAAGAAGGCACATAGAAAGCAGATACAGAAATACTAATAGGGCTTTAATTCTGGCAGCATATGAATACACTTTCATACATAGGCCTGGCAATCAAATCGCAAAAGCTGATGGCCTTAGTCATTTACCTTTACAAGAAAATGTTGAGGATGTCCCAGTTCCACAGGAACTTGTTTTATTGTTAATTTCTTAGATTTCTCGCCGGTATATACTCGACAGATCAGAGACTGGACAAGTCAGGGCCCAGTCCTATCCCAAGTATGAGAACAAGTGCTACAGGGTTTGTCACAGGAGCCCATATCTGATGAAATGAAACCGTACTTCAACAGAAGACATGAAATAACCAGCCAGGATGGCATCTTATTGTGGGGAGCATGAGTGATAGTTCCTTCAAAGGGTGGGGAGCCACTTTTAGTTGAACTACACAGCGGACATCCAGGAATTTCCCGAATGAAGACGATAGCACGCAACTATCAATGGTGGCCTGGGATGGATGATGAAATAGGGGGTTTGGTAAATCATTGTGTGCAATGTCAGCAACTGCAAAAGTTGCCTGTGACAGCCCCATTACACCCATGGGAGTGGCCAGGTAAACCCTGGGTGTGGTTACACATTGCCTATGTTGGACCTTTCCTGGGAACAATGTTTCTGCTCATTATTGATGCTCATTCAAAATGGATGGACATACATGAGGTGAAGTCACTAACATCAGCTGCTACAATTGAGAAACTATGTCAAAGTTTTGCCATTCATGGACTGATTACGGCACGGTATTTTTGAATGCTGAGGTTCAATGGTTTAGCCTCAACGGCATCACTCATGTGAAAACTGCACTGGACCATCCTTCCTCAAATGGACTGGCTGAAAGGGCTGTTCAAACGTTCAAGGCAGGCATGAAAAAGCTAACTGGTGTTTCCTTGGCAACCAAGCTAGCACACTTTCTCTTTCATTACAGGACCACCCCTCACACAACAACAGGTGTCACACCTGCGGAGTTATTGTTGAAACGCTGTGTCAGGATGAGATTGAGCTTAATGCTGAATTTAGAGGGGAAGGTAAAGGGAACCTGGGAAGCCAGAAAGCTAGATATGACTGGCATAGTCATGAGAGGAAATTTACTGTGGGAGAGACGGTATACGTGAAAAACTTCGGGGAAGGACCAAAGTGGTTACCGGGTGAAATAAGTGCAGTGACTGGACCTCTATCTTACCACGTGGAGGTGGAAGGCCAGATCATCCGTAAACATGTGGACCATTTAAGGAAGAGACAAATGACCAAGATATAGTTCCACCAGTGGCCATGAATGGCTCTGCATTTCTCTGTTGAAGATACTCAACCCAGGACTGATGTGTCTGATGTTCCTGTAAGAGTTAAGGGTACAAAATTGCACCTGATGTTCAGGCAACTCCAGAAAGGAGATTCCTGACAAGGAATCTGAAGTTGTGGAGCTGCAATGTTCCACACATACCAGGAAACCACTTGAAAGACTGAATTTGTAAATTCTTACCCAGTGTAAACATTATGTTGTCTTGTAAAGTATATACTTGTAAATATAGTATGTATAGCCTAGTTAAACGGGGAGGAATGTAGTAATTATGGTTTTATTTAGTGTGTAATGTACCTTTAAGAGTAATACTTGTTAGGAAAGATCACATGATCTGTAGTAACCAATAGGAGAGTAGCATGGGCTACCTCAGCCAACAGTGTAGATATAGAGTTGGAGTCGAAAGCACACGTGTGGTTGCTGCTAAGTATGTTGTAAATAAACTTAATGTTTCCTCTTAAGAAGTGTCTGCAGTTCAACTCTATTACTAATAGTACAACCTGGCCATCATACAACAAAGGAGAACAGGTATAAGATTTGAGAACAACGCCTAGATGTTGGTTGTTATCAAAGACCATGAAAGCTGGACAACAATGATCACCAACATTGTAAAACGTGACACCTGAATATGTATGGACTGGGCATTACCTTATATTGATAAAGGCAGCAATGCTATGGCACTGTTGAGGAAAATCAGAGGACCGTGTAAGATGTTTGCAGAGGCGGGCATTTTGGGTGTTTTAAGCGTGTGCTTCATAGGCCTGGGCAGAAGTTAGATGGTGGCACCACACTGATGTTTGGGAGAGGTCTGCAAAACTCAGTTGAATCGCCTCATTATAAGGGCCTCTTGCCTCCATAGCACCCAATTTCTGCTGGCCACCATGTGGATCCTGATCAAAGTCTTGTTCCTCCTCTGAGTCATTACTGGCCTCATCATCTCAGGATGAAAGGCAGCCCTCCATGTTCTCATCCCCAAGGTCTTAGCCAAATTGTGCAGCTCACAGCTGATGACAGTGATCAAGGACACATAATCTGGGGCGTACTGCAAGGTGCCAGAAAACTGGTCGAGGTGACAGAACCAAACTTTGAGCAGACCCATGGGGCAGAATTTTCTGCCGTCAAGCAGGTGGTGCGGGAGCGGGAGCAAACCCGAACGCCGCCCGCGATCAGCGCCATTTTACACGGGTGGGCCAATTAAGGCCCGCCCAGCATGAATCGTGGCCCCCGAGGACAGCGGGAGTGGGCAGGTGGCGGCGGGTCTGCAATGACCGCTGGGTCCGATGGTGACCCGGCAGCCTGTTTGAAAAAGTTGCTGCAGCCTTTCAAAGGCTGTGAATCATGGCCAGTGGAAGGGCTCCCCAGAGCGCTGCTGGTGAGCAGGCCAGGCAGTAGGGTAGGGCAGGGGGGCACTGTGCCCCTCATTTTTCTGATGATTGCCTTGCTGCCCTCCTCGAGGAGGTGGCAGAACAATAGGAGGTGCTCGTACCCCAGGACAGGAGGAGGAGGACCCCCACATGACCAAACGTGCCTGGGAGGAGGTGGCGGAGGTGGTGAGCTCCCGCGACGTGGTGCGGTGCACCTGGATCCAGTGTCGCAAGCGCTTCAATGACTTCTTGCGGTCGGGAAGGGTGAGTACCATGTTGGCATTGGTCACTTAACCCAGCAGGTAGGCTTTCCCCCCTGGTACCCACCACCCCCCTCCCTCCCCACCAAGTCTGAGTGTAGTGACTGCATTGAATCATTGATGGAATGTGTCCTTCTCTGGGTGGGCCAGCACATATTGCCCATGCTGAGGTCAGTCTGAGAGGGTGGTGAAGAGATGGGCTCTGCACCTGCAGCATGTGGTATACTGAGACCCACATTACTGTTTTGGGGGTAACCTGGAGGAACTGCACCTAGGCGCAGTGCTGGAATTCCAGGACATGTCAAAGTCAGGGTGATGAGGTGGTGGGAGGGGAGCTTCAAGGTGGCAGGGCACCGATTGATCCGCTGTCCTCTGCGCTCCACATGCTTGCGCCTCCTTGCTATGGAAGGATATACCACATGGTGCCTAATGTGATTTAGGCAGCATGTAGCCAAGGGGGTGGGGGCGGGGGTGGTGGACAGGCCTAGCATCTTTGTGTGAGTGTTCGGCAGCAGCGGGGTGAGGAGGCACTGAAGCCCTACAATGTCCCACTCTGGTTGGGGTGGGCCGTCCACAAAGAGAATCCAGGTACAAGCTGCACTAATCAATTCTCTTCTCTCTTTTTCAGGAGAAGGACTGGTGGAGGGCCGGCCCAGTTGGAAATTCTCAGCCGCTTCAAGTAGGAGGCCCTAGATTTGGAGAGGTGCCATGCTCCCCAGGTCCGCAGTGTTGGTGAGGCTGTGGTGCCACGGGCAGGTATGTTTGCCCAGCAGTGATAGCACCATTGTTCTCCCAACAGCCATGGCACTGCTGAATGTTCAGTGATTGAAGTTTGCAACATGGCTTGACCATTGCTTATGGAAGGATGAGCGCATAATGATCCAGGGGACAGGGATGCACTTTGTCATTGTCTCCACATTAACTGATCCAATGTCCTTGTTCTTCCTTTCAGCATCAGTGGAGCAGGACTGGGAGGAGGAGCAGCAGAGGCCCCTCTCACACCTGAGGGCCCTGATGTCATGGACTCACCAGCATCACACCATCTCTGCCAGGCAGGCACCAGCGCAGATATTAGCACCTCGGTGGGAATTAGAACATCGGCTAGTGTCCTGGGGCACAGTGGTGAGGGCAGTTCACAGTCGCTGGAGGAGCTGGCAGAGACAGAGTGTGCCCATGGCACCAGCAGTCGGGGGACTGCAGGAGACCAGGCACATGCTCAGTCGGTGCCTCATGATGTGCCTCTGGAGTCGTCTGAGACGCAGCAAATGCAGGAAATGCAGCCGGGTGTGCGGCAGTATCTGGTGGAGAAACATGAGGCTATGCTTGGCTTGGTGTCCATGGTGGAGGAGTTTATGTGGACCATCACCGATGCAATGACCCGCATGACCAAGCACCATGCGTCCTCCATGGAGAGAGTGGTGACTCTCGTGCAGAGGCTCTTCCAGGAGACCAATCAGGGCTTCCTGTGGGTGTGCTCAGACCTGCAAGCTCTCAGCAGCATTGACCTCAGCTGGTCAGTGCCAGTGTGGGAGATGGCCTGGGCACCAAGTTTTCCAGCTCGGTGCCAATCCATCTACAGTGAGCAGGGAAGTCTGAAGCGACCTCACGCCAGCGCAGCAGTTGCCTGTCACCTCTGTGGGCACCTCTCAGGTTGCTCCAGATGAGGGCGGTAGCTCCTCCACCCCTCTGCCAGTGACTGTTGCATCCGGTGAGGCTGCGACGACTGGGGAGATGCCAACTGTGGAACTGCCAGGCGTGGCCAGCACAGGCTCCACTGGCCAGAGGACGCCCGCCAAGGTCATCGAGGCCAACAGGGCAGCAGGCTGTCTCAGATGCCAGTCCTAGGGAGGGGGCAGCACCAAGACGTAGCACCCGAAAACGTAAACATAAGGCACCTTAGGCACACCATGGGTTTATCACTGGTGCTTTTGTGTTGGCCCGAGATGAGGTCTTTATGAGTTGGTGTGATTTTTAACACCTTTGTCGTTTTGTTTTCTTATGTTCCTTTAGTTGTAATATTAAATTCAGACATGTCACCATGGCTGAGGGTGCCTCTTTTCTTCTACAGGTGGATGGTTTCCAATAATGTTTTGAGTGATTTGTGGGACATTCAGCTTTATTAACAAGGCCCTTAGTTAATGTTCCTATCCAGGCAGATTTTGCACTTAGGTATTGAGTATGGAGCCTGCAGCACAGGCTTGTCCTGGAGGTCCGTATGTGATGTGATAGCTGAAAGTTCATTGGATTAAAGCCTCCCGGGTGTCCCTGTCCCCCTGGAGTATGCCCAGGTCAGCGTCTACCCCCTCAGCATTTCCCTGTGCCTGCTCATCCTCGGAATCACTGCTGGACTCATCGTGTGCAGCCGCAGCCACTGCGTCTACATCTTCATCTTCCACAGCGTACCTGCTTTCCAGCGCAAGATTGTGGAGAGCGCAGCATGCTACCATTATCAGTGACACACAATCTGGGGGGGTACTGGAGTGCGCCCCCTGAGCGGTCCAGGCATCGGAAGCACATCTTGAGAAGATCGATGGCTCTCTCCATCACAACCCTTGGCTCCTATTGTACCGCTCCTCAGCTTCTGTTCTTGGATGGCGGAGAGGCGTCATGAGCCACCTTCTGAGAGGATAGCCCTTGTCACCCAGCAGCCATCCATCCAGCCGAGCCGGAGCACTGAAGAGCCCGGTACCTGGGAGTGTCTGAGGATGTAGGCATCGTGGGAGCTGCCTGGGTACCTTGCACTGACTTGCAGAATCTGCATCCTGTGATCACACACTATCTGCACGTTCATGGAGTGGAAGCCCTTCCCGTTGACGAAGGCACCGGGCTCACCTGCTGGCGCCTTGATGGCCACACGTGTGCAGCCTATTGCACCCTGGACACAGGGGAAGCCAAAAATTGCCCCGAAGCCTCAGGCTCGATGTGTCTGGCTGGCCTGGTCCCAATGGTAGTGGATGAAGGTCAATGAACGCCTGAACAGATCATCTGTCACCTGCTTGACACAAGTGTGGACAGCTGATTGGGAGACACCACAAAGATCACCCACCGACCCCTGGAAGGAGCCAGAAGCATAGAAGTTGAGGGCAGCTGTGACCTTTAGAGCCACTGGCATGGGGTGTCTACCCACACTGTTAGTGGAGATCTCAGGCCCAATCATCTGACAGATAAAGTTGACTGTCTCCCTTGAGAGATGGAACCTCCTTCGGCACTGCACCTCAGACATATTGAGGTAGCTGCTTCACTGCCTGTATAGCCTGGCAGCAGGATAGTGGCATCTTCTGTGGCCCCTTCCGCCTTGGACTACCTCTTGGCCCTGCACCCCTGTTCTCTCAAAGGTGGCTCCCCTGGAGGCTTAATGTCCTGGCCTCCACCCCCTTTCTAGCCCTCCCTTCCTCCTCAGAGGAGGTGCCTCCAGTGGAGAGTTCAGCTCCCACTCCCAGGCTAAGGGAAGGCTTCCTGAAGCCTGCAGGCCCAAAAAAGACTTCTCACTGCAGAGTGCTGACCTGAAGTTTGTGAGTCCAGACCAAGCAGCTGGTATGCATTTTGAAGAATTGCAGATCACACATCAGTAACTTTGAAACATCAATATTTGACAGAGCACACTCGCGACCCCACTGAGCCCTCTCATCCCACCCGTGGTTGAGGTTAATACAAATGTGTCCTACCCGCCTGCCCGTTGCACTCGTGCGCCGACCCGAAGATCGCACGGGCACTGAAAAATATTTGTCGATTGGCGCTTCAAGGGCCTTAAGTGGCCCATTAATTAATGGTGGGCATGCATCGGATATCATCGCGCGCCCGTCCAACTAAATATCGCGATGGCACATGGTGATGTCGGGACTTTTAAGCACTGGCGTACGGGGCCTGCCCCCACACGGCAGTGGGAAAATTCTGGCCATGGTTCTCTCGATGGTCATCCTGGTGGAGGCAAGGCTGGGATTGTACATTTCTTCCGCTTGAGACTCTGGATGCCTGTTGGGTGGTCATAAGCCTCCCCTTTAACAGATATCCTTGTCTCCTATTAACCAGCCATCCAGAAGAGGAGACAACGAGACAGTCGTGCCTGAGGATGTAGGCATATTGGCTGTTCTCAGGGTACCACACAAACACACAACACCCAGCTGCAGGATGCATAGACGGTGATTACATACTGTATTAGCTGCTCCCAATGCAGCTTCCTCGACATTAGGGAGACTAAATACAGATTGGGTGACTACTTTGCGGAACACCTTGCTCAGTCTGCAGATATGATCCAGAGCTTCATGTTGCTTGACATTTCAACACACCACCCTGCTCTCATGCCCACATGTCCGTCCTTGGCCTGTTGCAATGTTCCAGTGAAGCCCAACGCAAAATGGAGGAACAGCACCTCATCTTCCGATTGGGCACTTTATAGCCTTCTGGACTTAACATTGAGTACAACGGCTTCAGACCATGAACTCTCTCCTCCATCTTTACTCCTTTTTAATCCATTTATTTATTTATTTATTCATTCATTTTAAATTTCGTTTTAAATCCTTTATCCCCAACTAACTCCCACAGGACCCTTTGTCACTTGTTTCTATGTTTTGCTTTCACAGAACGCTGACCCTTGTTCTGCTATTAACACATTCTGCTATCTTATCTTTATGCCACTATCAGCACCTTTAGTATTTAACACTACCATTAACACTCCCTTTTTCCTGTGTCCATGACATCTTTGTCAAATTTCTCCTTAGCTCCCACCTATCCCTGACCTCCTATCTTGTTCCACCTGCTCTACCCCTCTTAAACGATTTAAAATCCATCACATTTCTACTTCTCTTTAGCTCTGAAGTAGAGTCACATGGACTCAAAACGTTAACTCTGTTTCTCTCTCCACAGATGCTGCCAGACCTGCTGAGTTTTTTCCAGCATTTTCTGTTTTTATTTCAGATTTTAAGCATCTGCAGTATTTTGCTTTTATCGTAGCGACTACATACAATCTGGATGTTCAGAGAGTGAAAATCTTTCTGGTTCATGAAAACCCCTGGCTGTCCCAGGGGTGCCCTAATGGCCACATGTGTGCAATCGATGGCCATTTTAGGAAAGCCTGCCATAGCCCAAAGCCTCTCCCTCTCTCAGCCTTGCTCTCGTCATCAGGGATGAACTGGGTGAAGCTTTTCACTCTCCAGAACAATGTGTCTATCACTCCACCAATCATGTCACTTATGGATATCACTACCTCCCTGGAGAGATAGAGCCTTTTGTGACACTGCTACTCAGTCATTTGAAGGTAATTGGAGCACTGCCTGTACACCCTTCCCTCATGGTAGTGGCTCCGCCTGGCATGTGCCCTCCTACACTCTGTTCGTGGGCATCCTGGACCTTCAGCAGCACCATGACATTCATGTTGCTGGTGAGTTGGTTGTTACTGCCCCAAAGCAGCAGCCTTTCTCCCCTTCCTTCTCCTCTTCCTCATTGGATCAGCCTCCAACTGTTCCCAAGGCATCTTTGGCTTCTGTTGCTGCAGACTGCCCTGTAATCACCCTTCCTTTGTTCAAGCCCCTCTTCCCAGTGAGTCCCTCACAGCTGATCCCTTCATTGGCTCAACAGCAAACTTGTCCACAAAGTAATCATTGGACAACTTCACCGACTTCTCCTGCAGACTCAGCTGCAGCCTCCGACTGCTTAATGTTCTCTGGTATTGCCTTCTATCCTGCCCTGGAGCCCTTTGGAGCACCCTACCATGATTCTCCACTGCCTGTGCAGCCCATGTGACCACTGGTAAATTGCACAGGCTGTGTAAAATATCAGTGTATTGGCAAATTAATTGCCTAAACTATTGCAGAATTAACCTTAAATGTAAATGCCCGCCTTTATATCGAATTCAGACGTAATGACGTCAGGGACCTGACCTGATGTCACCATGCCAGATTTTGCATCGGAGCAGAAGGGACATCCATCCGCTTTTTGTTCATTAAGTTCTGCCCCAGGATTTGTTCCTCTGATTCTTTGTCATGTCTACACAGAATTATATAGAATTTACAGCACAGAATTTGTCCAATTCTTCTATGCCAGTTTTTATGCTCTGCATGAAACTAATGAGTATTGGTTGCAGGGTGACCAAGACTGGGAACTCAATATTCAAGGGTATTCGACATTCCAGAAAAATAGGCAAACAGGAAAAGGAGGTAGGGTAGCTTTGTTAATAAAGGAAAGTGTCAGTGCGGTGGTGAATAGTGATACAGATGCAGTAGATCGTGATGTGGAATCAGTCTGGGTAGAAATAAGGAATAGCAAGGGGAAGAATTTTGAAGTGTTTAAAAATTTAAGCACAGATTTAAAGTTATTTACAAAAGAAGCAAGTGTTACGTGAGAAAAAACTTTTTCACACAACGAGTGGTTCTGGTCTGGAGTGCACTACCTGGAAGTGTGGTGGAGGCAGGCTCAATCGAGGCATCCAAGAGGGCATTAGTGACTATTTGAATAGAAACAATGTTCAAGGGTTATATTAATGACTTGGAGGAGGGGTCAGAGTGTAATGTATCCAAATTTGCTGACGATACAAAAATAGATGGGAGGGTATGTTGTGATGAGGACATAAGGAATCTCTAAGGGGATATAGATAGGTTAAGTGAGTGCGCAAAAACTTGGCAGATGGAGTTTAATGTAGGACCATGTGAGGTCATACACTTTGGCAGGAAGAATCAAAAGGTAGACTATTATTTAAATGGAGAGAGACTTCAAAAAAGTGCAGCACAGAGAGATCTGGGTGTTCTTGTGCATGAAACACAAAGTTAGCTCGCAGGTGCAACAAGTAATTAAGAAGGCAAATGAAAATTTGGCCTGTATTGCTGGGGGGTTGGAATCTAAAAATAGGGAAGTCTTGTTACAACTGTACAAGGTGTTGGTGAGGCTGCACCTAGAGTACTGAGTACAGTTTTGGTCCCTATACTTAAGAAAGGATATACTAGCATTGGTGGCAGTTTAAAAGAGATTCACTAGACTGATCCCTGGGATGAAGGGGTTGACCTATCAAGAATGGCTAGACAGGTTAGGCCTTTATTCGTTAGAGTTTAGAAGAATGAGGGTTGATTTTATTGAAACGCGCAAGATTCTGAGGGGGCTTCACAGGGAAGATGTTGAGAAGATGTTTCCACTGGTGGGGGAATCACAAACTAGGGGAGATAGTTAGAATAAGGGAAAACTTATTTAAAACTGAGATGCGAAGGAATTTCTTCTCTCAGAGGGTAGTGGATGTCGGGAATTCTCTACCTCCTAGAGTTGTGGAGGCTAGATCACTGAAAGTATTTAAAGAGGAGGTAGATAGATTTTGGAAATATTGGGGAGTTGAGGGCTTTGAGGAGCTGGCACGAAAAAGGAGTTGAGGAGATCAGCCATGATCTTATTGAATGGTGGGGCAGGCTTGAGGGGCCAAATGGCCTACTTCTGCTCCTATTTCTAATGTTCTTATGTCTTAATCTGAATTCCTTATCTATTTCCATGCACATTTCAGCTGCTATGGCCATGACTCCATCTTTCTTTTCTTTGAAATTTGAGGAATGCAAGTTTATAACAAATCACATTAAAATGGTGTTTCACAATGTTTAATTAATGTTTCATAGTAATAGAAATACATTCCCACTAGCAGCCAAAATTTTAGATTTTTGCACAATTTTATCATTGTCCTTAGCCACAGGGATGGATGTGGAGATGGGGTGATTTTAACTGGAAGATGGTTTGAGATGGGTGGGAGGATGGGTGTAGGGTATGTGGGGCACAGCAAGAGTCACAAGCTTCATTTAATCATTTAGACAGTTAGCCAGCTTCCCGCCTCCTGGTCTAACAAAGGTAAGTCACATAAGGCAGAAGTCCCACCTCAGAGAGCTGCCAGCCAACCTGGAAGGGTGTGGGAAGGCCGCGGGAAGGCCATCTGAAGAATATTACAGACTCTCCAGCTGCAAACCCACCTGTGGGGGACCATAAAGTTCTGTCCACAATATATCAAAAAAATCTAATGTATATTTTTTTTTAAAATATTCACTGGAAAAGGGAAATGTGGCAGAGGGCTGCCAGACAGCTAATCTGATTCCTATATACGCAAAAGGAGGTAAAACAGGTCCAGGGAGCTATGAACCAATTTTTAAAATATTGATTGACAGGATGTGGGCTTCGTTGGCTGGGCCAGCATTTTATTGTTCATCCCTAGTTGCCCTTGAGAAGGCGGTGGTGAGCTGCCTTCTTGAATCGCTGCAGTCCATGTGGTGTAGGTACACCTACAGTGATGTTAGGGAGGGAGTTCCAGGATTTTGACCCAGTGACAGTGAAGGAATGGTGATATATTTCCAAGTCAGGATGGTAGAGGCTTGGAGGGGAACTTCTAGGTGGTGGTGTTCCCATCTATCTGCTGCCCTTGTCCTTTTAGTCGGTAGTGGTCGTGGGTTTGGAAGGTGCTGTTTACGGAGCCTTGGTGAATTCCTGCCATGCATCTTGTAGATGGTACACACTGCTGCTACTGTGCGTCGGTGGTGGAGGGAGTGAATGTTTGTGGATGTGATGCCTATCAAATGGGCTGCTTTGTCCTGTACAATGTCTAGCTTCTTGAGTGTTGTGGGAGCTGCACTCAGCCAGGCTTGATATTGGTGGTGGGAAAGATTATGGAATCCTTAAAGATGTATTGGAAAAACATCTAGAAAACTGAAATTATAATAGTCAGCATAGATTTCAAAAGGGAAGGCTATGTTTGACCAAGTTTACTGAATTCTTTGAAGGAGTAACAGAAAGGGTCAATGAAGGTAATGTAGTAAATGTAATATATTTGAATTTCCAAAATGTCTTCAGAAAGGTACTCCATAGTAGACTCATAACTAAGATCAGAACATGTGAAGTCAGGGGTCAAGTAGCAGAACACAGCAAGCTGAGTTAAAGGTAGATACTGAGACTGACAAAAGGTGGAAAGTGGCGTTCTATGAGGATGGTGCAACGACTGCTGTCATTCACAATTTACATAAACAATCTGGAACTGGGACTTACAGTCACAATTTCAAAATCTGTGGATGTCACCAAATTGCAGGAGGGATGTGGTGAAGGGTATAGTTAACAAAGGGAAACATTAATAATCTTGCTGAATAGGTGCATAACTGGCAAATTGACTTTAATATAAATACGGGTGAGGTGGTACATTTTGGCAGGAAGAATAAGGAGGCTATATCGTGGAAAATAAGTGTCTAATGGGATTGAGGAGCAGAAGAATCTGGGGTAGAGATACACAGGTCACTGAAAGTGGTGATGCAGGTTAATAAGACCATAAAAAAGCAACCTAAACACTGCGGTTCATTTCTTGAGTGAAAGAACTGAAAAGCAGACAATTATGTTATGTACAGAACCTTGGTTGGATCACACTTGGTATACTGTGAACAGTTTTAGTTTCCATGTTATAAAAATGATGTGGAGGCATTAGAGAAGATGGGAAAAGATTTGCTAGCATGATACCAGAACTGAGAAGTTGTACCCATCAGGAAAGGCTGGGCTTTTTTCTCTAGGAAAGAGAAGACAGATGGGTGACCTGAAAGTGGTCTTTAAGATTAGGAAAGGGTTTGATCAGATCGACACAGAAATGTTTCTATTTGTGAGGAGATCGGAACTAGGTGCCATGAATATAATATAACCATTAATATATCCAACAGGGAATTCAGGAGAAATTCTAGAGAGTGGTTCCTATTATACTATTGGTTACATCTCAGTAGGTTTTAATGAAGTCTTCATAGTCTGAAGTAGGTTAACTGCAAGTCTTTTTTAACTACTAGAACTATTTATAAAGATACAGTAAAAGGTACACACTAGGGGCTATCTCCATGCTTGGGTCTGCACACGGCTCTGTCCAACACCACACTGACCATGGGTGTAGGTCATGTGCTCTCTTACATCGCTGTGTGGGTGGTACAATACTCAGCCCTCATTATCTCTATATGTGCCAGACCCTTATACTACATCTGCAAGTCTTTATTCAATGTGATTATAGTTCCCTTATGTCTTACTTTGTTATTACCATTATAATTATACATTTACATTGTCATTACTCAAGGCATCAGGTCAAACATGGGCAAGGAAACCTCCTGCTGATTACCACCTACCCCCTCCCTCAGCTGGTGACTCAGTACTCCTCCATGTTCCACTTGGAGGGAGGACTGAGGGTGGCAAGGGCACAAAATATACTCTGGGTGGGGGACTTCAATGTCCATCACCAAGGGTGGCTTGGTAGCACCACAAATGACCAAGCTGGCCGAGTCCTAAAGAGCATAGTTGCTAGACTGGGCCTGTAGCAGGTGGTGAGCGAACCAACAAGAGGGGAAAACATACTTGACCTCATTCTCACCAACCTGCCTGTCACAGGTGCACCAGTCCATGACAGTATTGATAGGAGTGAGTACTGCACATGCTTGTGGAGACAAAGTCCTGCCTTCACATTGAGGCAACCCTTCATCATGTTGTGTGGCACTACCATCATGCCAAATGGGATAGGTTTCGAACATATCTAGTAGTCAAAATGGGCAACCATGAGGCGCTGTGGGTCTTCTGCAGCAGCAGAATTGTATACAACCACAATCTGTAATCTCGTGGCCCGGCATATCCCCCACTCTACCATCAAGACAGGAGGTCAACCCTGGTTCAATGAAGAGTGCAGGAGGGCATGCCAGAAGCAGAACCAGGAATACCTAAAAATGAGGTGTCAACCTGGTGAAACTATAACGCAGGACTACTTGCATGCCAAACAGCATAAGCAGCAAGTGGTAGACAGAGCTAAATGATTCCACAACCAACAGATCAGATCTAAGCTCTGCAGTCCTGCCACATCCAGTCGTGAATGTGTGTGAACAATTGAACAACTCACTGGAGGAGGAAGCTCCACAAATATCCCATCCTCAATGTTGGAGAGACCAGCACATCAGTGCAAAAGATAAGGCTGAAGCATCTGCAACAATCTTCAGCCAGAATTGCCGAGTGGATGATTCACCTCGACTTCCTCCGGAGGTCCCCAGCATCACAGATGCCAGTCTTCAGCCAATTCCATTCACTCCACGTGATATCAAGAAATGGCTGAAGGCACCGGATACTGCAAAAACTATGGGCCCTGACAACATTCCAGCAATAGTCCTGAAGACATGTGCTCCAGAACTAGCTGCACCCTTAGCCAATCTGTTCCAGCACAGCTACGATATTGGCATCTACCAGCAATGTGGAGAACTGCCCAGGTATGTCCTGCTCATAAAAAGCAGGAGAAATCCAACCCAGCCAATTACTGCCCCATCAGTCCAAGTAGGTGGTAATCAATAGGAGGTTTCCTTGCCCATGTTTGACCTGATGCCTTGAGTAATGACAATGTAAATGTATAATGATAATAACAAAGTAAGACATAAGGTAAACTATAATCACATTGAATAAAAACTTGAAGATGTAGTATAAGGGTCTGGCACATATAGAGATAATGAGGGCTGAGTGTTGTACCATCCACACAGTGATATAATAGTTAGTGTGGTGCTGGACAGAGTCATGTGCAGACCCAAGCACGGACCCATCAGTCTACTCTCGGTCATCAGCAAAGTGATGGAAGGTATCGTTGACAGTACTATCAATTGCTTAGCAATAACCTGCTCACTGATGCTCAGTTTGGGTTCTACCAAGGCCACTCAGCTCTTGATCTCATTACAGTCCTAATTCAAGTATGGACAAAAGAGCTGAACTCCAGAGGTGAGGCGAGAGTGACTGCCCTTGACATCAAGGCAGCATTTGACCATGTGGCATCAAGGAGCCCTAGCAGAACTGGAGTCAATGGGAATCAGGGGGAAAACTGTCTGCTGGTTGAAGTCATACCTAACACAAAGGAAATGGTTGTGGTTGTTGGAGGTCAGTCATCTCATGTCCATGACATCACTGCAGGAGTTCCTCAGGGTAGTGTCCAAGGCCCAGCCATCTTCAGCTGCTTCATCAATGACCTTCATTTCATCATAAGGTCAGAAGTGGGGAAGTTCACTGATGATTACACAATGTTCAGCACCATTTGCAACTCCTCAGATACTGAAATTGTCCATGTCCACATGCACACAAGTGCACAGGCAATGACCATCTCCAACAAGATAGTATCCAACTATCTCCCTTTGACATTCAATGACATTACCGTCACTGAATCTCCCATTATCAACATCCTGGGGGGTAACATTGACCAGAAACTGAACTGGACTAGCCATAAAAATACTGTGGCTACAAGCACAGGTCAAAGGCTAGGAATTGTGCAATGAGTAACTTACCTCCTGACTCCCCAAAGCCTGTCCACCATCTACAAGGCACAAGTCAGGAGTGTTATGGAATACTCTCCACTTGCCTGGAAGAGTGCAGCTCCTTCAGCACTCAAGGAGCTTGACATCCAGGTCAAAGCAGCCTGCTTGATTGGCACCCATCCACCACATCCAACATCCACTCCCTTCACCACTGATATTAGTGGCAACAGTGTGTACCATCTACAAGATACACTGCATCAATTCATCAAGCACCTTCCAAACCCACCTAGAAGGACAAGGGCAGCAGACAGATGGGAACACCACCACCTACAAATTCCTCTCCAAGTCACTCACCATTCTGACTTGGAAATTTATCACCATTCCTTCACTGTCGCTGGGTCAAAATCCAGTGTTACGACTGATGCAGTTGATAAAGCAGAGTTATTTATAAATCCCAGATGGAAATTTGAAACAACTGCCATAACCTATCATTTTAAGTGTTATGTTTGAGATGCGACTCTAAATTCAGAAATCAGACCATCAGTTCTCGAGGTTTTACATTAAACTAAATGAAACATTTTAATAATTTACCACAGGTTAAAATACATATACACATGGCTACAAATTACTGCTATCATAACTTTTAACAAATTCCCAAACTAATCTCTATTAAGGCAACAGCAACCCATAGACTTAACCAGACACCAGGCAAAGCACTTTCACCTTACGACCCTTATGAGGTTCTTTTCACTTTGGTTCCTTGTGGAGCCAGTTAGAAGCTTGCAGCTGCATTTGACCTCACATTGCCTCCGCTCTGCACACCCACAACAGTTGTCTTGTTATACCTACCACTGCCCATTTAATGTTAATTCTCATTGTATCAACAACCTCTGAACTAAACTCTCTAACAATAAAATCCCTTTCATAGCACCAATTTTATTAGTAATATAAACATATTGCTTGGTAGCTGCTGGATAAGTATCCATTTTCACCCCACTTCTTGAATGCTCTATTCAAAAAATGCAAATGCACACTATCTCTCTTACATGTCAAAACTAGTACACACCAAAACACCCAGACTAATTGGCTTTAATCCAATTAAGACACACCCTCAGACTAAGCCTCTATTTTAAAAGAAAAATATTTTCCAAAATATTATATACAGTAATAGCTTCATAACGCCTGGAATTCCCTTTCTAACAGCACTGTGGGTGTACCTACACCACATGGACTGTAGCAGTTCAAGAAGACAGCTCACCACCTTCTTAAGGGCAATTAGGGATAAGCAATAAAAATGCTAGCCTAGCCAGTGACGGCCACATCCCAAGAATGAATAAAAAAACTACATTCTCACTACCTCATTTCCCCCCTTCAAGTACTAGAATTCAAAGGTTCAGGTGGACTGGAGGCCTTATACTTCCTTATTCCTCATATCTTGTACACACTACTGTCGGAGGAATGGTAGGCTCTGTCGCTGCTGGTGCTTTTTGTCGGTTTGGAGGTTATTCTTACGTCTGGGTATGCTCCTTGCTTTCACTCCATTGCACAGTGCGTGTAAACAGTCTAGAGATGAGGTGGAGACTCATCCTTTTCCTTCTGACTTTGCCCTCCGCTGTGCCAACCAGGTAGGCGCAAGGTTGATCCTCATTCTTCCTAATGTCGGTACCTTCTCTCTTGACGTCTTTAATCCAGGCCTTGTTACCTTTCAGTAATTGTTGCAAGTGTCTAGTGTTGTATCTTATTATAGTTTGCTTCTGCCTGTATGAATGCCCACTTGCTTGGATGTCATGGTAATTCTTGGTTACCAACCATGCTATGAGATTTTTCGACAGGATTGGAAGTTGTGTGCGGAGTTTCCTGCCCATCAGGAGTTCGGATGGGTACAGGCCACATTGTAAGGCAGTTGACCAGCATGTGAGCAGTGCTATGGGCAAGTCCTCATCCTACTTTAGTAGGGCTTTTACTGTACGGACACCTCTTTCAGCCTCCCCATTTCATTGTGGGTATCTCAGGAAGCTGGTGCTGTGGTGGAAGATGGATGTGGTGGCGAAGTGCACTAAGTCACATTTGAAAATTGTGGGCCATTACCCACATTCTCGTCTGGGATGCTGTGATTCATGAACCACTCTTTTAGTGCCTTAATTGCTGATCCTGTGGTAGTCGTATATAGTTGCTGCATCTCAACCTAGCTGGAGAAGTAGTCCACCACCATAAGGAACAATTTGCTGTTGAAGGTGAACAGGTCAATGCCCAGCGTTTCCACGGCCTGGTTGGGAATTGTGTGGGGATGAGGGGCTGCCTTTAGTACTTCCTGTGCAACACACACCCCTGGCAATTTGCAATGCCACCTTGAATCACCTTGGAAATGCCTGGCCACCAGATAGTGATTGGGCCCGTGCTTTGCACTTGGTGATGCCCAGGTGGCTCTGGTGTATTTTTTGAAGGACCTGTGGCCACAGGGAGACAGGGAAGACCAGCTGCTCATCCTAAACCAGGAGGTCACCTATAATCATGAAGTGTTTTTGTTGTTCGAACCAAATTTTTATGCTGAGACCACTCTTGTTGGCAGTGTCTGTGGATGCAGGCGCACTCCTCATCACGCATTTGTTCTTGGTGGTACTTGTGGTCACTGGCAGATGTCTGCTTGTCAATTGGGAGAACACCTCCAATTGTTCAATGAGATTGACATCCTGTTTTGTCAGGAGGCCCACTGTGGCCCTTGAGAGTGTGTCTGCTGTAGTCTGTTTTTTTAACTTGGACATATACCATCTCGTAGGTGAACCTCATGAGATGCAAGCAAAACTTCTGGATTCTGGGAGGCATCTATGCTAAGAAGACTAGTAGACAATAAGAAGACTAGTGGCTTGTTATCCATTTCAATTGTAACCTTGAGGCCGACGATGTAGTCTGATAACTTCTCGCATGCCCATGCGACTACGAGGGCTTCCATTTCTATGACCCCATCTCCATGTCTGACAGCCCTCTGGATGCGTAGTGCACAGGTCGGCGACTTCCATCCAGTTGTTCCTGGAACAGAACCATTCCTAAGCCTGTAGACAAAGTATCAATTGCTATGGTGGTGGACCGTGATTGCTGGTTTTGGCGGGCTCTGCAACAATGGCGATGGCACTCAGCTTGAAAAAAGATTTTTCAACAATGGCTACCCGGATCGGCAGACTGCAGACTTCTCCTGTTCAGCATTTTACTTTGCTGGCTCGTGAGTCCGTCAAATTCTAGCTTCTGCTTGCATTTTACCGAGTTGAATAGTCACGATGTTCCCAAAATACTTAATTAACTCTTTCTCTTTTTTTTCATTTCTGATGAGCTCGGACGCCATGTTTTCAGGCTCTGACTCGGGGATTGTGTTTTAGCAATGGGTTTCTTTCAATCTGCACTTCTGACACCAAATTACTTTAAAGATTTCTCAGGACTTGCACCCTGGAATTTTAAAAGATTTAGCTCACCTTTGCAAGTTCTGCTGACTTTGCGCGCTGAAGCTGGACTTCCAAAGGAGATTCAATGGAGTCTTCTTTTCTCTTGCAGAAAGGAAATTTAAATCTCTGCCTTCAGCTTCCAAGCCTCTCTTTAGAGCTTTTTCCTGATGATTTTTCCCTTTGCCCCTGTGCCCGTACTTCTGGAGCATCTTTTCAGGTCAGAATGCTTCTCAGTCTTCCAGAATTTCGGTTTATCTCTGCATTTTGGCGAGGTTTTGGGTTTTTACACAAGCTGCCATCATGTTGTGCGGTTTGGTTACATCTCAGTAGGTTTTAATGAAGTCTTTATAGCCTGAAGTAGGTTAACTTTAAGTCTCCATTAACTACTAAAACTATTTACAAAGATATAATAAAGGCTACAAGCTAGAAACCATCTCCATGCCCAGATTTGCATGTAGCTCTGTCCAACACCACACTAACTCTGGGTGTGGGTCACGTGCTCTCTTACATCATTGTGTGGGCAGTAATATGCTCAGTCCCACATTAACCCTATACGTGCCAGACCTCCTACCACAGTTAGAAGTGAAAGACAGGAGCAGTTGAGGTAAATAGCATAGATGCATTTAAGGGAAGCTAGGTAAATACGTGTGGGAGAAAAGAATAGAAGTATATGTCAATGGGTTTAGATGAAGTAGAGTGTGAAGAGGCTCATGTGGATCATTGGACAATGGCATAGATCTGTTGGGCTAAATGGCCTGTTTCTAGAGAGTGAATACTATGTAATACTAAGTGATAGTATATTTGTTTCCAGATATTTTGTTGACTATTATCAACAAGAATATATACGCAAGGTAATAATATAATATGCAGCTTATTTCGAAAATGTATCAACACCAATATTACAATGTTGTGCTGATACGTACTGGAATGTTAGCATCCTCTTGAAAAGCCTAAACACTCAAACCATTAATTCTCATTTTGTAGACTGGTCTTTTTCTCCTTCCTTTTATTGCCTGATCTGTTGGAGACCTCTGCTGGCTCAATGAAGCATCTAATCCCTGATTTGCAATCTTTCTCAGTCAATATGATCTCCAATTGTTCTAGACTGTGTTTCATGAGAAGCCAACAAGTGATAAGTAAGATTTTCCAGCCCCTTTGTTGAACTAGGTGTATCTCAGACTGACAAGCATACTGCTCACTCTTCGCAGGATTCCCTGAGTTTGGATCCATTGCCATTATTGTGAACTTCTGACCTAGAATGAACCTAACTGTGGGACCTCACTGTGAGGGAGGAAATAAAGCCCATCCACAACTCTTAAAGGGCTAACAGTTATTTAGTTTTCTTCATTACTCATTCTCTCCTTAAATGGTAGATAGGCTTTGGGGATATGAGTTACCACAGAATACATGACCTTTGACTTGCTGTCGTCGCCAGAGTATTTATATGGCTGGTCCAGTTAATTTTTTGGTCAATGTTGTTATAATCCTGGTAGAGTCCAGTAACATGTTTATTTATTTATTTTTTTATACAAAAATTCAGCTATTTACTAAAAGAATGAAGCCACAGGGTTCATAGTTTAAATGAAAAGAATTTTACTATATAAAATCGAAGAATACGAATACCAATAACTGCACAATCTTAAATAATCAGTTATATTAAACTCCTTGCAGCCACAGGTCATCATGGGGAAGCTGGCAGATGTGCACAATCGCATTACAGGACATCCGAAGGTGCGTCTGGCATTGCCTTTCACTCATCTGTAGATAGCAGCACCGCCTGCGATATCTGTGGTCAGGCCAGTGGTCGCCATCACTCTGGCTCCTGGGTGCCTGCATCATGACCTTCTTGAGGTCCTGCTGCCTCTTACTGTTCAGGCATTTGCACCTCCTGGCCCTGTGCCAACTTGATTTGGGCCCTCCTCTGCCTCATCTGGATGAGAGCTAGTAAAAAGGCGGGATTGCCTGGAGCCTATATCATTTAGGCCTCAGTGGATCTGTGAATGAATTGAAGTAATAAATGTAGTGAGAATATTCTTTGCAGGTTTGCCTTCATCTCCGAGCCACCAAGCCTTTGCTAAACCCTGTGCCTGACTTCCATCTAGCGTGGTATCCCATCCTCATCCTCTAGGTGAAAGACATCCAGGAGGACCAGAGGTACATGTTCCTCCTGTTCATATATGTTTGCGCATGGACACATTGCTCTTTGACCAGGGTAATGAAAGCCATGTGTAACAACCCTCCCTCTGACATTATTCAGCTTGCCTTCATTACCCTTGAGACTCTATGGGCAGAATCTTGCCCTTGGATGGCGGGCGGGCCCCACTGGCTTGGCGGTGGGCGGGCAGCCGACCCCCGCCACTGAAACGGAGCCCGCCACCATTTTAAGTGGGCGGGCCAATTAAGGCCCGCCCAGTGGCATCCCCGACGAGAAGCGCTATGCGCTTCCTGTGTGTGGGGGAGGGAATCCCCAGCTGTCAAAGTGCGCTCTTTCGCGCATGCGCGCAAAGGAGCGCACTTCTCCCTGAGGCAAAGTCCTGTCTCAGGGAGAATAGTGATAGTGTCAAAAACATTAAAAATAGAAACATTAAAAAATTAACATGTCCCCCTCATGTGACAATGTCACACGAGATGGGACATGTTAATAAAGAACACATACACTTTATTAATTTTTTACAATATGGACATGAAACTTCATCCCGCCAGTGGATGAAGTTTCATCAATAATCAGAAGCCCGCTGGGGCTCCTGGCCTGCCCGCTAGCCTTAAGGTTGGACGGGCAGGTCTTTAATTACTTTAAATAGCCGTCAATGGCCTCAATTGGCCATTGACAGGTCGGTGGGCGGACAGCTGATCTCATTGTCCGCCCGCCTTCCTAAAAATTTAAATGGACCGGGATGACGTCGGGGATTCCTCCCAACGTCATCCCATGTCATTTTCCCCTCAGCGACCAGGCCCCGCCCCCAAATCTCCGAGGGGAAAATCCTGGCCTATAGACAGACCATTGCCTTGGCAGCATTGAAAGACTAAACTCATGAGCCCTTGTCAGCCATGACCATTCACTCAGGAGGATGGAGGTTTGGAGTCAGGAGTTTTCTGCCTTCCACCAGCCATGCCCTTTGGCATCCACCTCCCTCCCTCTGTAAGATTTGGGGTTCATTCCAACCTCAGTTGTAATACTCAAGTCAATTACAATTATCAGGATGAGTTGAGAATGTCATCTAAAAGGAACCTGCAGTTCCTGACTAGCTACAGACCACTCCAGGCACAAGAATGTTGTCACAAGTTTCACAGAATTTATTAAGTTTATTGTAATAAGTGCAAAATTACAATACTTAACAAGGCAGTGGATCAGTCCGGTCGCTCTGGAACACTGGCTCTCGGCTTCCAGGGAATTGTGTCTTGTTCTGTTGACTGAAGTCTATCTTCTTTCTTCTTCCTTCATGTTGTGTTGCGCACCTATCTACTGAAAGTTGTTGCTTATTAGCCCTTGCTAGCAAATATTCTGTGCATGGTCAGTAGTATCCTTTAGTTCTGATTGACCCAAACAGCACATGATCAGTCCCTGATTGGTTAAGTGGTTCATGATCAATGTCTGTTTGGTCTCTTAAGGGTGTTACAAGCAGGATGGGAGGAGTGTGCGTGTGATCTAGCCCCACTAGATCTGCAGGTCATATCATTAATTTAAAAGTTTAATTTTCTCACCAAAATTGCCAATCGTCTATTTCCACCACTGGTGCCCAGAATAAAAGTATCTTCAACCAGGCTTCTTTCAATAAACTCAGCACGATTGTTTATTAAAAAACAAAACTTATTTTTAACAAGTTGCAGGTACTGGTTAACACACAATTGTAATTGAGAAGTATAACTATCTATCTCTTCCTACAGAATTCCCCCAGTGCACACACACATACACAAAGAACAAACAGATAGAGTCTCTCTGCAGAGATGGGCTTTAGAGGATAGGTGTTATAAAATAAAGGATAATGTTCACAGGGTCTTGACGCTGTTGACCTGGCGTTCCCTCACGTGAAGATGTGTTGCTTGTCCCGGTGGACATCTGGAATTTCTCACTAACTGGTCTCAGCTTTGCAGACCAGTTACACTCAGCTGAGGGTTTTCTGGCTATAGGTTGATAGCCACACACAATTTTGAGCAAGGTAGGGAGAGAGAGCGAGTTAGGGCAGCCTTCCTTCTGTTCCCCAACAAGACTGCCTTCAAAATCAGTAGGTTCACAACTTAAGCTTTTTTTTCCCTCTCCCATGTGATTTCCAGCAAGTTACCAACCTTTGCCTTTTCCCCATCAATTAAAGTGATTACTGTTCAAAACAAGCAACCAAATCTTCCTCAAGTACCATAAAGGTCAGGTTATTTCTTGGAAGAGGCCTAGTTGTTGACAGTTCCAAGGTGAACTTATGACCTTTTTAAAAAAATTCTCAGGTTAGCATCCAAATGTACAGATAATGCCATGTCCTTCCATTTTGTAAAAGGAAAATTCAGTCTTGAGAGATATGATGCTAACATGCCTTCACCCCTAAGAGATGAAAAAACATTTCCAAATGTGTTTCATCACAAAATATACAGAAAAAGATATGTATATCTTCCCAGCAATATTAACAAATTTTAAGTTATAAGGCTGTATTAGCAAGCTCCATCGGAACAGTCTGTCATTCTGAGTCTTAAATTTTTCCACAAAGGCCAAGGGATTATGGTCAGTATATATTAGGGTTTCTTTACAGCCATGATGGATATATACATCAAAATGTTTAGGAGCCAGTAACAATCCCAGGGTTTCCCTTTCTACTATAGTGTGTCTCTACTGATGCCAATTTAATTTCTTAGAAAAGTACCCCACCGACTTTGCTATACCGGATTTATCTTCCTACAGTAAGACTGCACCCACCCCAAGTCACTAGCATCGATTACCACCTTGCAGGGTTTAGCAGAATTAGGGGTGGCTAACACTGGTTCATTAGTTAGGGTCACCTTCAGCTTCTCAAAAGCTGTCTGGCACCCTCTTGACCATACCAGTTTTGCCTTCTTTTGCAATAAATCTGTTAGTGGAGAAGCTGTTGTGCTGAAATTTGGCACAAGTTTATGATAGAAACCACACATCCCCAAAAATTTCATGACTTCCTGCTTAGTTTTAGGGTAAGGAATTACATTAAAGCCCCTACTTTCATTGTTCTTTGCAACACTTGCCCTTGCCCTATGTGCCTTTAATGAGTTACTCGCGCTTTTGCGAACTCACTCTTGGCAAGGTTTATTACTAGACCCACCAACCGTAATTGATTAAATAAGGCCTCCAATTGTTTTACATGGTCTTTCCACGTTTTGCTGTTAATCAATACATCATCTCAGTAAACCACATAGTCAGAAACATTAGTGACCACTTGATTCATTAGACTTTGGAAAGTGGCTAAAGCATTTTTTAGCCCAAATGGCATCACTCGGCATTGGTATAGCCCATTTGTCGTGACAAAAGCCAATATCTCCTTAGCTCAAGATGTTAAAGATATTTGCCAGTATCCTTTCAACAAATCTATCTTAGTAAGGAGTGTGGCACTGCCAACCCTGTCAATACAACCTTCTAGATGAAGGATTGGGTGGGAATTCGGTTTTGTTACTGCATTAACCTTTCTATAATCTATGCAGAGTCTGGTTGACCCATCAGGTTTAGGCACTAGCACTACTGTACACTTTTACTAGGTTCAATTAGGTGATTTTCTAATATATATTGAACTTCTGCCTTCACTTGAGCTTGTTTCTCTGGATTAAACGATAAGGATGTTGCTTACAGGTGAAGATTCCCCAACCTCCACATCATGCATGGCTAAAGTTGTACACCCTGGTTTGTCCCTATTGATTCCTTCAGATTCTGTGAGTAACCTCACTAAATCCTCTCATTGTCCTACTTCTAACTATGAAACGTCTAACTATCCTAATATTTCAGTATTAGCTGATCAGATAGTAGGAGGTTCGATTTGTAGGCTGCCTAAATCTCCTTCTGCCTCACTATCACTGTCTCTTTCATCCTCTAGTATCCTTAATAGCTGACATCCTGATCCTTTTTACTTTCCTCCTTACGATGGTATTGTTTTAACATATTGATTTGACACAGCTGATTCTTTTTCCCGCGATCTGGGGAGTCTATCAAATAATTTAATTTACCAACCCGCTTGATTACTTTGCATGGACCACTGAACCTTTCAGATGTTTCCCCTGTAAAGGCAATAGACTAAAACTTCATCCCCTGGTTATAATGCTCAGGTCACAGCTTGCCTATCTGACGATTCCTTTATCCTTATTGAGAAGCTTTAAGATATTCTTAAGCCACTTTGGAGGCTCCCATGAGCCGTTTCTGGAACACGGACACATAATCTAACTTAGAGGATTCATCCCTTCTCCTAAACATTTTTCCTTGATTAATTTCAGAGGACCTCTTATCTCATGCCCATAAATTAATTCAAAAGGGCTAAAACCAGTAGATTCATTTGGCTAATCTCAAGTAGCAAATAAAAGAAAATCCAGTCCTTTGTCCCAATCATGGGGATGTTCATGATGTTATGACCCCAGTTGAGGTTTCCCCTGGACAAGCCTAACCCCAAGGAGGAACCCAGCTTGATAGATCCTAACTTTTATTTGTTTGTTTCAATACATGGAGAGGGGCTACTGAACAGAGTCACTGGACTCAGCTGATGAACTTCTAGCAAAAGAATAAAACATTTATTCAACAAGAAAAGATGAACTATATTACAATACTCCTTCAACCACAACTATACCTTTACAGATATATACAGGTTTGTAAGGATAACACAAATTACAAAAGCTATCTTTTACTCTAATGTTCACAGTAAGTACATAGTCCATGTAAACCTCTGGCACCCTGTAGTCAGACACCCCACACTCTGAAACCAAGTGACAGATTCTACCTCAACCAAATGCTATGGATCTCTCCTCACCTCCTCCCTGATGCTTATCACATCATGAGCCAACTGGTCTCACTGAACTCCATCTTTCACATGAGGGTTTCCAGTTTCCACTCTCCAAGAACTTGCTTCAAAATCTCCTCCCAAACTGATGCTTTCTCTCAGACGCCTTCCTGCTACTTGAGATTAACCTACTGGTTTTAGCTCTTTTGAATTAAGATACGGGCATGAGATAAGAGGTCCTCTGAAATTAATCAAGGAAAAATGTTTAGGAGAAGGGATGAATCCTCTAAGTTAGATTATGTGTCCATGTTCCAGAAACGGCTCATGGGAGCCTCCAAAGTGGCTTAAGAATATCTTAAAGCTTCTCAAACAAGGATAAAGGAATGGTCTGATAGGCAAGCTGTGACCTGAACATTATAACCAGGGGATGAAGTTTTAGTCTATTGCCTTTACAGGGGAAACATCTGAAAGGTTCACTTCCAGGGTTTCAAACTCTCCTTCCTATGTTCCTCTCTCCTGAGTCGACACATGCATTCAAGCTGTCCTCCATGAGCTCTCTCTCATCAACTCAGCATCAACAGTACACCACTGCTTCACATGCTCATAGCAAAGAGTTACAGACCTTCAGTTGTCTCTTTAAATCTGCTTTCTGCAGCTTTTGTTTCTTTAAATCTGGAGCATGGAACCTTTCTCTCTGCCCCTTATTCTTAACTTCTCTTAACAGGACCTTTTCCCAGGTTCCTGTCCTTCCTTTGACTAGAAGGTCTTCTTTGGACTTTCCCCTCCCCTGGATTTTTGGGGCTTTCCTTAGCTTGGGACTGGCTATCTGTCCCCTTTGCTCCAGTCTCTCCTGGCAGCAACTTTCAAAAAAAACAACTGAACTCAAACAGCTTCCAAATCAAAACTGCTGTCTCTCTTCTGCGTGTATGTCTGTGGGAGGTACCTGCCTCTCTAGCCCCCTGTTGCTAGGCAACAGTCCAATTCTTCTACCCTTGTTTGTTTAACTTAGCTGCAACAGTCGTAAAAAAACCTCTTTAGAAATGTAAGCACCCTTTTCAAGTGAAACTAAAATTCCATTTGACCTTTCTTAACACAGAGACATAGAAATACAAATCAAACTTAAACTTTAAAGCTAAAATTCATTCCTAACACCTACAAATACAAATAAAACTTACTTAAACTATCTCTGTTTCCTAACAATGACAGTATACTTTAATCATTGTTTTGAGGGTTTGATGGTACCTCTCTAAACCTCCTTGTGTTTGTGGATGATATGTCACGGATTTTAACTGTTTTATACCTAATCTACTCATTATGCTTTGAAAAATTTTACACATAAAAATTAGACTTTGATCCAACTGGATCTCCACTGAAAACCCATATCGAATAAAAAATTGGGTTAACATTTCCACTACTATCTTAGCCGTAATTGTTCTTAAAGCGATGGCCTCTGGAAATTGAGTTGTAATATCTACGATAGTAAGGATATACTGGTGTCCTGCTTTCATTTTTGGTAACAGTCCCACAGAGTCTACCAACAATCTACTAAATGGCTCCACAAAAACTGGTATGGGAATTAAGGATGCCAGCTTGTTTGTATGTTGTGATTTTCCTACCATCTGGCAAGTATGGCACATTTTACAAACCTGCACCACGTCCTAATGAAGACCTGGCCAGTAAAAATGTCAGTTTATCCGCACTTGAGTTTTCTGTATCCCTACATGTCCTTCCATAGGAATTTCATGTGCTATCTGTAATATCTCTTTACAATACTTTGGTGGTATCACTACCTGTTGAACAACCATCCACTTTTCATCTGCTAGTCTGTGAGGAGGTCTCCACTTCTTCATTAGTATCCCATTTTTAATATAATAGCATTATTGAACTTGCTCAGTTTTATGCCTTGGGTAAATGAGTTCATTGGCCTTCTGAACTCTAACTGACACCTTCCTATGTTCTCCTCAATTGCTGCTTGCAATCAATAACAGGGAGAGACTGATGTAAGAATAAACAGTAATGGTTTATTGAGACATAGGGCAGAGCACCAGATCATACATGCTCACTCAGAAACCTCCAGAACGAGACTTACAGTTCCCAGTTGCCCACACTGTACAGTGGTTTGACAGTGCCGTCACATGATCAGTACACGTGCATTCTCTTAAAGGGATAGGGTACCTCACTTTACTGCACTCAGCTTCAGCTTCAGTTTGGGCTGATTCTGCTATCTTTCTTAACTCCAGATCGGCTTACTGAGCCCACAACCAGAGAAGATTTATTAAACATCTCTCCTGGATTATCTAAGTCTTTAAAGAAAGTTTCAGCTAACTAAATATCTCTTTGTGGTATCACTTTGATGTCCACTGATGGACCTTGCCTAGACAATGCTCAAATCATCACACATGAAGGAAAAATTCCTGGAGCCTTTTCCTGTAACTATTCTGCCTCTTTAACCTCACTTAGGCTTTCTGTAATTATGGGAGAAGCTACTACCTTCGTTCCGGCTAAATCATTGCCCAGGAGTCAATCAGCTCCGTTTACGGCTAACTTCTGAACAACCCTGATTGTCACTGTCCCAGAAAATAGGTCGCACTCCAGGTGCACCTGGTACAAAGGTACAGGTATATATTCCCTGTCAATACCATTTATTAAAACTTTGGCTTTTAATGCACTTTCTGATGGAAAAGTTATGCCTTTTCCCAGCAACAAATGTTTGATTGGCTCCTGTATCTCTTAATATAATTATACATTTAGCTGTCTCATTTGAGGGAAAAGGGGTTACTATTCCTCTCGACAAAATGTCTTTATAATTCTCTTGTATCTCATTCACCTCTCCTGAACTCACAGCAGTGTTCACACTCGGTTTCACAGCTGCAGTTAACGCTACAAGTTGATCTGCTGTACTTTCAGTGAGGGTTCCTTTTCCTGAATCACCCTTACATACCCCAATAAGTCCATGACACCATAAGACGTAGGAGCAGAAGTAGGCCATTCGGCCCATCGAGTCTGCTTCACCATTCAATAAGATCATGGTGGATCTGATAATTCTCAACTCCACTTTTCTGCCTTTCCCCCATAACCATTGATTCCCTTACTGATTAAAAATCTGATTATCTCAGCCTTGAATATACTTAATGACCAAGCTACAGCTCTCTGTGGTAAAGAATTCCACAGATTGACTACGCTCTGAGAGAAGAAATTCCTCCTCATCTCTGTTTTAAATGGGCTGAGGTTACTCTGAGGTTATGCCCTCTGGTCCTAGACTCTCCCACAAGGGGAAACAACCTCTCAGCATCTACCCTGTCAAGCCCTCTAGGAATCTTATGTCCCATGGATTTCCTGCGGAACTTCCAGCAATCGGCACGAATGTGCCCCAGCTTGTTACAATGGAAACACTTAGGCCTTCGAGTCTCACTTCCACCCTCAGAACCTTCCTCCAGGGGATTCCCACCTGTTCCTTCATCTTGTGTGGCTACTTGCTTCCTTTCACCTTCCCACTCTCTATCCTTCTCGGGCTTGTGGGGGGGGGTGGCGGAAAAAGGTTTAGATTTGTGCACAAGCTCGTAATCGTCAACCATCTCTGCTGCCTGTCTAGCTATTGCAACCTCTGGTCTCTAACATGGGTTCTAACTACTGGAAGAAGTGAATTTTTAAATTCTTCCAGGAGAACTACTTCCCTATGAACTTCATACGTTGTCTCTACCTTTGATGCCACTATCCAGCAATCAAAATTACTTTGCTTTACCCTCTCAAATTCAATATAGGTCTGCCCATGCTGTTTCCTTATGTATGAAATTTCTAGGTGTATGCCTTAGGGACCAACTCAAAGCACTGAGAACAGCCTTTTTTACTACATCATAGTCCACCAATACCTCTTCTGATAGCAATGCTTTTACCTCATGAGCTCTACCCACCAACCTACTCTGTAAGAGCAATATCCAGATTTCTTTTGGTCATTTCATTTGTTTAGCTACCTTCTCAAACAAAATAAAGAATGCCTCTACATCCCTTTCCTCAAACTTTGGAAGGGCTTGTAAAAATTTAAACATCTCCCACTGGGTTTTGGGTTGGAGGTGGTTGTTTCACCATCAGCACTTTCCTCAGTATCTGAGGCCTCTCTTTTAAATTCCAGCCTTTTAAGTTAGTAGTCCCTTTCTTGTTCCTTTTCCTTTTCCTCCCTTGTTAACTGCTTTCTCTGGAGGTCAAGTTTTCGCATTTCCAATTCTCATTGAAATGCTCTCTTTTTTCTTTTCTCTCGTTCCCTTGCACTTTCCTTCACCTGAAATTTCAGTTCCAACTTCTTCTGTTCTAACAGAAACTGTGCCCATGTGAACTTGTCTCCTTCTGATTCTAAATGTTCCTTTGGTTCTTTCAGTCCTATTTTCAGCGTTTTGGCTACTAATCTTCGAAGTTTAGCTCTTGCTCTTTATCTGTAACTCGTCCGCCACACTCACTAACTGAGTGACGGTTAATATCATTAAAGAATCATAATTTAACCCAGGCTGTTTCAAAACCTCACTTGCATCCAAGGTAGCCATTTTAGTTTACTAATATACAAGAAACCAGGTCTTTGTCCTTTTATCCTTTACCAATTGCTGTTATTCTGCGTCCAGTCACCCGCTGTCTGCATCTCAAATCCAGCAAGAGCCCCCAATTTATGTTACAACCGGGATGGGAGGAGTATTCATGTGATCTAGCCCCATTAGTCAGCAGGCCATACCATTAATTGAAAAGTTTAATTTTCTCACCAAAATAGCTAATTGGCTATTTCCCTTACAGGTATCCATAATAAAAGAGTCTTCACCAATCTTCTTTCAATAAACTCAGAACTATTGCTTATTATAAAACAAGTTGCAAGTACTGGTTAACACACAGTTGTAATCTGGAAGTATAACTATCTATCTCTTCCTAGAGAATTCCCTCAGCACACACACAGACAAACAAAGGACAAACAGATAGAGTCTCTCTGCAGAGATGGGCTTTAGAGGATAGGTGTTATAAAAAGGATAAAATTTGCAGGGTCTCAATGTTATCGACCTGGAGTTCCCTTGTGTGAAAACATCTGGAAGTTCCGGTGGACATCTGGAAGTTCTCACCAACCGGTCTCAGCTTTGCAGGTCCAAATACAGGTTGATAGCCACACACAATTTTAGGCAAGGTAGAGCGAGAGAGAAATAGTTAGGGTAGCCTTCCTTCTTCAGCTTGTTCCCCAAAACGACTGCTTTCAAAACCAGCAGGTTCGCAATTTAAGTTTTCTTTTCCCTCTCCCATGTGATTTCCAGCAAGTTACCAATCTTTGCCTTTTCAGTTTTTTCCCCATCAATTAAAGTGATTGCTGTTCAAAACAACCAGATCTTCCTTAAGTACCAGAAAGTGATTTCTTGGAAGAAGCCTACTTGGTGACAGTTCCAAAGTGAACTTATGATTTTTAAAAAAAATCTCAGGTTAGCATCCAAATGTACAGATAACGCCAAATCCTTCAATTTTGTAAAAGAAAAATTCAGTCTTGAGAAATATGATTCTAACATGGGTGATGATCATCTTGCTGATGTCACTTCCCATTAACTCCTAACTGGCTACCTAGGATGTCAGTCACTTATGGGAACATCCTTCTCTTTGTAGCTTTTCCCTGTTATTTTATTAAGTTCATAGCTTTTCACAAAGTCAACAAGGCACCACAAGGTAATTTGTGTGTCTGCTTATTTGTGATAAGAGGATGTGTGGTGTCACTTCCTATGGATTGATTTCCTTTAGGGCTCCTGTCCCAAAAGACGTAATCTTAAGGTGTTCTGGAAAGTTCAAATGCCTATATGTAACTTCATAGTCAATGCTGATGCCTGAAGCAAGTTACTTAAAAACAAATAACTAAATGTTCAAGAGATACATAAGCTTAAACTAACATAGCAATTGCAAAATTACTACAGTACATATAAAATCAATAGTCAGATAATTGGTGTGCTAAAGTTGATGCAACAATCTACACATTACAAAATACCAGGTTCTATTAATACATAACATATTCCTAAGAAATAAAAGTCACAAAAGCTACATAACTACAACAATATTACAGAGACTATAATACTGCAGTAATGCACAAAATCTTGTACTTTGTACTTTGAAAGTAAATGACTATTTCTCTTTAAGGCACTTTAAGTTAAATAGCTAATACAATTTAAGATATAGAACTGTAGTTTGAGACCTAAAGCTATTTTACTTCACACAACAGACTTTTGAGAGGGATACAACATTAAGCGTCAACCACTCCCTAAAGCCTAATCTCTCAGCATTTCTACAGCATTTGTTTTCACAATTAAACTACCTCTAATCAAGCCATAAAATGTAACAGTGATTCTCTTCAATATTTGTCCAATGGTAAAACCTTTATTGCCAGTATTTTCTTTATTACTGTTAATTTATTTATGTTAATTTTGATGAGAACCACATCCCTGATTTAATATTTGTTTCCTTGGGATTTCTGGCATGTCAACTTCTTCCTCTATTGTAAATACTGCCTCAAAATAATAATTTAATTAGCCATTATCAGTTTTTAAGGAGCCCAAAATGCTCTTCACCATCCTCTTTTTCCTAATATAATTGCTAACAGTTCTTTGTGTTGATTTTGATATCCCTCGCGTTTCTTTTCACACTCGCTCATTGTAGCTCTTACAACCTGTTTTGCCACCCATTACTTTTCTTTGTAATTCTCCCACTTGCCAGGATCTGCGATTCTTTTGCACTCTTATCTATTTTTTTCCCCTTTAATTTTATGCCATCCTTTAACTCTTTAGTTGTCCTTTATTTCTCTGGTAAGTGGAGTTCTTGCCCTTTAGGGTATAAAGTGGTTCTGTACACTGTTAAATTCATTACAGCTCCAGTTCTGTAATTTTACCTATTGACAGCTATGCCCAGTTTGCTACGGGACTCCCATCCCCACATTGCCAGATGAGAGTACCAACTCCAAACCTGCTAAGCCAGCCACCTTGGTAATACTATTTATTTTAATAAAACCTCTGACTCCACAGTTAGCACAAGCAATCTACTGAGTTTTCAAATAATGATGTACTAAAAATAACGAAAAGTGTGAAAAGTGAGCAATAAAATTGAAAATTAAAATGAAAACTGCAAAAATAACATTGCAAATGGAGATTCCCTTTGTTCATTCTATTTGTCAATCTAGAATGTGCTAATGCAATTTCATCCTAAATGGATTGATAATGAAGCACTCTCACACATTTGAGTTTCAACACTTTAGGCTGGTACAAAGATCACTGAGACCTGGTGACAGAGATTTATGAATAATTTTCCAGCTCCTAATCATTGTTCTGCTCTAGCACCACTGGCAATGGTAGCTGCAAGATCCACTTTTATTCTTAATCAGTTTGGAGATTCTCTGGATTTCATTTAACAAACCCATAAACTTTCACTGGTGCTGACATAGATTTGGGGCTGGATTTTCAAATCGTGTGCCTGACACCCCCAGATGAATTCCGGGTCCTGACCCAGGACCCGAGCGGAGTTGTTTTCACAATGCCGGTTTTAAATTTAGATGGCTTAATTGGTCAGGTGGCAATCTCAGTGCCCAATTAGTAGCACCGGGTGCCTCCAGAAGGCAGAGGTTGCTTGCCTGGTGCCAGTGTCAAACGCAGGAAGCAGCCATGTTGAGGTCTGCCACCGCCTTGCCAATTAGAGCAAGCAGCTCATCAGATGCAGGAGGTAGAACACAGTGGAAGTGACCATGGAGAATAAGATTAGGAGTAGCAGTCATGCCAGCGCTAGTTGGTCCCACATATTTGAATAAATATCAACTACGGAGAATCTTACTTTGACCCTGCAGGGAACCTGACAGCTGTGCACGAACGTGCACAAGACTGCTTGGGCTCGTCTGAAAAGATATTGAAAGTTGCAGTGTCAAGTGGACAGGACCCTTAACAAGCTCATTAAGGAGCTGAAGGGACTGTTAATTGGCAGCAACCATGTTTCCTGCTCCTTCACCCCACCGTCTCTTTGAAAATTGAAACTATCCCGGAAGCATCAGGATCCTGACATGACCTCTGGGACCACAATTTTGAATTCCCACTCGCACTGGGTCCTGACCCCATAGCCCTTTGAAAATCTAATCCATAGTATCTAGAAAGTCAAATTTACCAAAAAAATAAATATGCATTTTTGTACAATATAGTTGCAACATTCAATGAGAGGTTTGAACTCAAAGGGGCAAGTTTCCACAGCATTGCCCATGGAAACCACTTCTGTATCTGCATAAAACCAATGTGTCACTGAGTGGTTATAGGTGCAACACATGTAGTAACAAAAAGGAGACTCAGTGAGAGTTGCAGGATAGTAAAATTGTAGTTACTGAGGTGCAATTGGTGCTGCCTGATGTTGTAGAACTCACTTCCAGTGTTAGTGTTTGAGGCAGATATGATGTCAGCACCCTCAACTGAATTAGGTGGACGAAGGAAACAGAGATACTGCTGAAGAGAGATTTTTTTGTCAAAGCTATTCATTTTGTACTCATCAGGATAATTCGCAACAATGTCAAATGTAAAGGGAACAACAATTTATACTATATGAGAAGAGAGTGCTGATTGGTTGGCAAGTGGACTCTGATGGTTAGAGGTGTTACCATTGAGACTGCACCAGTTGAGGAAGCGATAGAGGAATATAAAAATCCAGTAGGTAAATGTGATTAGAAATATTTATTCATATGGGAGGGTAAATGCATGGACTGGTTCAGGTAAATAATCTCTTTCCATAAGCAATTTCTATATATTTCCTGCCTTTCCTTGAATTTTTTTTGAGGGCATCCTCTGCATTTCACTTGTCACTTATTGGTTGGAAGCAAACACTTTCTTCTTGGTTTGTTAATGCTGCCTTGTTCCTAAAGAATGATTACTATCTAATTCATATGTTTTTTTCAGTCATGCAAATGGTCCAATTTTAATCAGTAACAATCATCAACAATAAAAATGTCACCACAATGATTTAATGTAAAAATGTATTTAATTAAAACAATGTAAAATTTGTTTAATTTATACAGTCAGAGCTATCTCTGGCATGCCTAAGAACATTGAACACAATTTTTAATATGCAAGTATCATGCTTTTATTTTCTATTAACAAGATGTTATAATCGCTAAGGTAATTGTATACATAGTTATAGATACATTTTTCATTTTAATATATTGCACATTAGGTTTAATCCTTTTATTGAAACAAAATTAAAGGAAAATACAGCAATTGAGGACTGAATATATAGTACTGAGAGCAACATCTGATACATATTTACAAATTAAGCCATTGTTTTTTATATATGTGCATGTGAAACAAAATTACTTACGGTATGAACTGCTCTCAAAATTATAAATAAGATTCAGTACAGAGGAACGTCTTTTTTTATACTCCGATTATTGACCTTCCTGATTATTTTGCAGAGATTTTGTAGAAAACATCCTGCAGGAGACATTACAAAACATGCTTACACCAATTCCTTCTCTGACATAAGCCTCTTCTTGTTTGACATATCACTCATGTCCTGTCTGACATAAGTCAACTTCACAGCTCAAGACAGATTAAGGTGGAAATTTTCAATTTCATCTTCTGGGTGGTGTCTGTTGGAGCAGCTGTTGTTGAATCCAACTGACTTTTGTTCAAAGGGATATTCTGCTCTACCTAGGGTGGCCACATTTGTTTGGTTTCGTACAGGACAGCCTAGCTGTCAACCAGTCTGCTTCCGTTCCAGTATCAGATGTCCTTATGTCCGGTGTTTTGAATTTAGAAATGCCCAGCCTGAGGAAACTCCAATGGGATGTTGATTCGTGGGCACTTGCTGTGGGTTGCTGCCCAATGAAAATGATTTTAAATAACATTGATATCAACCAATGAAGATTAGAGGCTGGACAGTTCCAAATTGCCATTCTACCAGCCTCATTAGTTGATATCAATGTCATATAAAATAATTTCCAGGCCGGCAAGTGCCCATGGGAAATAATCCTATTGGACCTACCCATGTGTTGTCTACATCCTTATGGCGCTGCCGTCCCATTATACCCCGAAATGAACGTTGAGCTGCTGTCATCACCAATTCAAAATGCCTACTAGTCATTCCTATGGTGGGTACATTAGTTTTAAATTGCTGATACAATTATTACTTATTATACTTCATATATTAGTCATTAGTACAACTAGTAATTATTTATTGAATTTAATCAATAAAGTAATTCAGTGCACAAATGCAATTGCAGTGCTTGTTCTAATTCATTATATTGGCAGGCCTTAAGCTCGCAATCATTTTTGCCTGTGCGCACACGCAAGGATTGGTAGGTGAGAGTGCTCAGTATAGGTACCAGGAGCAGGAGTAGGCCACACGGCCCCTTGAGCCTACTGTATTCTTAACCTCCATTCGTGGCCACCCCAGCTCTACCAGCTCAGCACCCAGGTGGTGAAATTGAAAATTATCCCTGATATTTAATTGATGTTATTTATATTGTTTGCATCTTCATTCTGTAGCTAAAGTACTGTTCTAACATTTTTTTTAAACAAAATTTGGGGACTTTCAAGTAGGATCATAGCAAATGCTTGATGAAGGAAAAACAAGGTCCATCTAGTTTGTCTTCCATTGTCCTATTGTTTATGAGATGCAAAGATAATGGAGGTTTGACTCATCATGATAATCAATCCCTATCAATTGGTTTACTATAGATCCCAACAAGGAGAAACTTAGCAATAGAAAAGGTTTGTTCACCGTCTTGTTCTTCCCTAACATTCTACACTTATCAAATTACCCATGTGCTGTAGCCCATAATGTTATTTTGTGAAAGAAATAATTCTAAGGTGTATTTGAATGAATCAATACTAATTGCTTCCATCTTGTTTCTAAGGAGCCTGTGACCAGTCACTCACTGAAATATTGGGGGGAGTTTTCCCAGGTCTTGGAGGTGAATTCAGAAGCAAGGGGTGCAGAAAATTAGACAAATGCATGGGGCTGCTTTGCCGATGTGTTCCTACCTCCACCGATTTGAAAACTCAGGTCTCAGCATTGTGAAGGCAACTAAAAGCCATTTTCCCTAGGCTATAGCTCTTTCCCAGCAGCCCACAGGATCCCTGCAGTGTCAGCATCCCAGCAACTCAGAGGAGGTGAGTGTACAATGAGAAGTCATTGAGGCTTGAACTGACAGGCAGTCAATGTGATAAAGGGGAAAAGCGTCAAGACTGAGATCAGCTATAGGAAGAGGCTGGTAAATAATGGAACAACTCAGTGAGACTACTGTTAGTAAAAGTGCTAAAGGGAAAGAAATTGCTGGAGCCCTCCAGGGCAAAATCTGACAAACCAGCGGAGATAAAGGCTCAAATAAAAACAGAAAATGCAGGAAATACTCAGCAGGTCAGGCAGCATCTGTGGAGAAAAACAGAGGGAGGAAGTTTCCCAGAATTGCACTAAGTGCAGTAGCGGGTGGGTAAAATGGAGTCTTGCCCGCTGATGAAAATGGCGGGCTTTCACGCCGTATCTTCCCGAACCTGCCTCATTATTTATGCATTCCCGGGAAACACACCGTTTCCATGGCGGGCGGGCTCTCATTCGCTCGCTCGCCATCACCCCCAGTTGCATCACGCTGGCTGCCAGCAAAGCATTCATCGCCACCACCTCACCACTGCTGTCTGGGAGACATGGCCAGCAGAGGCTAAAAGACTGCAGCTCCCACTTCAACGATGGGCCCCTTGAGCGACTGTTGGATGCCGTGGGGGCCCAACAGGATTTGCTCTACCCCCACTCTGGCCGCAAGATGGGCAGCAATGTCACCAACCCAGCTTGGAAAACGGTGCCAGCGGTGGTCAGCGCGAATGCCCTGCAAAGGAGGACAGCCACCCAGTGCTGCAAAAGGATGAATAATTCCCTCCGTTCTGCCAGGGTAAGTCAACTCTTTTCATCACTCCCAGCTCTCACACTCACAAACCCACAGGGCCCTCACTCACTGCCAGCACAAGGGACATCACCATTCACTCCTTCACACACACCGTCATTATCCTCATCCCGTCCATGGGACCACTCACCACCCACACAGGCCAGGAATACTTATCATCTGGCCCAGCAGGTGTCCTGATACACTTTCACCATCTCTATCCATGCAGGACAAACTGGCTCACAACAGGAGGGAAAGGTCGCAGACAGGTGGAGGGAGACTGGAATTCTAACTTCTGACAGAATTTGAAAACAGAGCCATTCAGCTGGCTGACGATGATCTGGGCCTGTCCTGTGCTGACGCTGAGGTTGGTGCTGCTCTATCAAGAGAGGATCCAGCAGTGCAACATTCATCAGACAACCAAGCCGTGAGTGATGTGTCCTCTTTCACAGGCGACTGCCATGCACGAATTATCTCCCCTTGCTTTTGCAGGCACATCTGCCAAACAGCTGACAGAATCCATGACCCAGGGCCTCCAATGAAGCTCCGAAGAAACTGCTGAAGAGGAACCCTCCCTGAAGTCCCGTCACAGCGCTCACCCACACCCTCTACCAGCACAGAGACACACACCTCGGTGGGACCTAGCTTTAAAGTAGTCTCGGGATCACAATCTGGTGAGCACATCACATTTTCTGATCCACAGCAGGCGGAGGCAGGGACTTCCCAGGTCCCCAGCACTCAGTGAACTGCTGGAGGCGAGAACATTGCTGAGTCATAGTCGGATGACAAGCCTCTGGACTCGGTCATGTTACAGTTGCTGGAGCTGCAAAGGCAAGCTTGGGAAGAACAGGAAGGGATGTCCGCTGCACTCCTCAGATTGCAAGGCACGATGGAGGAGTCCATCCCTCTTTAGGCTGAGATGATAGCGTCAGCATTGCAACGCACTGAGGTCAACACTTTCAGGATGGCGGCCACCATGGAGGTCCAGGACGTCACTCCTGCATTGTTGCGCAGGCTTAACTCCATCGCTGATGCCATAGTTGGCCTTCAACAGTGTGCACATGAGAGGGGGTGCTGGTGCTGGGCAGCTCAATCTCACTCCAGCTGCCCCTTCCACTCACCGAGTCAACCAGGGGCCCTTGGGCATCCATAGGGAAGAGGATCAGCAGGTGCTTCTCCAGGGCCATCCACCCAGGTGACTCTGGGAGCGACTAGCCCTCCAAATCCTCTCTTCCTGTGACCTCCACAGATCCAGTTTCACAGGCCAAGGAGGGTGCCACTGCCACATAGCAGGGCCCCGAAAGCAGACTGGGGCCCTCCAAGTCTCGGCCCTCCAGAGGACGCCCGGCAATGTCATCACGTACGGGGCGTCACAGTCAGCAGGCTGCCCCCACCTCCGCTGTGGTTGTCTGGGGAGCACCAAGACGTAGCAGCAGGGCTAGGAAAGTTAGGTAAAAGTAAGTGCAGAGCCTGGCTAAGGGTGTTGATCACTTTTACATACTGTTCACTACTGTCAATAAACTTCTAAGAATGTTATCTTGCCCTTGGCTCCTTGTTATGATGAGCAGTGTTCTTGTCATGGGTGAGTTCTTGTCATGGGTGAGGTCGGCGCTGCTCTACCAAGTGAGGATCCAGCAGTGCAACATCCATCAGATAACCATGCTGTGAGTGATGTGTCCTCTTTCACAGGCCACTGCCATGCACTTATTATCTCCCCTTGCTTTTGCAGGCACATCTGCCAAACAGCCGACAGAGTCCATGACCCAGGGCCTCCAATGAAGCTCCGAAGAAACCGCTGAAGAGGAATCTGAAGGCACCCTCCCTAATGTTCTGTCACAGCACTCACCCACACCCTCTATCAGCACAGAGACACATACCTCGGTGGGACCTAGCTTCAAAGTAGCCTGGCCAGGGATGTCGATCACTTGTACATACTGTTCACTATTGTCAATAAACTCCTAAGAATGTCACCCTGCCTGTGACTCCTTGTTCTGATGAGCAGTGTTCTTGTCATGGGTGAGGTCTTGTCATGGGTGAGGTCGGTGTCGCTCAGATGTGAAGCCTTTCTGCACAAGATAAAACGCAGGTGTCTCAGTCCAGGGCCTCTTCCCTGTGCTCTGTGTGGCCTTCAGACCAAAGTGATGGTCCAGCCTCACACTCCCTGGAAACATTACTGATGTCTGCACCTCAGCGGTGCTGGTCATTGCTGCCAGAATGTAGTGGGCAGGCTTCACAGAGTTCTCCCATTCTCTTGATGTGTTCTCAGCACCTTTGAGGTGGGGCTGGCCCCCATCACACCAGCATCTGCGACCAGTGATGCTGTGCACCAGCTTCTGAAGGGCTGAGGTGCTGAAGGTGGACACAGCATCAGATGCATCTAAAACTTCATGGCTGCATCTCATAGATGGCCCTGATCATGGAGTGCAAGTCAGCTGCCCTTGGCCAGACAGGAGTCAACCATTCTCAGAGGCTATGTGAAGATCTATGGAGTGTCCTCATTGCATGTTGTCATCATCCTCCTGCGATCGAGTGACTAATAGGGTCTCCACTGCATCTCCATGACAGGAGCATTCTCACAGAGGATATTAGCACTGCGATAAGCCAGACTGGAGTCAAACGTTAACAACTGCGATGTGAGAATCTACAGCGACACCTCACCCCATGTCATCATCATCCTCCACAAATCTGGCAGCTATTAGGGCCTCCTGAGCGCACCTGCCTCGTCTAACCAGTGTGAGGGCTTCATCCCCATCGTCATCACCACTGAGGACCCCCTCAACCTCATCCCCGTTGGCGTCCTCATCAGAGGAGATGTGCGGCTCCTCCATCTTCTCCTCAGCCAGCTCCTCAACCCATTGCAGCACCAGGTTGTAAAGGGCGCAGCAGACGTCGACAATGTGTGACACTCTCTGCAGACTGTATTGCAGGGCTCCACCAGACTGGTCCAGGCACCAGAACTGCATCTTCAGCATCCCGATGGTCTGCTCCACCAAATTGTGAGCTGCTGCATGAGCCTCATTATAGTGTCACTCTGCTGCAGTCTGAGGCCGCCGCATGGGTGTCAACAACCACGGCCTCTGCGGGTAGCACTTGGCCCTAAGGAGCCAACCCTGCAGCCTCTGTAGACCCTGGAAGACAGCACGGATCTGCGAGCAACTCAGGATGTAGGTGTCATGCACATTTCCTGGAAACCATGTACATACCTGCAGAATGCGTTTCTGGTGGTTGCATACCAGCTGCACATTCAGTGAGTGGAAGCCCTTGTGGTTGATGAAATCCACCGAGTGTAGCGGCCAGTGTTGGCGAGGAGATTGTACAACGTGTGCAGTCCAACTGCTCCGCAGTCCAATGAAGTAGTGGCGGAGTGAGTGGAAGTCTGTGCCGGGGGGTTGGGGGGGGGTGCGGGGGGAAGGTATGAAGCGCTTGGTGGCCCTTTGGTGCCTCCACGTTGCTTGCATGGGCGGGAAGGTGAGGAGCCTGACCTCAATCATTTCACTGTGGCTGCGCCTGATCTATCTTATTTGCAGAGGCATGGTCAGTTTATACAGGTGTCCCTAATATATGGCCACTCCCCTTTACCCTGCCCCCCACCTCGACTGTCTGTGCGTGAGTACCAGGGCAGCACTTGACCTCCCATCCCTCAGCAGTGGCCTTTGAGACTGGCCAGCACTTGCCCACAGACACCCCCCTCACCCCCCATCCCAGCAGTCACCTCCGAGGATGGCCAGCACTTGCGCCCAGACACTATCCCCCCCTCAGCAGTTGCCTCCAGGGTCAGGCATCAGTTGTCCCCGCCTCCTGCCGTCCCTGAGGCCTGTAAACAACGGGCAAGCTGTGGAAAACACTTCTATTCACTCACCTCAGTTCCCCCAAAGTGAAGGCCGCCAAGTGCATGTCGCCTGCGTGCTGTTGTGAAACATGTCAATGTGCTTTCCCGCCGACATGGACAGATGATATGGTGGGGTTCCAAGAGCCTGGTGGGGTGGCCTTTTATTTATATGCTAATGTATTACAATTAGCTCCCTGCTGACCGATGGCGGGAAATGCGGCCCACCGTCAGCAGGCTGAGTGGAAGACCGCGTCCCAGCTTCACACCATCGTGAAGCAGGTCATGCCATATTTTCCACGCACAGCACCTATCTCGCCCGCCATCAGCGGGCTTGGAAAATTCCGCCCTGAGTTAACATTTCATGTCCGTGACCTTTCATCAGAACTCGGGTGCTGCTGAAAAGAGAGGTCAAGTGTGCATGTGGTGGCGCATGGCGCTGAGAGTGAATCTGAAGATGTGGCAAGAACAGCAGTTCAAGCAATGTTATATGTCTAGGAGATATCTGTAATTGCGGATCCAAAACAAGAAGGGTGGAATTTCAGTTGGAATGCACACGCAATAAATTGGAGCTGGAGACAGTTGCAAAGGTAGGAGATGTGGCTGTGAAAGCAGTTTTTTCTAGTGATCTTGTGAAGGGAAATAGAAAGCAATGAGGATGAACACTGTACAGAGACAAACAGAAACCCCATCGGAGAGAAGAGCAGAACTTCCAATTTGGCAATCCTGGAAGTGAAGTAGTAGTGAATCAAACACTAATATAAATGCAAAAAACTGCAGATACTGGAAATCTGAAATAGAAACACAAAATACTGGAAATAACAAGCAGGTCAGACAGCATCAGTGCAGAGAAAAACAGGAGTTAACATTTCAGGTCTGTGATCTTTATTTCAGATTTCCAGTATGTGCAGTATTTTGTTTTTGTGTGGCATGGGTACCACCTACTCAGGTCAGGTGGTTCACGAAGGAGGAGTTGAATGTGAGCCAGCTCAGCAGCCGAAGGGAGAAGGCACACCACCTGGAAGACAAACAGCAGCTGTAGCAAGCCAAGCACCCACATGCAGCTGGGTTGTGCAGAGGGGATGGCTGAGTACAGGAGAGTGAATGAGGCGCTACCCTCAGCGCAAGGCTTAAAGGCAAAGGGTCAGCTTCCTGGATCTCCCTGAGCAGCAGTGCCTCTGAAGCCTGCAGCTATCGCAGCAGTTGGTCACAGACCTCTATGCCCTTTTGGAGGAGGACGTGAGGGCAGAAGGAGAGGATGGGCACCTATTGTCCATAGTGGTGAAGGTGACCGTAGCAATGAGTTTCTTTGCGTCAAGATCATTCCAGGGGTGGTTGCTGACATCTGTAGGATCACACAGTCTGCCGCTCATAATTCATCACCCAGATGACATTATCTTGTATGCAAGGGCAATGGACTACATCAGGTTCCAAACTGCTGCTGCAAGTCAAGCCTAGAGGACAGTCAGCTTCTTCTCCTGGGCAGGATTCCCTCAGGTGCAAGGCATGATAGATTGCACCCATGTGTGGCTATCAATTCACCATCAGACCAGTCAAGTACTTTTGTGAACAGAAAAAGGTTCCATTCCTTTAATGTGCAGCTGGTAAGTGGCCATGGCGTAAGGATCCTGTGTGTGCAAGATTTCCAGTTGCCACCATGACTCCTTCATCCTGAGATAGTCTCAGGTGCCTCAATTGTTCAGGCCTTCAGACAGTCTCCATAGCTGGTTCCTGGGTGACAAGGGGTATCCACTGAAGGCATGGCTACTGACACCAGTGCAGAAACACCACCTCTGAGTCCCAGGAGCAACACAACTGTAGCAATCTGACGACCAAGGAAACCACTGAGCAGACCATAGGCTTGCTCAACATTTGGTTCTGGCGCCTTGCAAACCCCCCAATATGTCTCTTCAAGGGTCTCACACGTGATCCGCTCTGCACATCTCTGCACTACAGAGAGGAGTGGAACTGGTGCTGAAAGAGGTTAATGAACGCATTGTGTCATCAACAGAGGAGCAGAAGCAAGAAGATTGGCTGGTGGGACATGTAGTGGTCCTGCTGATGCTTGTGCCATTGACACACTTACCAAGGAGGTCCATGACTCCCTCATCCAGGCAAGATTCACCTTTCATGGGTTTCCTAGACAGCTCTCTATGCACTCGGACCCCTTTGCCAGTAGCTTTGGCTGGACTTGCAAGTCCATGACAACTTTAAGATCCCGTTGATCAAAGCAATCCTAAGCTGCTACCCCTCCCACTGGATCACCACAATCATGGATTTCACTTCCAAGCCTCTCTAATTGGTCAATGTATGTTTTGCCAGCACAAACAGTTTCATCACAATAAAGTAAAGCCACATGACAGTCACAGAAAATAAGGCACCCAAGTGAATCCCATTGTGCAACTAAGAACTTTTCCACTTTCTCTTCTGCATATTTCTAATGCTGTCACCCCTGCACTAGAGCAGATATAAAGGTAGCCTGCTCACGTCTGTGCTCCAGTGAATGAGATGCCCATGGCACACATCCTGGGGGTGCCTCTGAGGGCCCAACCAAAGAATGCCCACCTGCATCTGCACTGGGGCAGCCTTGGTCACAAGGGCAGGACGCAGCGATTGTGTTTCTGTTAAACGGGCCAAGGGGGTGCCTGCAGAGCAGGGGGCACCTTGAGTAGAGCCCTCCATTGCCATCATCACTCCCTCCTTCTGCCCTCAAGATCCATCTGCAATTCCCAGCTAAGCAAAACAGGAGAGCACTTGGCTGCATTTCCATGCACCTCTGAACCATTACTGCAACTGCCGATCAATGCTGCCGAATTCTGAAGACATACTGTGGAGGCTACACTGCTGTTCCTGCATCCACTCATTGGCCTGCACATATGACACTCCATGAGGGTGGCCACTAATTCAATGGAGAAAGTCACAAGCTCATTTGCCTGAGTCATTGCTACATTCATTGCACGGATGGAATGGGCTCCACCATCTGCTGAGTAAGGGTCCGCAATGCCTCAAGGAAATCTGACAGGTGACCACACATCTCCCTTTGCTGCTCTGCAAGCATCAGCTTCGGTCAGCACCCTCAAGGCGCAACATCTGTGTGGAGCTCGGCATGGCGCTGTCTTCAGTCCTCCAATGGGGGCTGCCCACAACTGTTACTGCCTTCCTCACCTCCTGCTCATGTGCAATTCTCACCTTGTGCTACCTGTTTTATCTGCAACTGAGGGGAGCATATCTGCGCTGGTGGATGGCATGCTTGACTCATGGGATGGTGCATCCTCAGTTGGTCTGAGGTCTGCAATGCCTCTTGTCACTGTTGATGTGGCTTTGGCATTGTCCCTGCAGGAGACAGAAGACCTCAATTAGTGAAGCACCTATGCACCAGCGGTTTCATTCCATTACATGGGCCTGAGCTTGAAATGTTCACTTACATAGACAAATGCACCACTGAGGTCACAGCTCACATGCAACTGCATGATCTACAACTGAAGCTCTCACTCTCCTCCACCTCCATTACCCCCTCTGCAACAGCCTGGCCTGCTGCCACCTTGAAAACCTCCATGGCTACCTCCTGCATCGACATCAAAATTGTCAGTAGGGCCACACCATGCCTGGTGCAACGCCTCTCCTGTCTGTTATGTGCTCTCTTCTCCTGACAAAGAGGAGTTTTAAGGGCATGAGGTTCCAGTGTGCGGGTGATAAGGACTTCACTGCGGGATGGGGAGCACAAGGTCAGTACTTAACTGTCTGCATACAAATGCTTATGAAGGGACCAGTTGATATGTTCCTTTTTGCTGCAGAGTGGTCCTCTCTGTCTTTCTGTGCAGAGAGTTGCGAATGAAGTGAGAGAGTCATGATTGCCAGTTGATAATTGCAGGAGGTAACTGAAACACTTCCTGCACCGTATCCAGGTTCCGATGATGACACTTTGGCATCTGTACTCTTCTGCTATATCCAGCCAGTCCTTCATGGTCATCCTGATTGACCTCCTCCTCCTGTCCTCTAGAAAGATCTTTTGCCTCCATACAATTACCACCTATAACATGACCATCAAAGAAGCGTCACTGAATCCTTGAGCAGCCCTTCCATGAGTGGCATCTTTCTTCTGCTGAATTCCTTGCTGAAAGTCTCCCCCCTTCTCCCAATGCAGCAATAGTGCAGGCTGTCAGCTGACTTTGAAGTGGTACCCACTCATTTGTGCTGTGAGTTGACATCCCACTCACCATCTCTAATTGAGTGGTGATCCCGGAGAAGCACTGTTAATTGAACATCTCCTGGAAGTTTGGACCAAAGTCCAACCAAGTGCACATCCAGATTCCCGATCCGGAAATGATCCCAATGGCTGAAAAAAATAAACCAAGTTGGGGAAATTCACGCCACTGCAGATGAGCTTTACCTCCCTTCAGGTGCAGGTTGTGTTCTCTGGTTCTACTGTTCTGGATAAAGTGAATTGACTTTTTATTGAATACATTATGTAGTCCCTTTAGAATCCTAAAAACAACAATCATATCACTTCACGTCGTACTGTTTACCAGTGAGAAAATGCCTAATTTCAATAATCCCTCAATATAATCTAATCCCTACATCCCCTCACTCATTCTGGTTGCCCACTTCTGTATACTTTCAATATCTGCAATGCCTTTTTTATACTGCAGCAGCCAGTGCTGTCCTGCAGCCATACGAATGATTTATAAAGTACCAGCATTATCTTATTATTTTGACTCAACATTGACCTTTTCTACATCCAATTCGCCTTACTCACTGCCACCAAGTATTGTTCTGATAGCTTCAATTTGTCAGCCAGGACCCCCAAATCTCTGCCATGCTCTGCATTTCTCCTTCCATTTAAGTAATAGCTCCTTCCTGAATTGTTGTCCTCATGTAAAGCACTTTGTATTTTTCCAGATTTAATTTCATCTGTCACCTCCCTGCTCAATTCCCAAATGTATTCACATCCTCCTGTAGTTCATCCTCTTTGACTTTGGAGGCTACTAACTATCTGGCAATTTTTGCCATCCACTGAAGGTTAATTTCCATTATAGTGAATAATGGAAGTTCTATTGCACTGATTAGTTGGAAGACTAATAAAATAAATGATTACAGTTAGGAGCCGCAGCCTGAGTGAACAATGTATTTTTAACCATGTTTTCCTGGTCAATTTTTCTGCTTTTGCTTTGTGCTGCTTTATTCCAATTGGGTTGTGATCTTTAAATTATATATTCATATGTTCGCATCGAGCTACAAAAGGAACATGTATTTAATGTACATCCCTTTATTTACAAAAAATAATCTTTTAATAGTTCAGCTTGTGAAAATCAGTTTAAAATGTATTTCAAGCATAACACTGCTGTGGAATCCATGGGTACACAGGTACCAATTTTCAAAAAATTTCTTCAGAGAAAAGTAAAAATACAAAATTGCCATCCTGTACAGCAAAAATAAAACAATATTTACAATAAACAGTAGGAAGTAGTAAGGGGAAAATATCTTCTCACCATAAACATTTATTCTGAAGAACTTAATACCCAGAATGATTTTTGCTTTCAGTTTTGTGTTAGGATATCCTAGCTTGACACAAGGCAGCAAAGTCCAAAGAACCTTCGTTTCCTCCTTCTCACTAGTGGATATGGAGTCAGGTTGAGGAGGCTGCTATCATCTGTCCAGGAAATAGAGAACTGATGTTTAAATCTAATTTTCATTATCATCCTCAGATATCAATGCTGATTGTAAAATAAATTAACAAATACTCAGTTCATTCTTTGTTAATTAGTTCAGTTCTCCATCATTATTAGTTCATTCTGTGTTTGCGGGTGAGGATGCTGGAAAAGAGAAAGGCCTCCATTGCAGATCCCAACATACTAAGAGCTGTTCATAAATAGCAACAGGGAGAGATCATAACCAATCCATATAAATCAATAAGAAATAGCCTAGGGAATTAATTAGTTTATTTAAAGACTTCTGCAATTGCAGTAATTGAAAAGAATATAAATGGAATTAATTCACCACAATATGGATGACAGAGAAATACAATTAACTAGAATACTACAGTAATAATAAATTGCATTTATATAGCATCTTTAATGGAAAAAAGTGCCAAGGTGCTTCACATATGTGTGTGTATAAAGCAGGTGCTAAGATAAGAAAATAAAGGTTAGAAGTTTGACTAAAAGCCTTGCCAAAGAGGCGGGTTTTTGAGAGGTGCCTAGGTCAGGAGAAGATACCATGATGGAGGGGTTTTTTAGAAAATAGGACATAGGTACTGAATGCTGTGTTGTTGATTTTGCAGTGATGGGAGGGTGGGATGCTCAAAAGATTGGAGTGACAGGAATGAAGCATCACAGCAGGTGGTTGGGGGGAGAGAAAGCAGGTGAGCTTGGTGTATGTAGACCTGAATGTCATTTTAGACATAGGATATATTAAGGCCATAGGAGGGATTTAAATGCAAATACAAGGTTTTAAAGTTGAAACACTGGAGGACTGGGAGCCAATGTAGGTCAGTGAGGACTGGTGTAGTACATGAATGATGCTTAGTTCAGGAGATTTGAATTGGGTGAAATTTAATGAAGGTAAGAGATGGGAGACCAACAAACAATGCATTGGAGCAGTGAAGTCTGGAGATGACAATAGCATAAATAAGTATAAGGAAGGGCTGAGATAGGGACAACACTATCAAGATGAAAATATATAGGAGGTAATATGAAGCTCAGTTCATAGTTGAACAAACTCAGAGTCATGTGTAATAGCTAGGTGCAGCAGCAAAATTGAGAAATTTGTATAAAGGGAAGACAGAGCATCCTTCTTGATTCTTGTGCAATAACTCTAGGGAGGAACCACATAATTTCTGTCTCAATGGCCATCAAAAAAATCTATAGTGACAGCAGCTAGTTTCCCTCAACAATCCTGTAGGCTATTCCCAATGAGGCAATACAAAGTAGAAAGATAAACCAAAAAAAAACTGAAGGAAGCCAAAATACTGGAGGGTTCAGATTTGCATGAAAAGGAAGAAAAACAAGGAAGAAATTTTCCAGCTTCAGTTATGAAGTGATGAGGGCATTCCAACTGAGATCAAGCACAGAAACTAAGGAATTCAACGCCAGTCTGTCCCACCACTAGAGTACTCTGAATCCTCCAAACAGGTAATATTAACCTGACCGGCACAGGTAATTTTCTCACTGCTTGTCCAGGTAGGAACACCCTGCCAGTTAGGGCCAAGACCATATGGGGTTGAACGGGAAGAATGAGCCATTGATGACATATCTAGTCCCTGTGATCCTATCTGACTGACCGCTGGCTCAGGAATCAGATTACTAAGTCTGTGATACAGCTTTGCTCAACTCCCATTGTCAAGCATGTCATCTTCAAGCCACCTTGATGTCAATGAAATCCCACTTATTTATCCTGTAAGGGGGGTAGACTCTAGATGACTACCAGACAAGTGACAAATGTGAGTTTAAACCCACTAGACATATGGAAGATACCAGGAATGCCTTTTGAGCAACACAATAGTGCACCATGAAACTTGTGACTACACTGCTATCAAGCATCTTACTTTTTTGGCAGCCCTCTGTATTTATGAGATGATGGTTTGTGCCTTGGTGGTCAGCTGTGTTAAACACTGCCTGGCTCAGGAGTCTCACTTTGGTATAATAGTCTCTGCCACACTTGTTGCAGATGATGACCTTGATTTGCTGGCTGCTATTTTCTCTGGGCTCTCTTCTCTGCCTGCTGAGCTTTCTGTTTCACCCTGCCTCTTCAGTCAGCTGTCAGGAGGTCACAGTCGTCGGCGGCTGTCTCCCAGTTGTCTGTATCAATGTCTGCCATCTTCATATCTCGCTTGCAGGTGTCCTTGCAGAGGAGGTATGGATGCCTAGGAGGTTGTGACCCAGTGGCCAGTTCACTGTACAGAAGATCTTTGAGTATAGAGATGTCATTCATCTGATGAACGTTAGCGCCAGCTCAGATATAGTTGACTGAGTGTTGATGGGATTGACATGAGACAGGACCTCTGAATTGGTGACCTTGTCCTATCAAGAGATGCTGAGGATACATTTGAGGCTGTGAGGGTTGTGACTGTTCAGCCTTTTCTCCTGCCCAGCATATGTTGTCCAGGTTTCACCATTATAGAGAGCATGAGGATGCAGGCTTGGTAGATTCGTAGTTTGGTGTTCTCGGTCAGATTGCTCTTATTCCACGCTCTCTTACTCAGCTTGGACATAACAACTGCAGCTTTTACGATGGGTATGCTGATTTCAGCATCAAGTGACAGATTGCTGGAAACATGTTAAACAATCAACAACATTGTCACATTGTCAATGGCAATATCGTGGGCCATGACATTTGTCTTCCTGATACTAATAATCAGGCCAAGCTCTTTACAGGCGGGAGAGAGTCTGTCCATTTGCCACTGAAGGTGTTTCTTGGAAATGGAATGCAAGTGTAGCATCATCGGCATAAAGGAACTCTGAGGACTTGGCACACCTTTGTCTTGGATCTCAGGTGAGCAAGGCTGAACAGCTTTATGTCAGTTCAGGTATGCAAGGAGACACCCTCTGTAGATGACCTGAAGGCATATGACAGCAGAAAAGAGAACATGCCAAAAGGTTTTGGCCCAGAACACAATCCTGTTCGACCCCACTGCAGACCTCAAAGCATTCTGATGTTGCCCCATCATAACTGACCTTACCCATTATGTTGTCATGTGATCTCCTATCACATTGAGCAGCTTCAGCAAGCAGCCAATTTTCTCCAGTAGCTTAAATAGACCACCTCTGCTCACATGGTCGAATGCCTTGATGAGAATGATTAAGGCAATATATAGCGGTCTCCTTTGTTCACGGCATTTCTCCTGCAGCTATCGGAATGAGAAAGTCATGTCGATTGAGGACCTTACAGTTCTGAACCTATACTGGAATTCGGGGTAAATGCATTCAGGTAAGATCTACAGTCTGACAAGGGCAACAGGGGCAAATACTTATATCATGGTGCTCAACAGGGAGATGCCTCAGGAGAAATTCATGCAAATGCTTTAGGAGTGCCGGTTTCCTGTGCCCGATGTATTCAGGTGGTATAGCACCATCGCCTGAGCTTTGCCAATGGCAAGCAAGTCAATAGCTTTGCTAAGCTCCTTTTCTGTGGGTTTGATATCTAGCTCTGCAATGACAGGCATGCTTTCTATGGTGTTTAGAGCTTCCTCAGTGATTGTGTTCTCTCTAGAGTACAAGTTAAGGTAGTGTTTCATCCATCTCTCCAACTGTTTATTGCAGTCAGTGATGCAACACCCTCCCCCCCACAACCACCCACCTCTGTTTTCAATAGAGCTGTTTTCTTTGTTGATAGACCTGTTGCCTTTTTGATCTCTTCATATACACCCTTAGCATTCCCTGTGTCAAAGGATATCTGGATTTTCTGGCAAAGTTGTAACCAGTAGTCATTGGCACAGTGCCTAGCAGTCTGGTGGACTTTTCTTTGAGCAGTTCTTAATACATTCAGAGTTTTCTTACCCTTGTACATAATGAGAGTGTGCCGCTTGGCTTCAATGACAGGTTTCATTACAGTGATATTATCCTCAAACCATTCAGCGTTTTTCTGCTCTTGTTCCCCATATGTTGAGAGTGCAATATTGAAGATGGTGTCTTGAAGTATGTCCCTCTTCACTTTTGCACTCTGTGTGCGAATGCTGGAGAGCACCCATTCAATTGAATTGAGGAACGATTGGTGCTTATCTGGGAAGGCAGTATAGCTGACTTTGATATGAGGACAGTGTTTCTGCTTTGAATGAAAAAGCTTCAAGGGTTGCATCCTAACCCTGATGCACTTGAGGGAGTAATCTATATCACAGTCAGTGCTGTGGCAGTTGTGTGTGTTGAGAATGTTGTTTAAAGAATCACATCTAGTGATGATCAGATCCAGCTGATTTTATTGAATGGCGGAGCAGGCTCGAGGGGCCGAATGGTCTATTGCTCCTATTTCGTATGTAATGTCCTGAATTTGGATTTCTCCAGAACTACTTGTGGCATAGCTTGTTCTGAAAGTGTTAGTTACACAAAACTCATGGTAACAGCATAGCTCAAGTAGTCTCTGTCCATTTTCATTTATCTTTCCCAGGCCACGATGTCCAAGGCAGGAGGGCCATGCCTCATGGTCCAGTTCCACTCTTCCATTGAAATGCCCCAGTAGGTAAAGATGTTCTGCCTTAGGGATTCTGCTCATAGCAATATCAAGCTCCTTGTAGAACTGTGCTTTTGCCTCTGTACTGGAGCACTGTTGGAGCTTTGATACTCATGGGTGTTAACTGGCCCTGTTTGAGTTGAGAGGCAGATGGAAAGAACATGTTCTGAAACATGTGTGGAGAGTCTATCATTGAGAGTAGTGAGTTCTTCACAGCAAAGCCTACGCTCTGCTCATGCATATCCTCTGAACTCTTCCCTTGATAAATATTTTTCTTTCAGTGACCCACTCTCAGCAAGCCTTATAGGGAGGCTATATGTCAATGTTCAGCCTATCATATTCCATGTGCATCACAGCTATCCTGCGGGCATTACTGACCAGCTGCAAGTTATCTGTCATTCCCATGCAAATAGTCCTGACGTTCCACAAGAACACAAGAATTAAGAGCAGGAATAGGCCATTTGGTACCCCCCCCCTCCCCCAAAGCCTGCTCCACCATTTGATAAGATCACGACTGATCTGATTTTGCCTCAACTCCACTTTCCTGTCTCTCCCCATAACCCTCGAATCCCTCGTCGACCAAAAATCAATCTTGAATATGTTCAATGACCCTGCCTCAATTGCTTTCTGGGGAAGAGAATTCCACAGACTAATGATCCTCGGAGACAAAAATTCTCTTCGTAGTCATAAATGGGAGACCTGTAATTTTTAAACTCTGCCCCCTAGTTCTAGACTTCCCCCATAAGAGGAAACATCTCAGCATCCACCTTGCCAAGTCCCCTCAGGATTTTATATGCATCAATAAGATCACCTCTCATTCCTCTAAACTCTAATGGGTATAGGCTCAACCTGCTCAACCTTTCCTCATAAACCAGCCCCTTTCATCACAGGAATCAATCGAGTGAACCTTCTCTGAACAGCTTCTAATACAATTATATTCTTTCTTAATTATGGAGACTAGATTTACACTGTATTCCAGATACAGTTTAACTGAGGCCCTGTCCAACTGCAGTAATACTTCCTTACTTTTATACTCTAATACCTTCATGTTATGAACAATGTATAATTTTAAGTTGAATTTATATATATTTGTGTGTTAAGAAAGGTAAAAATGGTTTCAGTTTCACTTAGGTTTTGTTTATGAACCTTAGTATCTGGATAGATTGTCATTGAAAAGTGTCAGGTCTTTTGAGTTTGTTTGTATATATACATTTTTAATGAGGTCTTACAACCCCTGAAGTGAAGGAGATGAGTTATAAGGGGTTGAAAGTTCAGTGGAAAAAAGGAAAAATAGAAAAGCTTAATGACAGTGATCCAATGACAAAGACACAGAAAAAGACAGAAGTTGAGAGAGGGGGAGTTTAGTGTGCATGTCAGAGCGAGAAGACAGGGATCAGAAGTTCTCCGAGATGAAAACCTGTAAGGATAGTGGGACAGCAGTTAACTGAATAATCAGTTATGGGACTTGGTAAAGCGATCAGTTTAGCAGGTGTGCTACTGGAAGACTGAGTTTAGGAAACTTATTTGTTTGCTTTGCAGTTGAAGAAACAGTAAGGTTAGAGTGCAGTTTTTGGGTGTCTTGAGGAGAGAGATGAGTTGGGAGAGAAGCATCAAGTGAATGCTCAGGAATTCACTGGAGGAAAGCTGTTTGCAACTGTGCTAGTGCCAAGTGAGAAGCCTTTGTATCAAGTTAATGGTAATTCTTCACAAGTTTGTGTGTCTGTAAAGATATTGCTGGGGTAAAGGAATAGTGGGAATTTGAATTGTAGTCTTGAATTAGTATTGAGATCTTTCTAACCTTTTTGTCTGGCGTAATAGAGTTCACTTTTCTTGTTTTAATAAATATTTTATTTTTTGTATTAAAAGTTCATCAGTAGACTCCTATGAATTTGTTCAGTAGCTTTCCTCCACAATTTCTAAAAAAAAAAGTTAGTATCTATCAAGCCTTGTTTCACTCTGGGGTGTGACTTGTTCAGTATTAACAGCAGCTAGGATCATAACACTTCAATAAACACAACATTCCGTTTGCCATCCTGATCACTTGCTGCATCTGCATACTAACTTTGTGATTCATGTACCAGGGTACCCAGATCCCTCTGTACCATAGAGTTCTGCAGCATTTCTCTATTCAGATAACATGCTGCATTTCTATTCCCCCTGCCAAAGTGGACAAGATCACATTTTCCTACATTAAACTCCTGCTACCAAATTTTTGTTCATTCACTTAACTTATCTAAAGTTGACAACTTACTTTCCGACCTGTTACCATCAACAAATTTAGCAACCATTTGTTTAGTCCCTTCATTCAAGTCATTGATACAGATTGTAAATAGTTGAGGTTGCAGCACTGATCTCTGTGGCACTACACTAGTAACATCTTGCCTTCTGCAGTATCAATGAACAGGAAACTCTCCTGCATCAGGCGTATTGATGGCCCAAAATGGCCCATTTATCCCTACTCTGTTTCCTGTTAGCTAACCAATCCATACTAATATGTTATCCTCTACACCATGAGCTCTTATTTTCTGTCATAACCTTTGATGTGGCACCTTATCAAATGCCTTTTGGAAATCCAAGTACACCACATCTACAGGTTCCCCTTTATTCACCTTGCGTGTTATTTCCTCAAAGAACTCTAATAAAATAGTCAAACAGGATTTTCCTTTCACAAAAAACTTGCCAATCACAGAATCTGCTTTCTTTTTGTTTGTTTTGTTTGTTTGTCTGGCGCAATGGATTCAGTCCTCTTGTTGAGCAGGGACTCAAAGCTCCAAGCACCCATTGAAGCAGATGGACCATGGCGGGTCAGCACCCTATGAGCTGACGGCTAACCAGCTTTGAGAAGGGCAGTGATGGCTCTTCCCACCATCGGAGACAGCCCATAATGCCCATTTTCTACTCCAAACAAGTTGCGCTTATCACTCATAAGTGCTATCTCCTTGTGTTGTGTTAACACTCTGCAGAAAAACTGGACTATCCGCTCCAGGATGTAAGACTGGTTAAAATTTATGGATGAAGCAGGCTGCAAGGCAGTGTCAGGGTCCTCCTTGTGACTTCCCCAGTTGGGTCCAAAGAAATGCGGATTATTACACTTAGAATCAGCTTGGTTGCAGGAGTTACTGGAAAAAATTACATATTTAATCATCAGTCTGCCTTTGGGCTCCACTCCAGATTTTTTGTCAGGGTTTACTCCTGTAACCTTCAACTCTCCCAAGGTATCCAGAAGGCAGTGGAGCCATAGCCAGGAGTTTGGTTCATGAGCACCAGGGCACGTCCACATGCCAGTGGGCCTGCACATACATGTCTGGGAGCCCAACCAACACCAAATTCCTCAGAAGCTTTAACCTGGGGATATGAGGGAACCCAGTTTCTAGATGTCATCAAGAGGAGACACAGCAAAGGAATTGCCGATGGAGAGGCAGTATACTGACAGGGAGACTCTTATGCATTTGGCTTTCCTTTTCACACTGCTGCTAGCCAGCGGTGTAGGTTGAAAATGAGTGGCAAACAAGCACACAAAAAGCTAGAAGCACACCAACTCTCTTCACCCACACACTAGATCCATCACGTCGACTTGTTGGACACACATGCAACTCACTACAGCATAAATATACTATACCTCATTGAATCGAATGGAATGTGGCACTCCAGAAGCAATTATTTGATTCTCTTCACTCAACCAAAATACATCGGGACATGTGAACAGGGAGTGCTCATAAAACCGCCTGGCACCTAAGGCCTTATACTGACTGTCATTCCAAGCCTTAGACCTTCCCCATCATCTTTCTGATGGACAATTTGGTGAACTTACATATGTAGGGGGGAGGTCTGGTGGTGCAGTGGTACCAAACACATTGATTATCACCATGTAAATCCTTCCAATACGCTTGATGCAGGAGAGTTTCCTGTTCATTGATACTGCAGAAGGCAAAGGCAAACCACTGTAGCAATTTGCCAAGCATAATCATGGACCAATCCAATGTAAGGCCATGATCACCAATGCCCTCTTAGGGCATGGTACCTGGAGGAGGAGGATGTATGAAGGACAGCTGTCAGCATGCAAGCTACTTTGACCTTGTATATATCAAAGTTCAATAGTGCATACCAGGTTTACTTGTCATCAATTGCTTTATTCAAGTCTGTGTGTTTGAGCTCTTAGCAAAGAGATGCATCTCCTGTGAGGTGATTCCCCTTAGAGTGCTGAGTGTAAGGTTGGTATCTGCTGAAGTACTTTCTCCCTGTTTCCCATGCTTGGCCCTTGCTCTGACTGATGGAAAACCTTTAGTTGCATTCCTGGACACTCTAAACCACAAAGAAAACTGGACACACATCTGATATACCACAAGCTTGACCTGTTTTGAACCTTTGCTGAAATTGAACAGAGACGTAGAAAGACCAGAGCAGCTTTGCCCAGCTGTTTGCAATCCTGAGAATCTGTGTTCAATGTAAAGCTGATATCAGTCAAAAGCCTTAAGTACAAATGTAATCAAAGAATGGGACAGATGTTCCTTATATTGTTCAATCAATAGTTTGAGAAAGCTTCTTAATGCAACAGCCAACAGCACTTTGGGAGCACCCATCATCAAATCCAACTAGCCCATGGTTCAACAGAATGAATGAAGTGTACTAGACCCCTATAGCATAAAATTATGCTGCTCCAAAAATTTAGTTAAGCCTAACTATTGGCGGCCTACGTGTAAGGGGCAAGCTTGAATTAAACTGACTAGTCTATTTTGTCATACACATTTTCAAACAAAGACTGTACATACCAACCATGCAGCATTTAGATCTCTGCATCTCACTTGACTGCATTTATACCAAACATCAGCAGAATTTCCACTCAGCACTGTCCATCATAGGATGATGGGAACCAGTAACCAGTAGCAAACCATTTAGCCTCTCAAGTCTATTCCATTTTTCAATTAGATCATGGCTAGCCTGTACCTCCATTCTGTTTACCTACCTTTCTCCAGTCTTGAAAATTCAGTTGATCTAGTATGCATGGACCTTTGGAGGATCAACTTCCAGATTTCCACTACCATTTGTGTGAAGAAGTGTATCCTGATTTCACTCAAATACCATAGCTATAATTTTACGGTTGTTTCCCCTTGTTTGAATTTTTCCTCAGATGAAATGGTTTCTTTGTATCTACCCTATCAAATCACTTTATCATTTGAAAGACCCCAGTTAGATCAGCAGGCCTGGCCAGTATTTTTGTTTTTGTTTTGGATTTCCAGCATCTGCAGTTTTTTGCTTTTATCCCAGTTAGATCAGGTCTGAACCTTCTAAATTCAAGGAAATAAAAGCTAAGTTTATACAATTTGCCCTCATAATTTACATCTATAAGTTCCAGTATCAGCTCTGGTGAATCTGCACTGTGCCCTTTCCAAGGCCAATATATCTACCCTGAGGTAGATTGGGTAAACCTGAATGCAGTACTCCAGATGGAGTTTGATCAAGACTCTGTACAACTTAAGCATCACTTCCTCACTTTTGAATTCCGATCCTATCAGTACAATTGAGGAGAGACTAAAAACCATAGAATAACACAGGGAGTGAAGGTGTCATATACAAATCTCTAAAGGACCAGTGCACAGGTAGAATAAGTAATCAAAAAGTCTAATGGAATGTTGGCTCTTACCTCAGGGGATCAGAATTCAGTCTGCCTGCTGTCTTATTCTTCTAGACAGTAGAGAATGAGGGTTTGGAAAGTAAAGTCGATGAAGCCTTGGCGAATTGCTACAGCACATCGTACGGTTGGTATGCAATAAGTATACAATGTGCCAGTGGCGCAGCAAGTGAATGTTTAAGGTGGTGGATGAAGTGCCAATCAAGGGGATTCATTCTTGCTGCCAGCTGCTTCAATGGACATGTACACTTCACCCCTTCCAGGTGAAGGACATCGTGGGGGGCTAAGGATGGGTGTTCTTCCCACTAATACATGCCCGCTCATGGAGACATTGCTCTTTGACAAGGGTGATGGGAGCAAGAAGCCTCCCACTCACACTATTCTGTTTTCCTCCAGTGGCCTCGAGACTCTATGAAGAGACCTTTGCCTTGTCATAATAGAAAGGCTAACCACATGAGCCTCATCAGGTAGATCCATTTCCCGGTGAGGGGGTGGGGTGGTGGAGGTTTGCAGTCGCGAGTTGGCTGCCATTCGCCTGCAATCCCCTTGTAGGCATCCATCTCCCTCCCGCCGTTCATATCTAACTCTGTTTGGAGCCGATGGCAAGTTGCTCAGAGTGAACAGCAGCTCTATACCTTGCTGGGATCTCATTGTAATGACAACCCTCTGGGCCAGACCTGCTGCCTTGCAACCTTCACCATACAGTGAGGATTTCAAAAGAATAAAGCTCTCAGACAGTCCCCACATGACTATTAGGGTTTCCCTTTAGTTGTCCAATTTTGCTGACATTCAGCTCCACCTGCTCGAGAAGATCGTACTCCCATCTCAATGTTTTGCAGTTGGACATTGAGGGCGTTGCCTTGCTGCTGAGCTGTCTGTCATCACTTTTCAAACACTCTCCACCACCTTTTATCCTCCCCCTGTCACCCACAAACTTCCTCCCATCACCACTGACTCTTCCAATGTGACCTGCACTCTCCCCTCTGTAACCCTTGAACCTCCCCCCATTCTCCTGCACCCTATAACCATTAGCCTGGACATGCCTTCCCTTTCCGATGAGCCCACACCAGTCACAATGCCCATGTCCACTCTGTTCCTGCCCACTCCTTTTATCCATACCACCATTCTCATCCCCCTCAATGATCCACCCGATGAGAAATACACCCGCCATACCCAAAGCCTGACCCTCCCACCCTACCGCATCCCACTTCCCCCTCTCATTGTCAGGGTCCCTTCATTCCATCAATGCCCTCAATTCTCCCCCCAGGACCCCACTATTGACTCTACTGACTCCTCCCTATAAAATATTCCCCCCTTCCCTGCTCACATCCACCCTTCCCCCTAACACCCATCCTTCTCTTCGAGCCTTCAACCGCAGCACCACCCCAACCCCTGCCCCCTGCCTTCGGCCTCAACAATCTACCCCTCAAGCCTTCAACTCCCCCTTCTCCAGCCTCAATGCCCCCCTGAACCTACCCCGACCCCCAAGCCTTCAACACCCACCCCCCCTTCAAGCCTTCAACCACCCCTCTCTTCAAGCCTTCAACCTTCCCCTTCTTTGGCCTTGGAGCCTTGAAATGGGGGGAGGTGGTTGAACACCACACACCCCCAACGCCCCCATCGCATACCATCTTCTGCGGTCCTCAGAAATGGTGCAGGCTGCGTCAACATGATTGACAAGTCCTATAAGTCTCCCTCGCTGGGTGCACGCCATGTTTGTTGAGTCGGGTAATTGAACAGTGTAAGTTCCCACTGACAGGGCAAAAGATTTGACGGGGCCACAAGATTCCAGTCTATTTGGCTGGTAATGAGCATTCATGAGATGCAAAATGGGTTCCTGACAATCTTCAGCGGGAAAGTCGACCTGCCATGACAGTCAGGAAAACACGATTCCGACCTGACATCCGGAAAGTGGGTTTTGGACTCCTGCCACATTTTATGTCTCCACCTGCCATGATTCCCGCTGATGGAGAGAATAGGAAGATTCTGTCCCTAGAGTGAAGCTTGAATCTGGAGCTTCTGGCTCAGAAGCAGGATGCTAATCACTGCACCACAGGACCTCCCCAGGGCAGATTAACAAAGCAATTAATAAAGCATTTGGAATCCTGGGCTTTACAAATGGAGACATAGAATGCAAAAGCCAGGAAGTTATGCTAAACTTAGATAAAACACTAGTTTGTTACGGTATTGTATGCAATGTGAATGACACACTTCAGGAAGGATGTGAAGGCTTTGGAGAGGGTACAGAAGAAATTTGCTACAATGATTCAAGAGATGAGGGATTATTGTCACATGGATAGAGTGGAGAAACCTAGGGTTTTCTCCAAAGAGCAGAGAAAGCTCAGAGGAGATTTGATTGAGGTTTTAAAATCAAAAAGGTTTAAATAGAGTAAATAAAGATAAACTATTTCCAATGACTAAAGAGTTGATAATTAGAATGCACCAATTTAAGTTGATGAACAGAAGGACCACAGCCTTTTTATGCAATGAGTGGTTGTTAATTGGAATGCATTGCCTGAAAGAGTGAAAATGCACTCAAATAATTGTTTTCAAACAGGGACTTGGATAAATGCTTCAATGAGAAAAAAATGCAGGAAAAGAGCAGGGATGTAAGACTAACAAGATTGTTATTCCAGAGAAGCAGCAGAAACTCAATGGGCTGAATAGCTTCCTTCAATGCTGTCCTATTCCATGATTGTCAAGGGGAAGTGGTTAGACTCTCTCTTATTGGAGATTGTCATTGCTTGGCACTTGAATGGCACAAATGTTACATGCTACTTATTAGCTTAAACTTGAATGTTGTCCAGGTCTGCTGCATGTGGCCATGGTCTGCTTCATTATTTGTGGAGTTGCAAATAGAAGTAAACACTGTGATATCATCAGTGAACATCCCCATTTCTGACCTTATGATGGATGAAAGACCATTGATGAACTAGCTGAAGATGGCTGGGCCTAAGGCACCATCCTGAGGAAATCCTGCAGTGATGCCCGGGGCTGAGATGATTGACCTCTAATAACTGCAACCATCTTCCTTTGTGCTAGGTACGGCTTCAACCAATGGAGAGATTTCCCCCAGCTCAACTGACATAATTTTTTTTTTTAATTCATTCACGGGATGTGGGCTTTGCTGGCTGGGCCAGCATTTATTGCCCATCCCTAATTGCCCTGGAAAAGGTGGTGGTGAGCTGCCTTCTGGAACTGCTGCAGTCCATGTGGAGTAGGTACACCCACAGTGCTGTTAGGCAGGGAGTTCCAGGATTTTGACCCAGTGACAGTGAAGGAACGGGGATATATTTCCAAATCAGGATGGTGGGTGACTTGGAGCGGAACTTCCAGGTGGTGGAGTTCCCATCTATCTGCTGCCCTTGTCCTCCCAGATAGTAGTGGTTGTGGGTTTGGAAGGTGCTGTCTAAGGAGCCATGGTGAACACCTGCAGTGCATCTTGTAGATGGCACACACTGCTGCTGCTGTGCATCGGTGGTGGAGGGAATGAATGTTTTTGGATGTGGTGCTTTGTCCTGGACAATGTCAAGCTTCTTGAGTGCTGTGGGAGCTGCACTCATCCAGGCAAGTGGGGAGTATTCCATCACACTCCTGACTTGTACCTGTAGATGGTGGACAGGCTTTGGGAGTCAGGAGGTGGGTTATTTGTCAAATGATTCCTAGCTTCTGATCTGCTCTTGTAGCTACAGTGTTTACATGGCTAGTCCAGTTCAGTTTCCGGTCAATGTTAACACCCAGGATATTGACAGTGGGGAATTCAGTGATGGTAATGCCATTGAACACCAAGGGACGATGGTTGGATTCTCTCTTGTTGGAGATGGTCATTGCCTGACACTTGTTTGGCGTGAATGTTACTTGCCACTTGTCAGCCTAAGCCTGGATATTGCCCAGGTCTTGCTGCATTTGGACATGGACTTCTTCAGTATGTGAGGAGTCACAAATAGTGCTGAACATTGTGCAATCATCAGCGAACATCCCGATTTCTGACCTTATGATGGAAGGAAGGTCATTGATGAAGCAGCTAAAGATGGTTGGACCAAGAACACTACCTTGAGGAACTCCTGCCGTGATGTCCTGGTGCTGAGATGACTGACCTCCAACAACCACAACCATCTTCCTTTGTGCTAGGTATGACTCCAACCAGCAGAGAGTTTTCTCCCTGATTCCCATTGACTCCAGATTTGCTAGGGCTCCTTGATGCCACACTCTGTCAAATGCTGCCTTGATGTCAAGGACAGTCACACTCACCTCACCTTGGGTGTTCAGCTCTTTTGTCCATGTTTGAACCAAGGCTATAATGAGGTCAGGAGCTGAGTGGGCCTGGCAGAACCTAAGCTGGGTGTCAGTGAGCAGGTTATTGCTAAGTGCCGCTTGATATCAATCACCCCTTCCATTACTTTTCTGATGATGGAGAGTAGACAGATGGGGCGGTAATTGGCCGGGGTGGATTTGTCCTGCTTTTTGTGTACAGGACGTACCTGGGCAATTTTCCACATAGCCAGGCAGGTGACAGTGTTGTAGGTATACTGGAACAGCTTGGCTAGAGGCGCAGCAAGTTCTGGACCACAAGTCTTCTGTATTATTGTCCGAATATTGTCAGGTCCCATAGCTTCTGCAGTATCCAGTGCCTTCAGCTGTTTCTTGATATCATGTAGGGCTCCTTGATGCCACTCATTCAAATGCTGCCCTGATGTCAAGGGCAGTCACTCTCACCTTATTTCTGGAATTCAGCTCTTTTATCCATGTTTGAACAAAGGTTGTAATGAGGTGTGGAAGTGAATGATCCTGATGCAATCTAAACTGAGCATAGGTGAGCACAAAAAATTGCTGCTCGATAGCACTGTTAATGACACCTTCCATCACTTTGTTGATGATCGAGAGTAAAATGATTTGGGATAATTGGCTGGATTGCATTTGCCCTGCTTTTTTGCACTGGGCAATTTTCCATTTTGTTGGGTAGATGCCAGTGTTGTAGCTGCATTGGAACTAGAAGTGTGACTAGTTCTGCAGCACAAGTCTTCAATGCCACTGCTACAATGTTGTCACAGCCCACTACCTTTGCTGTATTTTTTTTATTCATTCAAAGGATCACTGTCCAGGCCATCATTTATCGCCTATCTCTAATTGCCCTTGTTCAGAGGACATTTAAGACCCACATGTCTGGAGTCACATGTAGACCAGAACAGGTCCTAAAGGACATTAGTGAACCAGATGAGTATTTACAACAATCAGTAATGGTTTCATAGTCATCATTAGACTTTTAATTCTAGATTTTTTTTTTCATTGAATTCAAATTCCAGCCAAGGCAGGATTTGAACCCAGGTCCCCAGAGCATTACCCTGGGTCTCTGGATTACTAATCCAGCAACAATGCCACTACGCCATCACCTCCCCAGTGTATCCAGTGTGCTCAGCCATTCCTTGGTACCAAGAACATGATTGGTTGAGGTCTGGCATCTGTAATTGCAGGAACTACAGGGAGGAGGCTGAGATGGATCATATATCTATTTTGCTTATCTCAACTACCCTATATGTTAGCAAGTTTGACATTCCAAATACCCTCTGGATAAAAAAAAAAGTTTCTCCTGGATTCCTTATTAGATTTATTACCTTATATTTGTTTCTTCCAGTTTTGGTCTTCCCAAAAGTGGAAACATCTACCCTAGTAAATCCCTTCATAATTTTAAAAATCTCTATTAGGATGTCCTTCAGCCTTCTCTTTTCCAGAGAAAAGACCCCAGAGCTCTTCAGTTTGTGTGAGCAACCACTGTAATGCACTACACATTCTACTTGCATGGCTTGGGGATTATTAAATCTGTTCATACCTGTGAAGGAGCAGGTTTACTTACTGCTGCTAATGAGGTATGATTGACCATGAACATTGTGAATCGACATTGGGGATAAATCTCTGACTCGCCACTCCCAGAGGACAGCCTCACCTGCTGATGGCACATATGGAAAAATCTGGTGCATGTTAGACATGTTTTCTGATCATAGAATTTTATTTTACTTAATGTATTTAACATCTACTTTGTAATAATCATCTGTAGAAATATTTCAGTTTCCAGATGTATACGGTATAATAGGATACATGTATATTTCACAATCTGCCAAGAGCATTCATTACTTAATTGAGGGAAAAACAGTAATGTTAATTGCCATGGTAATGCTATCAAAGTTTCTTAAAATCTGCAAATATGATCATTTATTTTCAAGTCCTTTTACACATCCTGTTCTTGTTCATGGGATCGATAGCAGTAAACGACTGCAATGTTGTCAGAGGAATTTAACCCTTTTGTTTTCTGCTCTCCAATAGAATGAGAAAAATATTTTGAGATGAAGTTAAACTGTTCATTTTGTCTGTTTTGCCTATGAGCCAGACTCTCCACTATGGCTGATATTTACATTCAGCAGTTCTCAGCCATGTTGCAAGTCAGGCTGTTCCAACTCATGTGAAAACTAGCAATCTGCCCGTCTCATCCAGTAGTCTCTGATCCTTTTCTTACCTAAACCACACTGTGGCATGAAAATCACAAGTACACAATTGCCTGCAATCCAGTCACCGAGCTTCTGTTTTGAAGGATATGTAAAATGGTTTGTCTTAAAACATGGTGAATAAGGACTGATACTTGCCTTGGTTCTTTAATGGCAAAGGCATAGTTTCCCTGAGTTTGCTTAGAAGATTTTTCATTTCTCGTATGTCTCTGTAAAAAAACAAAAAATATAAATTATAGAAGGAATGGAACAACTTAATTCTAATGGAGATGTTTACTAACCTTTCAGTATTTTCTATATCTGCGGAAACATGCCACGAATACGGTTGAAGATCTTGGAGAGGTGAAGTTGATGGATCTTCTAAAATTGGAGCTTGAGAACTCTCTTCCTGTTTGATGTCTATTACTTTGGGAGCTATCAAGCAGTCCATTTCTTTAAAATTCAAAAAAAGAAAAAACTGTTGTGATCATAGTTGACAGTCACTGTCTATATTATTTGAATCATTATTATATAAGCACTTGAAGATTCCAACAAATAATAGCTCAGTTACAAAATTCCTTTCCACCTAAATACACTAGGATTAGGAAACAGCCTAAAAATTAGAGCCAGACCTTTCAGGAGAAACGTCAAGAACATGCAAAAGGTGGTAGAAGTTTGGAACTCTCTTCCGCAAATGGCCGTAGACGCTGAGGCAATTGTTTATTTTAAATCTGAGATTGATAGATTTGTTATCCAAAGGTAATAAGGGATGTGTGAGACAATGGCAGGTATACAGAGTAAGGTAATAGATCAGCCATGATCTTATTGAATGAAAGAACTGGCAGCTTGGAGAGACCCTTCATCAGATGTTTGAACTTTATTAGGTTTTATCATGCTCTTGACCTACATCCTTTGGGTTTTGGAGCCTGTGAGGACTTTGCCAAAGATTACTCCATCTGTACTTGTGGAGGGACAGACATAGTCATGGAGACAAGGCGAAATATGTGGGGCACTGACTGTTGGAGGAGGGGCAGCAGGTTAGGAGTAGAAACACTTTGAGCAGCATCCCCATTTCCATGTCTCCATTCACTACCTTCTCTCTCATGGACCACCTGCACTTCCCCACTGGCAACAAGCTGGAGAGCATTTTACTGCATATCAATGGAACATTAAATGACAAAGGCTGGCTAGGGTTTCATAAATCCTATTTAATGTGGCATTCAGAGTATACAAGCCATCGGTAAGGGCCAGCATGCATTAGTCTGAATGTCACATTAGATGCTCCATGCACGTGGCCGCTCTTTCCAGGGACGAAGACATCATTGTAAAGGCCTGCAACATTAGGCCACTCTTGCTTGAAAAAGATTCCTCCAATCTCTCTGCAAACATGCACGGCTTGGCTGGGAAGGCTGCCAATATATTGCACATTCATTCTTTGCTGCTGCTCCAGAAGTCTCCTCTTCGTTGTTAGTCCCCACAAGGTTCAGCAACTGGGTGCAGCTGTGCAGAGCTTGGAGCATCCTAAGTCCTCTAACACAGACTCTCCACTGTCCTCCCAGTCTCCACCAGATTTTGCTCACTTGTGACATGTCTGACACCAAGTGAAAACCCAACCATCTTCCTTACCGGCCCCACTGAAGTGCAAGTATCTGCGTGAGCCCTGTGACGGTGCACCCTGAGAGCGAGTGGCTTCCCTTGAGGAATCCTTGTCCTCCTGGGTCTCCTCCTATAGGATGCTCGATGGCCCAGTTGGAGATTGAAGACATGAATTGGAACTGTTAGGGAGGTGACCAGGTGTGTAGATGAGGGTAGTGTATTTGAAGTAGTTTATATGGATTTCAGCAAAGTCTTTGGCAAGGTCCCACATGGGAGATTTATAAAGAAGGCAAATGCACATGGGATACAGGGTAATTTGATAAGGTGGATTCAAAATTGGCTTAGTTGTAGGAGGCAGAGGGTGATGACAGAAGGATGCTTTAGTGACTGGAAGCCAGTGTCCAGTGGCATACCACAGGGATCTGTGCTGGGTCCCCTATTATTCGTCATTTATATAAACGACATAGATGGCTATGTTGGGGGTAGGATTAGTAAGTTTGCGGATGACACAAAGATTGGCTAGTTGGTTAATAGTGTGGCTGAGTGTCTTGGGCTACAGGAAGATATAGATGGGATGGTCAAATGGGCAGATAAGTGGCAGATGGAATTTAACCCTAAAAACTGTGAAGTGATACACTTTGGAAGGAGTAATTTGACAAGGAAGTATTCAATGAATGGCATGACACTAGGAAGTTCTGAGGAACAAAGGGACCTTGGTGTGTGTGTCCATAGAACTCTGAAGGCAGAGGGGCATGTTAGTGGGGTGGTGAAAAAGGCATATGGGACACTTGCCTTTATCAATCGGGGCATAGATTACAAACGTAGGGAGGTCATGTTGTATAGAACCTTGGTGAGGCCACAGCTGGAGTAGTGTGTGCAGTTTTGGTCGCCACATTATAGGAAGGGTGTGATTGCACTGGAGGGGGTGCAGAGGAGATTCACCAGGATGTTGCCTGGGATGAAACATTTAAGTTATGAAGAGAGGTTGGATAGACTTGGGTTGTTTTTGTTGGAGCAGAGAAGACTGAGGGGCAACCTGATCGAGGTGTACAAGATTATGAGGGGCATGGACAGGGTGGATAGGGAGCAGCTGTTCCCCTTAGTTGAAGTGTCAGTCTCGAGGGGACATAAGTTCAAGGTGAGGGGCAGGAGGTTTAGGGGGGCATGTGAGGAAAAACTTTTTTACCCAGACGGTCTGGAATGTGCTGCCTGGGAGGGTGGTGGAGGCGGGTTGCCTCATATCCTTTAAAAAGTACCTGGATGAGCACTTGGCACGTTATAACGTTCAAGGCTATGGGCCAAGTGCTGGTAAATGGGATTAGGTAGGCAGGTCAGGTGTTTCTCACGTGTCGGTGCAGACTCGATGGGCCGAAGGGCCTCTTCTTCACTCTGTGATTCTGTAAGTAAACATTATTCACATGATGTTTTTTCACTGGCTGTTGACATTAATTCAATATGAGTGAATGTTGCATGGCTTGGGGTTGTCTGATATTTAATTCTGTTACCAGGTAGCTGGCAGGCCCCATCTCCAATGGCTGGCTCCCTGTTTATCTCCACCTCCTCCTCTGCAGCTGTCAGTATGGAGGTGCAGACACAATGGGCTGAATGGCCTCTTTCTATGCCATAACTTTTCTATGGTTTTATGGTTCTACGGATAAATTTGCATGTGTCATTTTACTCCACTTTCCTTACCAATTAGGTCATTAAACCGCTTCTGGCATTGTATACAAGAGCATGGCACCCCGCTCTTATTGCTCATCTCCTTAACAACCTCCAGCCACGCCTTCTTACTCTGTGAAAGGTTTCTTTTCCCGTCGGCAGAGGAGACTATCTCACTGCGGATCCTTACAGATTGCGGCATCAAGTCAAGGGAGACATCTGTGAAGCAACGCACAGCTTTGCCATGTTGTAATTCCATAACACCAGTTGCTTCCTCCATTCCCCCACTTTCACAATCTATAAATTGTTAACTTTGCAGTGTCCTTTTAAATAGTTAAGCTGGAATAGACTCATGCATATCATTACCACATCCACTCAGGCTAATTAGTCAGGAAACTCGGAAATCAGGTGCAAATAATGGCTGGGTAATAAAGCCACTGACAGCCATACTGCACTTACTTCTGCTTTCTCTGCATACTCCAGGGACCCTTGCTGCCAGCACCTAGCCACATTAAAATTCTCCCCTTGGTCACTGAAATTTATTTTCGACTTCTGGTTAACCATTTCTCTCCTTTTACCAATTTCTGCATGTATTGGTTTATCATTTCCATGTATTTTGGTTAACCACTTCCCATTTCAAACTTAGCCTTTTCAGGTATTTTTTTTTACTTTCAGTTAATGATTTCCCATCATTTACTAATTTTTGCAGTTTTTGGTTTAATTTTCTCCCTGCTTTTCAGTGAACCATTTTTCCCCCTCTTTTGGTCTCCTTGCATTTTTTTGACTTTTAGTTTAATCATTTCCCACATTTCACTTATTCTTGTTGAAGATACCGCCACACCTTGACAGTTTTGTTGTTCAGCACCAGAGACATGTTTCACATGAATTGAATAAACAAAAATAATAAATGTACATGTTCAATTGTATAACTATTCTTTTCCACAGAAAAACTACTTGTGTTACATGGGATTTGTGGAAACTGTAGAACATGGGAGGGGGCCTCAGAAGTAAAACAGTTGCGAATTCTTGTCTTAATGGTAGTAACATGCTGGCCTGAGGCCTAAGCCAAATTTGGATTCGGGCCTCATTTTATTGCTGCTAGTAAGCTGTGCCACCCAATAGATGCTGGTGTCAGTGGTCAGGAAGTGTGGGAAATCATTAGGTTCTCATGTGAAGCCAGCCAACAGGTTGGCTCACTCTGAACTGAATTTTATATTTGGGTCTACAACTGGTGTATGACCCTAATTTGCATATTTAAGGCGCTAAATGCATATATACATATGAAAATACATACAAATTAGGAGCAGGAGTCGGCCATTTGGCCCTTCAAGCCTGCTCTGCTTTTCAATGACATCATGGCTGATCTGATTGTAACCTCAATTCCACATTCCCGCCTACCCCCGATAGCCTGTCGCCTCCTTGTGTATCATGAATCTGTCTAGTTCTGCCTTAAAAATATTCAAAGACTTTGCTTCCACCGCCTTTTGAGGAAAAGAGTTCCCAAGACTCTCAACTCTCTGAAGGCAAAAAAATTCTCCTCATCCCTACCCTAAATGGGTGACCCCAATGGTTGCCCCTGGTACTATATTCTCCCACAAGAGGAAACATGCTCTCCACATCAACCCTGTCATGGCCCCTCAGGATCTTATATATTTCAATCAAGTCGCCTCTTACTCTTCAAACTCTAGCAGATGCAAGCTTAGCCTGTTCAACCTTTCCTCAAAAGACAACCTGGCCAATCCAGCTATTAGTTTAGCAAACCTTCTCCAAACCACTTCCAACACATTTACATCCTTCCTTAAATAAGGAGACCAATACTGTACACAGTGCTGCAGGTGTGGTCTCGCCAATGCTCTATATAACTGAAGCATTAACTGAAGTAATTTTCCCAAGTTCCTCCCTCCCTTCCATTTCCTGATTCCAGCTAATTCAGGAATGTTACCTGTATCCTCTATAGTGAAGACCGATGCAAAACAGTGGTTCAATTCATTTACCATCTTCTTACTTTCCATTACTAATCCCCCAGACTCACTTTGTTCACTTTGTTAAACCTTTTCTTTTTTAAATATCTACAGAAACTCTTGCTATCTTTTTTATATTCCTAGCTAGTTTACTCTCGTACTCTTAATTTTTCCTTCCTTATCAATCAGGCAACCTTGGCAACTGAGCCGATATCCAGTCCAGATCAAGCGCAACATTTCTTTATCTTTGCGCCTTTTTAAAGTCAATTCCAAAATTTCCTGGCATGTGCTACCTGTTTGAGTGTGTCTCTCTCTCTCTCTCTGCTCCCTCCCCCACCACCGCCCCCCGCAAACCACTGGAAGCACTACATCATGGAATGATCCATTATATCTTTAGTTTTACTGTTTCTATCTCCTTTTTGGGTTCAGATTGCACCATTGATTATTAGTACTATAGGTTCATATTTTAGTGAGAAGTTCCTTTGTCTGCAATTATAGTGAATGTGTTAATCCATTCATTAGCCACAATGACAGTTTAGTCACATGAACTAATTTTAGTTAAAAACATACATTTGCACAATAAAAAGACTTGCATTTATATAGTGTCTCTCACAACTTCTGGATATCCCAAAGCACTTTACAGCCAATTAAGCACTTTTGAAGTGTGGTCATTGTTGTAAGGTAGGACATATAGCAGCCAATCTGAGCGCAACAAGATCCCATGTGAGAATGACTTGTTTTATATATCTGTTTTACTGATACTCATTAAGCAATAAAAATTGGTCAGGACAACACTGCTCTTCTTCAAAATAATGCTATGAGATTTATTATCTAACAACTCATCTGAAGGACTGCTCCACACAAGGATATGTACTCCATGTGCATATTTACTTAACAAAACTTATGTAACCAAGGAATTAAAGTACTTGCATGATGACAAAGCACATTGAGGAGAATTTTTTCCCTGTCAGGCAGGCCGGTTGGGAGTGGGCGGGCCCAGAGCCGATCGCTGCCTGCGATTGGCTCCGGACCGCCATTTTATGTGGGCGGGTCAATTAAGGCCCGCCCAGCATGACGCATGGCTGGTAGCGCTCAGCACTACCTGTGCAGGCAGGGGAGAAGAGGGAGAGCCAGAGTCTGCACACTTACGTGCATGTGCGTGGAAATCTTTGAGGCACGGTGCTGCCTCAGGGAGATTAAGCACATGTTGACATTTTTGAATAAAGAAAAATAAAACATTTAGACATGTCCCCTCGTGAGTGTCACCTGAGCTGGGACATGTTTATGAATTGTAGAAAAAAATTTATTTATTTAATAAAGCCTTCAGGAAACCATCCCGCCTGTGGATGAGGTTTCATGCAAAACAGGAAGGCTGCTTGGTCTCTTCGCCTGCCCTGTCAATTATCTAAATTGGTCTCCTAAAGGCCTTAACAAGCCTTTGACAGTTTGGCGGCCGTGCAGCCGATGAACAAAAGTTCGAAATGACGCACACCCGACGTCACTGCACATCATTTTACACGTCAGCATCCCGGGCCCGCCCCCACAAGCTGACGTGAAAATTCTGGCCATTAAATTACAATTTTACCTACAGGCCCACAAAATATTGAACTGCACTTGCATATACACTGTGCAATTATTAGTTTGAGACGAATGCCCAGTGATGACATCTATTATTCATTTTGTACTTACTGATCTGAAATGTAATTTACCACACCTGGATTCCCATTTAGTTACAGGTGGCTAGTGGCTAATTATTGGACAACACTGGCATAAAAGGGGTAATGCTTTCTTTAAAATAGTGGATAGAAGAATTTTATAGGAACGTACTCACTACCAAGTATCACTGCCATTGCAACATATTTGTAAGTGAAGGCCACTGCTGTTTTTTTTTTATTCATTCATGGGATGGAGATGTCGCTGGCTAAGCCAGCATTTATTGCCCACCCCTAATTGCCCTCGCTCAGATGGCATTTAAGAGTCAACAACATTGCTGTGGGTCTGGAGTCACATGTAGGCGAGACCAGGTCAGTATGGCAGATTCCCTTCCCTAAAGAACATCAGCAAACCAGATGGGTTTTTATGACAATCGGCAATGGTTTCGTGGTCACTATCAGACTTTTAATTCCAGGTTTTTATTGAATTCAAATTTCACCATCTGCCATGGTGGGATTTGGTCCCCAGAGCAATACCCTGGGTCTCTGGAATACTAGTCCAGTGACAATACCACTATGCTACCTGTGCCAATGCAGCTGTGTACTGTGAGTAAGCATTTTCACAACAATGATATAATTTTAAAAATAGTGAATATGGTTATTCCTGACGTAGACCAATTTTCTCACATAACATAACAACATGGTTGGGGCGGGGGGGAGGTGGTGGGGGGCTGGTGGTGGGATGGGTGCGATTTTAACCTCCGAAATCAGGTGTACTTGAGTTGGGTTCTGTGGTAATCTGATGTGTGATATACCTTTAAAGAAGAATGTTATAATAGAAGATCACTTGATCTGATTATCCAATGACAGAGTAGCACGGGCTACCTTCGTAGTCTGTGGTTAGTAGTGAGTAGTCTAGAGTAAGAGTCTACAGAATGTGTTCTACATAAGAACTGTCTACTAATCTGCTATCTTTATGGTACCAACTCAGTCATCCCAAAACAAGCATGCAACCCAGACCCATTAGTCCAACTAAACTAGTGATCCAGGGATTCAACAGGTTCCAAGTTGGATTTTTCTAAACTTTCAAACTCAAAACCTACACATCTTCTGGGGTTTTGCATCCATGGGGAGAATTTTCTCTGTCGGCGGGGGGCTGAGCGAGAACGGGCGCGGGCGGGCAGCTGATCGCCGCCTGCAATCAGCTGCACACCATTTTACATGGGCAGGCCAATTAAGGCCTGCCCAGCATGACACGCACCCGGAAGCGCTGAGCAGGGGGAGGAGGCTGAGTCGGGGCCTGTGCTCTTTCGCTCATGTGCGCGAAAGAGAGCAGAAATCTCCCTGAGGCATGGAGCTGCTTCAGGGAGTTTAATTTCATTATGAAGAATTTAAATAAAGAAAAAAAAAAATTTTCAGACATGTCCCCTCATGTGACAGTGTCACATGAGCTGGGACACGTCAATGAATTTTAATTAAAACATTTATTTGATTTATAAACCCGTGAAACCTCATCCCACCCGTGGATGAGGTTTCATGATAAATGCGAAGGCCGCCTGGGCTCTTAGCTTGCCTGCCAACCTTAAGGTTGATGGGCAGCTCTGTTAATCCTTTTAGTTAGTTTTTAAATGGTCTTAACAGAACCTTGACAGTTCAGTGGGCGCGCAGCTGACTCTAGTGCGCACCCACTGAATCGAAGGCCAGAATGATGTGCGGTCACGTCGAGACGCGCCCGATGTCACAGTGCATCATTTTATGCGTTGGTGAGTGGGGCCCGCCCCTGCACGCTGACCCGGAAATTCTGGCCCATATCTCTTCCCCCTTGCTCCAGGCCAGTGGCACAATAAATATCGTTGCACGCCTTTGGAAATCTAGGCTACCTAGAATATTATCTAGTGCTGTTTGTCAGTTAATATCCATTTGCTGTAGACACTTAAACTGAGGGAGGATGAAGGACATTGAGGAGTCAGCAGCAAATGGAAATTGCAGGCCACGAATAGCTTCAAAATGGAACTAAAAGCTGAACATACTAGTAAGGTTAATTAGGCTTGTGTGCAGCATTATTTGCTCCACTAGTGCTTCCTTCTGCAAAATTAACTTAACAACTCTGCTTCTTGTTCACTCCTATTTTGAACAAAGGTATTTTTTTCATCTGGGAGGCCCTGGCAAGACCAGCATTTGTTGCCCATCCCTCACTGCCCTTGAACTGAGTGCAAGTGGAAGTTGTAAATCAGGAAATGGAAGGGAGGGAGGAACTCGGGAGAATTACAATCACCAGGGAAGTGCTATTAAGCAAATTGTTGGGGCTGCGGACTGACAAGTCCCCAGGTCCGGAGAAACATCACCCTAAGGTGACTTAGGTGAAAGAAGTAGCTAGTGAGATAGTTGATGCATTGGTTTTTAATTTCCAAAATTCCCTAGATTCAGGGAAGGTTCTGTTAGATTGGAAAATAGCAAATGCAACTCCTTTATTCAAAAAGAGAAGGAAGACAGAAAGCAGAAAACTGCTGGCCAGTTACCCTAACATCTGTCATAGGGAAAATGTTAGAAGTTATTTTTAAAGATATTACAGCAGAGCACTTAGAAAAATTCAAGGCAATCAGGCAGAGTCAACATGGTTTTCTGAAAGGGAAATCATGTTTAATCAATTTATTGGAGTTCTTGGAAGTAGTCATATGTGCTGTGGATAAAGGGGAACCGGTGGATGGACTGTACTTAGATTTACAGAAGGCATTTGATAAAGTGCCACATCAAAGGCTATTGCGGAAAATAAAAGCTCATGTAGAGGGTAACATATTGGCATAAATAGAAGATTGGCTAGCTAACAGGGAGCAAAAGGTTGGCATAAATGGGTCTTTTTCTGGTTGGCAGGATGTGAGGGGTGTTGTGCCACAGGGATCAGTGCTGGGGCCTCAACTTTTTACAATTTATATAAATGACTTGGATGAAGGGACTGAAGGAATGGTTGCTAAATCTGCTGATGACACAAAGATAGGTAGGAAAGTAAATTGTGAAGAGGACATAAGGAGGCTACAAAGGGACAGGCAATGGTGTAGTGGTATTGTCGCTGAACTAGTAATCCAGAGATCCAGGGTAATGCTCTGGGTACCTGGGTTCACAGAATTACAGATTACAGAAGAGGCCCTTCAGCCCATCGAGTCTGCACCGACATGTGAGAAACACCTGACCTACCTGCCTAATCCCATTTACCAGCACTTGGCCCATAACCTTGAATGTTATGACGTGCCAAGTGCTCATCCAGGTACATTCTAAAGGATCTGAAGCAACCCGCCTCCACTACCCTCCCAGGCAGTGCATTCCAGACCGTCACCACCCTCTGGGTAAAAATGTTTTTCCTCACATCCCCCCTAAACCTCCTGCCCCTCACCTTGAACTTATGTCCCCTTGTGACTGACCCTTCAACTAAGGGGAACAGCTGCTCCCTATCCACCCTGTCCATGCCCCTCATAATCTTGTACATCTCAGTCTTCTCTACTCCAATAAAAACAACCCAAGTCTGTCCAACCTCTCTTCATAACTAAAATGTTTCATCCCAGGCAACATCCTGGTGAATCTCCTCTGCACCCCCTCCAGTGCAATCATATCCTTCCTATAATGTGATGACCAGAACTGCACACAGTACTCCAGCTGTGGCCTCATTAAGTTTCTATACAACTCCAACATGACCTCCCTACTTTTGTAATCTATGCCTCGATTGATAAAGGCAAGTGTCCCATATGCCTTTTTCACCACCCCACTACCATGCCCCTCCGCCCTCAGAGATCTATGGACACAAATGCCCAAGGTCCCTTTGTTCCTCAGAACTTCCTAGTGTCATGCCGTTCATTGAATACTTCCTTGTCAAATAGCTCCTTCCAAAGTGTATCACCTCTCACTTTTCAGGGTTAAATTCCATCTGCCATTTATCTGCCCATTTGACCATCCCATCTATATCTTCCTGCAGCCCAAGACACTCAACCTCACTGTTGACCACCCAGCCAATCTTTGTGTCATCCGCAAACTTACTAATCCTCCCCACACATAGTCATCTGTGTTGTTTATATAAATGACAAATAATAGGGGACCGAGCACAGATCCCAGTGGTACGCCACTGGACACTGGCTTCCAGTCACTAAAGCATCCTTCTGTCATCACCCTCTGTCTCCTACAACTAAGCCAATTTTGAATCCACCTTATCCAATTACCCTGTACCCCATGTGCATTTGTCTTCTTTATAAGTCTCCCATGTGGGACCTTGTCAAATGCTTTGCTGAAATCCATATAAACTACATCAACTGCACTACCCTCATCTACACACCTGGTCACCTCCTCAAAAAATTCAATCAAATTTGTTAGGCATGACCTCCCTCTGTCAAAGCCATGCTGACTATCCCTGATCAAACCTTGCCTCTCCAAGTGGAGGTAGATTCTCTCCTTCAGAATTTTCTCCAATACTTTTCCTACCACTGATGTGAGCCTCACTGGCCTGTAGTTCCCTGGCTTATCTCTACAACCCTTCTTAATTAGCGGAACCACATTAGCTGTTCTCCAGTCCTCTGGCACCTCCCCCATGGCCAGAGAGGAATTAAAAATTTGGGTCAGAGCCCCTGCGATCTCCTCCCTTGCCTCCCTCAGCAGTCTGGGACACAAATCAACTGGACCTGGAGATTTGTCCACTTTTAAGACTGCCAACACCTCCAATACCTGGCAGATGGTGGAATTTGAATTCAATAAAAATCTGAAACCATTGTTGTAAAGACTTATCTCATCTGGTTCATTAATGTCCTTTAGGGAAGGAAATCTGCCATCCTCACTTGGTCTGGGCTACCTGCGACTCCAGACTCACAGCAATGTGGTTGATTCGTAAATGCCCCCTGAAATGGCCTAACAAGTCATTTAGTTGTATCAAAACGCAACAAAGTCAAAAAAAAGGAATGAAGCCGGACAGACCATCTGGCATTCACCTAGGCACCAGAAAGGGCAACAGAAAACTGAGCCCTGTTGACCCTGCAAAATCCTCCTTACAAACATCTGCGGTCTAGTGCCAAAATTGGGAGAGCTGTCTCACAGACTAGTCAAGCAACAGCCTGACATAGTCATCCTCACGGAATCATACCTTATAGATAATGACCCAGATACCACCAGCAGAGGTGGCAGCACAGTGGTATACAGTTGGGAGGGAGTTGCCCTGGGCGTCCTCAACATCAACTTTGGACCCCATGAAGTTTCATGGCATCAGGTCAAATGTGGGCAAGGGTACCTTCTGCTGATTATCATGTACCACCCTTCCTCAGCTGATGAATTCAGTGCTCCTCCGTGTTGAACACCACTAGGAGGAAGCACTGAGGGTGGCAAGGGCACAGAATGTTCTCTGGGTAGGGGACATCAATGTCCATCACTGAGCGGCTTGGTAGCACACTAGTAGCTGAGCTGGCTGAGTCCTAAAATACATAGCTGCTAGACTGGATCTGTAGCAGTGGTGAGGGAAACATACTTGACCTCATCTTCACCAACCTGTCTGCCGCAGATGCATCAGTCCATGACAGCGTCGGTAGGAGTGATCACAGCACAGTCATTGTTGAGACAAAGTCCCGCCTTCACATTGAGGATACCCTCCGTCGTGCTGTGTGGCACAACCACCGTGGTAAATAGGATAGATTTTGAACAGATCTAGCAATTCAAGACTGGGCATCCATGATGCGCTGCGGGCTGTCAGCTGCAGCCAAATTGTACTCAAACACAATCTGGAAACTCATGGCCTGATATATCCCGTACTCTACCATTAACATCAAGCCAGGGGATCAACCCTGGTTCAATGAACAGTGCAGGAGGGCATGCCAGGAGCAGCACCAGCCATACCTAAAAATGAGGTGTCAACCTGATGACGCTATAACACAGGACTTCTTGGGTGCCAAACTGCATAAACAGCAAGGGATAGGAAGAGCTGAGTGAATACACAACCAAGGGGTCAGATCTAAGCTCTGCAGTCCTGCCACATCCAGTCATGAATGGCAGTGGACAATTAAACAACTCAATGGAGGAGGAGGCTCCACAAATATCCCCATCCTCAATGATGGGGGAGCCCAACACATCAGTGCAAAAGATAAGGCTGAAGCATTTGCTACAATCTTCAGCGGGAAGTGCCGAGTGGGTGATCCATCTTGGCCTCCTCTGGAGGTCCCCAGCATCACAGATGCCTGTCTTCAGCCAATTCAATTCACTCCACATGATAGCAAGATATGGTTGAAGACTTTGAATACTGCAAAGGCTACGGGCCCTGCCAATATTCCGGCAATAGTACTGACGACTTGTGCTCCAGAACTTACCGCGCCCCTAGCCAAGCTGTTCCAATGCAGCTACAACACTGGCATTTACCCGGCTATGTGGAAAATTGCCCATGTATGTCCCGTACACAAATTGCAGGACAAATCCAACCCGGCCAATTAACGACCCATCAGTCTACTCTCGATCATCAGTAAAGTCATGGAAGGGATCATCAACAGTGCTATCAAGTGGCACTTGCTTAGCAATAACCTGCTCACTGATGCCCAGTTTGGGTTCCGCCAGGGCCACTCAACTCCTGACCTCATACAGCCTTGGGTCAAACATGGACAAAAGAGCTGAACTCCAGAGGCGAGGTGAGAGTGACTGCCCTCAACATTAAGGCCACATTTGATCGAATATGGCATCAAGGAGCCCTAGCAAAACTGGAGTCAATGGGAATCAGGGGGAAAACTCTCCGCTGGTTGGAGTCATAACTAGCACTAAGGAAGATGGTTGTGTTTGTTGGAGGTCAGTCATCTCAGCTCCAGGACATCACTGTAGGAGTTCCTCAGGATAGTGTCCTCAGCCCATCCATCTTCAGCTGCTTCATCAAAGACCTTCCTTCCATCATAAGGTCAGAAGTGGGGATGTTCGCTGATGATTGCACAATGTTCAGCACCATTTGTGACTCCTCAGATACTGAAGAAGTCCATGTCCAAATGCAGCAAGGCCTGGACAATATCCAGTCTTGGGCTGACAAGTGGCAAGTAACATTCGCGCCACACAAGTGTCAGGCAATGACCATCTCCAACAAGAGAGAATCGAACCATTGCTGCTTGACGTTCAATGGCATTCCCATCACTGAACCCCCCCTTATCAACATCTTTGGGGTTACCATTGAGCAGAAACTGAGCTGGACTAGCCATATAAGTATTGTGGCTAGAAGAGCACGTCAGAGGGTAGGAATCCTGTGACGAGTAACTCACCTCCTGACTCCCTAAAGCCTGTCCACCATTTACAAGGCACAAGTCAGGAGTGTGATGGAATACTCCCCACTTGCCTGGATGAGCGCAGCTCCCACAACACTCAAGGTGGCTGACAATGCCCAGGACAAAAAAGCCCACTTGACTGGCACCATATCAACAAACATTCACTCCCTCCACCACCGACGCACAGTAGCAGCAGTGTGTACCATCTACAAGATGCACTGCAGGAATTCACCAAAGCTCCTTAGACAGCACCTTCCAAACCCACAACCACTACCATCTAGAAGGACAAGGGCAGCAGATAGATGGGAACATCACCACCTAGAAGTTCCCCTCCAAGCCACTCACCATCCTGACTTGGAAATATATCGCCATTCCTTCACTGTCACTGGGTCAAAATCCTGGAACTCCCTCTCTAACAGCACTGTGGGTGTACCTACACCACATGGACTGCAGCGATTCAAGAAGGCAGCTCACCACCATCTTCTCAAGGGCAACAAAGGATGGGCAATAAATGCTGGCCCAGCCAATGAAGCCCACATTCCGTAAATGAATATTAAAAAAAATTGGTTCATAGCTCCCTGGACCTGTTTTACCTCCTTTTGCATATATAGGAATCAGATTAGCTGTCTGGCAGCCCTCTGCCACATTTCCCTTTTCCAGTGAATATTTTATATATAAGATATACATTAGATTTTTTTGATATATTGTGGACAGAACTTTATGGTCCCCCACAGGTGGGTTTACAGCTGGAGAGTCCGTAATATTCTTCAGATGACCTTCCCGCGGCCTTCCCACACCCTTCCAGGTTGGCTGGCAGCTCTCTGAGGTGGGACTTCTGCCTTATGTGACTTACCTTTGTTAGACCAGGAGGCGGGCTGCTGGCTAACTGTCTAAATGATTAAATGAAGCTTGTGACTCTTGCTCTGCCCCACATACCCTACACCCATCCTCCCACCCATCTCAAACCATCTTCCAGTTAAAATCACCCCATCTCCACATCCATCCTTGTGGCTAAGGACAATGATAAAATTGTGCAAAAATCTAAAATTTTGGCTGCTAGTGGGAATGTATTTCTATTACTATGAAACATTAATTAAACATTTTGAAACACCATTTTAATGTGATTTGTTATAAACTTGCATTCCTCAAATTTCAAAGAAAAGAAAGATGGAGTCATGGCCATAGCAGCTGAAATGTGCATGGAAATAGATAAGGAATTCAGATTAAGACATAAGAACATTAGAAACAGGAGCAGAAGTAGGCCATTCGGCCCCTCAAGCCTGCCCCACCATTCAATAAGATCATGGCTGATCTCCTCAACTCCTTTTTCGTGCCAGCTCCTCATAGCCTTCAACTCCCCAATATTTCCAAAATCTATCTACCTCCTCTTTAAATACTTTCAGTGATCTAGCCTCTTGGAGGTAGAGAATTCCTGACATCCACTACCCTCAGAGAAGAAATTCCTTCGCATCTCAGTTTTAAATGAGTATCCCCTTATTCTAATTATCTCCCCTAGTTTGAGATTCCCCCACCAGTGGAAACATCTTCTCAACATCTTCCCTGTCAAGCCCCCTCAGAATCTTGCGCGTTTTAATAAGATCACCCCTCATTCTTCTAAACTCTAACGAATAAAGGCCTAACCTGTCTAGCCACTCTTGATAGGTCAACCCCTTCATCCCAGGGATCAGTCTAGTGAATCCTCTTTTAAACTGCCACCAATGCTAGTATATCCTTTCTTAAGTATAGGGACCAAAACTGTACTCAGTACTCCAGGTGCGGCCTCACCAACACCCTGTACAATTGTAACAAGACTTCCCTATTTTTAGATTCCAACCCCCCAGCAAACAGGCCAAATTTTCATTTGCCTTCTTAATTACTCGTTGCACCTGCAAGCTAACTTTGTGTTTCATGCACAAGAACACCCAGATCCCTCTGTGCTGCACTTTTTTGAAGTCTCTCTCCATTTAAGTAATAGCCTGCCTTTTGATTCTTCCTGCCAAAGTCCATGACCTCACATGGTCCTACATTAAACTCCATCTGCCAAGTTTTTGTGCACTTAACCTATCTATATCCCCTTAGAGATTCCTTATGTCCTCATCACAACATACCCTCCCACCTATTTTTGTATCATCAGCAAATTTGGATACATTACACTCTGACCCCTCCTCCAAGTCATTAATATAATCCTGACTCTCTGTTTTCTGTGTGTTAACCAATCCTCAATCCATGCTACTACATTACCCCAAAACCATGAGCTCCTATCTTGTGCAATAACCTTTTATGTGGATCCTTATCAAATGCCTGCTGGAAATCCAAATACACTACATCTACCGGTTCCCCTTTATCAACTCTGTTTGTTATATCCTCAAAGAACTCTAGCAAATTTGTCAAACATGATATCCCTTTCACAAAACCACGTGTACTCTGTTTGATTCTGTTAAGCTTTTCTAAATGTCCTTCTATTTCTTCCTTAATAATGGACTCTAGCATTTTCCCAATGACAGATGTTAGGCTGAATGGCCTTTAGTTTCCTGTTTTTTGTCTCCCTCCCTTCTTGAACAGACGCATTACATTAGCGGCTTTCCAATCTGCTGGGACCCTCCTGGAGTCCATTGAGTTCTGGAATATTTCGACCAATGCCTCCATTATCTCTGCAGCCACTTTCTTTAAAACCCTTGGATGCAGGCCATCAGGTCCTGGCGACTTGTTTGCCTTTAGTCCCATTAGTATTTCCAGCTTCAATAGTATTTTGCTTTTATCTTAAAGTCACTCACCATCCTGATTTGGAAATATTTCGCCATTCCTTCACTGTCGCTAGGTCAAAATCCTGGAACTCTCTTCCCAACAGCACTGCGGGTGCACCTATTGCAGCGATTCAAGGCGGCAGCTCACCACCACTTTCTCAAGGGCAACTAGGGATGGGCAATAAATGCTGGTCCAGCCAGTGAAGCCCACATCCCGTGAATGAAAAAAAGTGATCTGAAGCTTATCTCAGGGCCAAATATGACCCCAAAGTTGTGAATAGTCTGGTTCAGCCTTAGACAATTACTCGAGGAAGGGATGGAGTCAGTAGCTAAGCAATGAGGCTTATGGAGTGGACCAAAGACAATGGATGAAGTCTGCCCAATATTTAATTGTAGGGAATTTCTGCTCATGCAGTACTGGATGTCCGATCTGCAGCCTCATAATTTTGTAACAGTGGAATGGTTACAAGAGGTTGGTGTTTCCAGCCTGCTGTGGAAACTGAATGTTTTTGGATGATATCGCCGAGGGGCAGCATATAGATGAGACATAGGAGGGAGCGAGGGAGAGATCTTAGGGACACCAGTGGTAAATCACTGCTGGTGATTCTCTGGCTACTAATAGATAGATAAGAATGGGCCTAGACAAGTGAACTGTCATGCAGTTGGACAACAATGGGGAGGCATTGGAGGAGGATGGTGTGGTCAACCATGTCAAAGGACAAAGAGGATCATTTACTTTTGTCACGATCAATTAGGATGTCATTTGTAACTTTGACAAGAGCTGTTTCTGTACTGGGACTGGGTGTAAACCTGATTGGAGGGATTCAGACATGGAGTTCTGGGAAAGATAGGACAGCTTTGGGAGACAACAGCGCATTTAAGGACTTTGGGAAGAATAGGAAGTTGGAGATGGAGGGTGGTTTACAAGGAAGGTGTGGTCAAGGAAGGCTTCTTTTGAGGAGAAGGGTGATGATGGCAGATTTAAAGGATAGGTGAACAGTACCTAGAGAAAGAACTTAACAAGCTCAGCTAACATGGAGACCAGGAAGGAAACTTGGTCGGTCAGGAGTTTAGTGGGAACATGGTTGAGGGAGCAGGAGGTGGGTCTCATGGACAAGATGAATTCTGAGAGTGCAGGAGGGGAGATAGGAGAGAAACTGGAGAAAGATGGGAGTTTAGGGCTAAGGTAAGATCTGACTCACTCAAATCAAATTCCCCAAAAACATGCAGTCAGGGAAAGAACCCGGCCCCACCCTACAACTCTCCCAGCAGCAGTTGCTAGCTTCTTACTTGTAGCTGCAGTCCAGACTCCATCTGACTGGAAGCCTATCAGATTGACTTTGGGTTGGGGATCCTGGCAAAGTGAAAAGGCACTGTGGAACATTATCTTTGCAGAGTTCGGGGATCTTCAGCTTCAATGTAAGTGTTGATATTCAAAGAAACTTGGGTGTGCTTGTACAAGGAATGCAGAAAGTTAGCATGCAGGTGCAGCAAGCAATTAGAAAGGCAAATGGCATGTTGACCTTTATTGCAGGAGGATTGGAGTACAAGAATGAACAAGCCTCTGCAGTTGCTACAGTTGTACAGGGTTTTAGTGGGACTGCAAATGTGACATAACAAAAAGCTTTTTCACACGAGTGGTTCGGGTCTGGAATGCACTGCCTGAAAGTGTGGTTGGAGCAGGTTCAATCGAGGCATTCAAGAGGGCATTCGATGATTATTTGAATAGAAACAATGTGCAAGGGTACGGAGAAAAGGCAGGGCAATGGCACGAGGTAATAATGCTCATTTGGAGAGCCAGTGCAGATATGATGGGCTGAATAGCCTCCTTCTGTGCCGTTAAAATGTTGTGATTGTGTGGCTGCATCTGGAATATGATGTGCAGTTTAGGTCTCCACATTTAAGAAATTACATACTTGCGCTGGAGGCAGTACAGCGAAGGTTCACTAAATTGGTCCCTGGGATAAGGGGGGCTGAGTAAATTGGGCTTATATTCTCTGGAGTTTAGAAGAATGACAGGTGATCTTATTGAAATCTACAAAATTCTGAAGGGGCTTGATAGGTCAGATGCTGAGAGATTGTTTCCATTGGTCAAGGAATCTAAAACATGGGGACACAGTCTCAGGATAAGAGATGAAGAGAAATTACTTCACTCAAAACGTTGTGAATCTTTGGAATTCTCTGCCACAGAGGGATGCTCCATTGTTGAATACATTTAAGGCTGGGATAGACAGATTTTTGGTCTCACCAGAGATATTCAGGTTACGATGAGAAGGAAAAGAGAGGCTTTTAGCAGGTACAAGGGAAGCAAATCAGCAGAGGCATTAGTGGAGTACAGAAAGTGCAGGGTGGAGCTTAAGAAAGCAATTAGGAGAGCAAAGAGGGGATATGAGAAAGCTCTGGCTGGTAAAAGTAGGGAAAATCCCAAAATATTCTATAAGTATATCAATGGGAAGAGGATAACCAGGGAAAGAGTAGAGCCCATAAAGGACCAAGGGGGCAATCTATGGGTGGAGACACAGGACATCGCTAGAGTGTTGAATGAATACTTCACATCCATCTTCACCCAAGAGAATGAGGATGAAGGTATCGAATTCGGGGAAACAGACTGCGAGGTTCCTAAGAAAATTGATACAGGGAGTGACAAGGTATTGAAGGTGTTGGCAGTCTTAAAAGTGGACAAATCTCCAGCTCCAGATGATTTGCATCCCAGACTGCTGAGGGAGGCAAGGGAGGAGATCACAGGGGCTCTGACCCAAATTTTTAATTCCTCTCTGGCCACAGGGGAGGTGCCAGAGGACTGGAGAACATCTAACGTGGTTCTACTATTTAAGAAGGGTTGTAGAGATAAGCCAGGGAACTACAGGCCAGTGAGTCTCACGACAGTGGTAGGGAAACTATTAGAGAAAGTTCTGAAGCAGAGTATCTATCTCCATTTGGAGAGGTAAGGTTTGATTAGGGATAGTCAGCATGGCTTTGTCAGAGGGAGGTCATGCCTAACAAATTTGATTGAATTTTTTGAGGGGGTGACCAGGTGTGTAGATGAGGGTAATGCAGTTTATATGGATTTCAGCAAAGCGTTTGACAAGGTCCCACATGGGAGACTTATAAAGAGGGCAAATGCACATGGGGTACAGGGTAATTTGATAAGGTGGATTCAAAATTGGCTTAGTTGTAGGAGGCAGAGGGTGATGACAGAAGGATGCTTTAGTGACTGGAAGCCAGTGTCCAGTGGCGTACCACTGGGATCTGTGCTGGGTCCCCTATTATTTGTCATTTATATAAACGACATAGATGACTATGTGGGGAGTAGGATTAGTAAGTTTGCGGATGACACAAAGATTGGCCGGTTGGTTAACAGTGAGGTTGAGTGTCTTGGGCTACAGGAAGATATAGATGGGATGGTCAAACGGGCAGATAAGTGGCAGATGGAATTTAACCCTGAAAAGTGAGAGGTGATACACTTTGGAAGGAGTAATTTGACAAGGAAGTATGGAAGAACTAGGAAGTTCTGAGGAACGAAGGGACCTTGGCATGTGTGTCCATAGATCTCTGAAGGCGGAGGGGCATGTTAGTGGTGTGGTGAAAAAGGCATATGCCTTTATCAATTGAAGCATAGATTACAGAAGTAGGGAGGTCATGTTGGAGTTGTATAGAACCTTAGTGAGGCCACAGCTGGAGTACTGTGTGCAGTGCTGGTCGTCACATTATAGGAAGGATATAATTGCACTGGAAGGGGTGCAGAGGAGATTCGCCAGGATGTTGCCTGGGATGAAACATTTAAGCTATGAAGAGAGGTTTGATAAACTTGGGTTGTTTTCGTTGGAGCAGAGAAGACTAAGGGGCGACCTGATCGAGGTGTACAAGATTATGAAGGGCATGGACAGGGTGGATAGGGAGCAGCTGTTCCCCATAGTTGAAGGGTCAGTCACAAGGGGGAATAAGTTCAAGGTGAGGGGCGGGAGGTTTAGGGGGGATGTGAGGAAAACTTTTTTACCCAGAGGGTGGTGACAGTCTGGAATGCACTGCCTGGGAGGGTTGTGGAGGCGGGTTGCCTCACATCCTTTAACAAGTACCTGGATGAGCACTTGGCATGACATAACATTCAAGGCTATGGGCCAAGCGCTGGTAAATGGGATTAGGTAGGTAGGTTAGGTGTTTCTCATGTCGGTGCAGACTCGATGGGCAGAAGGGCCCCTTCTGCACTGTGATTCTGTGAATGGGTGGAAAATGGAGTTGAAGCCCAAGATCAGCCATGATAGTACTGAATGGCGAAACAGGCTCAACAGGCCATGTTGTCTACTCCTGCTCCTATTTCTTATGTTATGTTCTTAATGGATCAAATTGTGAGGCCATCTCCAATCTAACTTAAAACTCCACAAAATGCAGGGAAACCCTGTTGTAATATTGCTTTAAGAGTGATGTCTCTATAAGAAGCTCAACATGCAAACGGTCACCTCGGACATGCTGAGCAGATTGACAGATCCAAACAAGAATGCAGAAATTCCACTGGATCTACAAGTAGATAACATGGCCACTGAGGTGGAAAATGTGCTCAAAATCGACCTACAGCACAAGTGTGACCAACTTCAATCAGAAACAGCTAACGAGCAGAACTGTCCCGGGTTTGCACTAAATGTGGTAGCGGGCGGGTAAAATGATTTTTACCCGCCGGCCGCAATGGCGAATTTTCATGCCATATCATCCCAAACCTGCCGCGTTAATTATGCATTCCCAGGAAACACGCCGTTTCCAAAATGGGCAGGTTCTCATTCGCCCACCACGCCATCACCTTGCCACTTCATTACACCGAGCACCATATTTAAAGTCCAGCCGTGCGCACGCCTCTCAATGCTTCCAGCTCACAATTGCTGCAAAAAAGACATGGTCCTGAAGGGCAAAAAGACTGCAGCTCCCAGATTCAATAGCATGTCCCTACAGCACCTTTTGGATGCAGTGGAGACTCGCCATGATGTCCTCTACCTTTGCTCTGGCTGCAGGATGGGCAGCAACCTCACTAATTTGGCTTGGGGGGGGCGGTGGTACCGGTATCAGTGTCAATGCCCTGCAAAAGAGGACAGCCACCCAGTGCCGTTACAGGATGAATGGTCTCATCCATTCTACCAAGGTAATTCTCTCCTCTCATCACCCCCAACTCTTACTCTCAAACCCATCACCAATCCACAGGGATCTCACACCTCAAGGGACAGCACCACTAACTCTCACACACACCCTCACATCTCCATCAGGTTTATATCCTCTCAAGCTCGCGTCCTCATCCTGTCCATGGCCCCTCTCACCACACAAACATTCCACACGGTGCCACGTGTCCTGCTCAAACTCTCTCCATCTGTTTTCATGCAGGAGAAGCCTGCTCACATCAACATGGAGAGGTCCCAGACTGGGGGTGGAGTGGCCAAAATTAGGCCTCTCACTCACTTTGAGGAATGTGCCATTGTGCTGACTGGTGAGGACATGGACTGTGCCTGCGGTGACGGCGAGGTCGGCGGCAAACGCCATCATAAGGATCCTGGCACCACATTATCCCTGTCTCAACGCAAATGTGAGTGTTCTCTCTCCTGCTTTTGACTCTGCTGCCATGCACTACTTATCTCTACTTCAGTTCTCAGGGAGCTCTGCCAAGTGACTGACATACTCAGCCAGCCAGTCCCTCGACTCCATCCACGTCCTCCCCTCCAGCCAAGAGGACACCTCCTTCATTGAAGAGCTGAAAATAAGCAACCTGAAAGACCCATCACAGCATTTACCCACACCCTCCAACAGCACAGAGACACACACCTCGGTGGAACCTAGATCTAGAGCAGGCCCAGGTTCACAATCCGGTGGTCACCGCATGGACACTCGGAGGACTGCTGGGGATCAGGCCTCTGTGAGGGCCGAGTCAGATGGTAAGTCTCTAGATTTAACCTTCCAACTCATTGTGGAGAGTCAGCAGAAGGCATGGGAACATCATGCAAAGCTGTTGGATGGCCTCAGCAGAGTGGCACGTGAATCGAAGGAGTGCATCCGCCTGCTCTCTGATGAAGTGGTGCCCAAGTGTGCATGTGTATGGAGGTCTCCATGGGGAGGATGGTGGATGCCATAGAGACCCTGGTCCAGCAGAACGCAGATGTGTGTGTGCAGACCTACACAGCATCGCAGGATCCATGGGTGAGTTTATGCAGTGGCAATGCAGGAGGGAAACAGGGCACCTTGATGTCCCTCCAGGTGCTCCTTTCCCCCAAGGAGTTAGGCAGATGCCCCCAGTCACCTGAAGGAAAGAGAAGCGGCAGCTGTACACCCCTGGTCATCCACTCAGGAATCGCAGAAGCTGTTCTCTCCCTCTGAGTCCCTTTTGCCTGTCAGCCTCTCAACCTCATCCTCTGTCACCGCAGAGGGAGCAGCTGACCAACAAGTGATTCTGGAAGGTGTGTGTGTGTGTGTGGCAGGGCCTTTCAGAGCCTCGTGCGAGCACCTGAAAGTTCTCCCTTCCGGACCCTTTCCCTTCCAGAACCCTTAATCCTTACCCCTCCCAACTCCTTCCTCCAGCTTTACCTCTTCCTCTAGCCTTACTCCTTTCCCCTTCCTGGCTCCTTCCTCTACCTTATTCCCTCCCCTCTCCACACACCTTCACCCATCCAAACCCCTTCTCTTACAGCTTCCACCCCTCTTACAACTAGCTCCCCAGTTGCCATCTTCTCCGTTATCCACTCCACTCCATTAACCCCTCCTCTCCCCATATCCCTCCTCCCACAAACTCACCCCCCCAAAAACCTTTATTACCCCCTCTGAAACGCTCCACCTCCCTCCCCCTCCCCCGACACCGTCATTCCCCCCACTCCCAATCTCACCCTCTCGACACATTCGTTCCCCCCACTCCCAACCTCACCCTCCTGACACCTTCATTACCCCACCCCCACCCCCGGACACTTCTTCCTCTTCCAGTCGATCCTAGACCTTCCTCTCCCACTCACTGGACCATCATCCATTGTGAGCATCAATAGCAACTTTCCCGCTTCTGTGTGCTGCTTCACAGCAGAGCCATGTCCATGAGAATCCACCCAGCATGCCTTGGACGTTCCTCCAGCGTGCTGTTGCTATTGGGCTCCAGCATCTTCTGCTCCTCGGATGTCCGCGATGTGAGCAAGGCCCTGGTGGTAAGTCCCGACTTCTGCACCTCAGTTGTCAAGGCGTGTTCTGCACCAGCGTGTTTTCTCACCGATGTGGGCGGACGATCCAGTGGGGGTGGTGTATGAGTACAGTGAGCTCGTCTTATGATGATATGCTGATGTATTACAATGAGGTTCCTGATGTCCAATGGTGGGGAACTCGGCCCGCGGTCGACAGGCTGAGCGGACAATGGCAAACTGGTTTCAAGACATTGTGAAACCGATTTCTGGCCTTCTCGCCATATTATCCACTCATGCCACCGAACACACTCAACGCCAGTGGGCACAGAAAATCCCGGCCAATGACTGCAACTGAAGACAATGTGGAAAGCTATCATAGAAGGATGACCCAACATGATAAGAGGTGCCAGCAAAACTCAGGTGGTTCTGGATGTACAGGGACGAACTCAGTTATCTAGTGAGGAGTCATTTTCAAAGAGAAACAAGTACTTGTGCCTGAAGTTATTGTCACAACTACGCCAAGAACATAAGGGCATAGAGCAGATGAGAAGACTGGCACGTGATACGATCTATTGGCCAGGGATTAATGGTGACATTGAGATGTTAGTGAGGATGTGCGAGGCATGCCAGAGCCACCAGTGACCTGTCCAGAAGACAGGAAGGAAAATATATATATATCTACATCAACGTGGCTACTTTATAAAATTATTTTATTTTTAAAATGAACAAAGGCTTTACCCTGACATGCCTGGTTAGCCATGCATGCCTCATAGCAGAGCAATATCTAACCTTCTCGCCTTCAGAAACCACCTTTAAAGAGGCACTAATGCCCCCTGTTCCTGCAGAAAATCAAATTCCAAAGAAATGCACCAACACCCTTTAAATTTCTAAGGCAGAGCCGTGGCCAACAGAGACGGTATGTCTGCAAGGAAAAAAGGGAACCTGACTCCTCTATTAAACCCATCAAGATTCAAGACCTGGAAAAATACAGCTTTTGTCCAAAACGCAGGAGAAGAGGTGAGAGATATGTCACATGACCTCCCCTAAGCTGCTAGAACCTGCAATATTGCTGTGTGGAATTGAACACAGGCAGTCTACCATTTTACCACCTAATAGGTAGCAGTAGAAAAAACTCTGTCCAGATACATCGCCTGGCCGTCATCTACATTGTGTACTACTGGAACGTCGGAACTCCTGTATCCTAAGACTTCCATCGGGAAAGTCATTGCTTCTGGGAAGACGGATCGCCCTGCAACAGTTTCAGCCTGCTAACCTCTGAAGGGATGCACCATTGGGCTTTTGATTCTGGACTCTGGACTCACTTTAAATCATAACTCTAACTTTTGTCACGTTCATGCCCTGTACCCCTTTATTTTCCTTATCTCTTTTTTATTGTATGACTACAAAAAGGGGAGAACATTGCAAAACCCCTTGCTGTATTTTGTGTGTTTAAAATAAACCAACCCTCTTATCTGACCTTATCTTGAGTTTGCTGTGAGGTTATTATTGGTGGATTGGATCACTCCAAACTGAAGGGTTGGGGAAACAACACCAACACTTATAAAGGGGGAAATCAGAAATCAAAAACACCTTTCTGTTTATGGATGGGCAGTAAAAGGAGAAAATCCGGGTTGTTTAAATTAATCTCACTCCTGTCCATAACAGAAATTGGGAGCTCATCTGGAATTGATCCAATTTGAATTTGACCGGAGTCCAGGTTAAGAGAGAGATAAGCCAAATTAGAGATAAAAGAGCCAATTGGAAACCATAAGAGGGAAACTCGGTGGCTACAACTAATTTTAAGGCAAGTAACTTACCACAGCAAATTCCTTGTCCTAACACTAAGAAAATGGCAACGATTGATGTCCAAATGTTTGTTCAGGAAGAGAATTTAAGCAGGGAACGTTTGGAGACCTTAGCACAGATCAATTGAAAGCTGTAGCAAAGGAGATACAGTTCAAATTGCCCAGCAAAATCAAATGAAATGAACTAATCCTGGTGTTGGTGGAACGTCTGGATCTGTGTTACCAGCAGAGCAGTCAGACGAAGGGCTCAATCATGACTCTGAATCCCCTCACCTAGCCAATTTCGAGTTGCAAGAGTTTAAATTGGAGCTAGAATTTAAGGAGAGTGAAAGAGCAAAGGAACAGGATAGGGAAAGAGAGAAAGAAGGGGAAGAGAGAGCAGGGGAACACGAAAAGGCAAGAGAATTCCAGCTCTGACAATTGGAAAAGGAACTATCAACTCCAAGGGAGAGAGAGAGCAGTCAACTAGCTGCTGCAAGGGAAATTCTCTCTCACCACCGGAAAGCATCCCCAATCCCCTAACCACTCTCTGAGGCCCTCAAGTATGGGAGATTTCTTCCCAAATTTGAAGACAGTGATGTGGAATCATCTTTTTGCCACCTTTGGCAAAATAGCAGGGCAGCTAAAATGGCTCAGATATCTGAACATTTTTAATTCAAGGGTAGCTGTAAGGGAGAGCTCAAAAGGTCTACTCCATGCTACCTTCTAAAGTGTCCCTAAATTATGAGCAGACTAAGGCTGCCATCCTAAGTGCCTACGAGTTTGTTCTAGAGCCATACTGCCAGCAATTCTGGAACACTCGTAAGAAGCCAACCGAAACCTACATCGAAAACAAAACAAAAATACCTGGAGAAACTCAGCAGGCCTGACAGCATCTGCGGAGAGGAACACAGTTAACGTTTCAGGTCCGCATAACTCTTCAACAGTTGAAGAGTCGTGCGAACTCGAAACGTTAACTGTGCTCCTCTCCGCAGATGCTGTCAGGCCTGCTGAGTTTCTGCAGGTATTTAAATTTTTGTTTTGGATTTCCAGCTTCTGCAGTTTTTTGCTTTTATCCAAACCTACATCGAGTTTGAATGGCTGAAACAAATTGCGTTCGACCAATGGATAAGATCCCTAAAAATCCCAGGCAACTATGAGGAGTTGCATGAGCTAGTACTGTTGGAGGAATTCAAGAATTGCCTACCCTCCAACCTATGAATACACCTAGACGAGCAGAGGATCCTCTCAGCCAGGGGTGCAGCAGTCACAGCAGGAAACCATAGGCCTGTAAACTCAGGTAGACCCTTTCCAAACTATACCCACGAGCATTGGAAAGAGAAGCAGGGCGATCTAGATAGGAAAGAGCCCCACCCAGAAGAGAAAACACAAAAGAGGGTACGAGAAGCCCTCCCTACAACTCAAAAGGAGAATTCCCGGAGGCCGGTGTGTCCTCATTGCAACAAAATAGGCCATTCCAGACTCGAACACTGGAGGCTACGAGGCAAACCAGTTGGCTTAGTAGGGCTCCACACGAATAGTTTCCCAAAGGATGCCCTGATGGGTTGTGCAGCAGAGCCTCGCGCTACAGAACTTACCCATCGGAGGGCATGGCACTCTGTGTCTGAGCTGGACAGGCTCCCAGACCGCTTCTGGACTTTTGTCCTTTCAGGAACGGTGACCCCTGCCCCGCCCAAAAATATGAGCAAGTCCGTGGTATTGCTCCGGGACACAGGGGCCACTCAGTCCTTAATGTTGGAGGGAAACCTAAACCTACTCCCAGGGTCCTCCCTGAAGACCAAAGCCCTGATCAGTGGAGTGGGAGGAGGATCTGTTTTTGCACACCTCCATAAGATCTGCCTAGAGTGAGACCTTGTTTCAGGCCCTGTTACAGTAGGAATTGTCCCTGAGATACTAGTAGCGGGAGTCAATTTCCTCCTTGGGAACGATTTGGCTGGCAGCCAGGTGCTAGCCAGCGAAAGAAAAGAGGTCAAGGCCAAGTGGCAGAAATCTGCAGAAGGGCAGAAAGCTGGAAAAAGTCCAGAGGCTTAAAAGGGTGGGACAGCACCCACAGTCCTTGAGCAAGAGCTGTTCGAAGGTAGCAAGGCCAGAGCCAAGCCATTAAAATTAAATAGGGTCCAGGGAAGGTTCCTGGAATCTGAAATGGATTCTCCAAGTATCCCCAAGTTAAATAGGGACCAGAAAAGTCCAAAAAGGGAAAGAATTAGTGAGGGAGATGCCCCATGTAGTCAAAGAGCCTGAAAGAAGACAGGTAATCCGGAAAGGAAAAGGTTAAGGACTTGTTTGAAGTATGGCTGGCAGAAACCTTCTTTCCAGCATTAAATAGGGGCAAAGAGAATTCCCAAACCAATAAGCAGATACTGCCTCCCCCAGTAGAAAGGCCACCAGGGAGAGTAGCTGGAGTTGCATCTCCATTTGGGGTGTTCCAGAGGACATGGAATATGTTAGGAGACGGCCTCCACTGAAGCCAAAGGCCCCAGCCAGGAAGCCAGTGGCTGATTTCACTGACCACATTATGAAGAATTTAAATGTGGAGCAAAAAGTTCCCAAACTGGTTCAGAAAGAGTCAGGGTGGTGCCTCAACCAGTTGATAAGCCACCCAGAGGTACAGCAGGAGCTGACCAACCCCCAGAGGGCAGTAGTGTCCCAAAAGGCACTGAAGCTATCACACAACTGATCAGCAGAAGGACACCAACCAGTTTGGACCCCCTGCTCACCAACCATCAAGCAAAATTGCAAAAGGACTAGACAGAATTAACCACCCCCTTTAAAATGATCCATAGCCCCCCTCGAGACTACAGCCCTATAACCATAAAAACAAAAAGCTAAAAGCTACTGCGGATGCTGGAAATCCAAAACAAAAACAGAATTACCTGGAAAAACTCAGCAGGTCTGGCAGCATCGGCGGAGAAGAAATCAGTTAACGGTTCGAGCCTTCATGGCCCTTCGGCAGAACCTATAACCATATCCGGTATGGATGTGGGAGAGGCCCCTGTTAGAAGGCCACCTTCCTGTCATCGTGGCTCAGAAAGGCTGGCTCGAGTTCAGGGGCCAACTGCCACCTGCTGTTGTGCCAACCAAAAGCACCTAGCACCAGAAGCTGGAACTCTCCAGCTGTGCTAGTGTCCAAGCCGGACCCTGAACTGAAATACTCTAAAAAGGTCAAGGTCCCTTTAAAACACCCCACTCTCATAACCCTCAGCCGACCCCAGTCTCTGGGTCAGCACACCCAGGCCCACAGATTAACAAAATGGACAGGCAGGTGCTAGGCTGGACAAGAGCAGCTCAGCCCTATGATCCTAGGGCCTGGCACCCATGGAGCGAGCTGCCCAGCACTCCCTTATGGATTGCCCTGAGCAGCTTGAGCATTACTCGCCCCCCCGAGTGCTAGCCACCCTGTAAAACCCCCAGACGTTTTTTGAGGATACTTAATCAGGAGGTTGGAATGCCTGACCCCCAAACAGAGGGGAGTCAGAACTGTAGCAGAAAATAGGCTTCCCCATGCAGCAACGGACTGCCATTCCCCCTGCTAATTGTGTGTTTAATGTGCTGGCATGAATGAGAGAATGCCTGTATACTTCTGCTCTTCCTATTCTTCCTTCCCTAAGACCACATTAAAAAAAATGAAATGAAACAGAATTCATTTCAATTTTCTCCAATGGGGAGGCATGTCCCATCTGGCTACTTTATGAAATTGTTTTATTTTTTAATGGACAAAGGCTTTACCCTGATATGCCTGACTAGCCATGCATGACTCATACCAGAGGAATTTGTAACCTTTAGAAACCAGCAGGGACCTTGTTCACTTTAAGAGGGGCTAATGCCACTGTGACTGCAGAAAATCAAATTCCAAGGAAATGCACCAACACCCTTTATGTTTCTAAGGCAGAGCCATGGCCAATGGAGACGGTATGTCTGCAAGGACAAAAGGGACCCTAACTCCACTATTAAACCTCTCAAGATTCCAGACCTGGAAAAATACATCTTTTGTCCAAAATCTAGTAGAAGAGGTTGGGGGTATTTCAGATGATCTTCCCCAAGCTGCTAGAACCTGTAATATTGACGTGTGCTGCTGAACACAGGAGACTACCATTTTACCACCTAATAGGTGGCAGCAGAAAGAGCTCAGTCCAAGTGCATTGCTTGGCCGTCATCAACACGTGTACCACTGAAACATCAGAATTCCCATAGCTGTGCCTATAAGACTCATTCATCTCCACGTGCCTTCTTCCATTGGGGAAGCTATTGCTTCTGGGAAGTTGGAACACCCTGCAAAAGTTTCAGCCTGCTAACCTCTGAAGGAATACGCCACTGGACCTTTTGATTCTGGACTCTGGTCTCACGTGAAACCCTAGCTCTTGTTTTTTATCGTGGTCTTGCCCTGTACCCCTTTCTTTTTCTTATCCACCTTTTATTGTATGAGTACAAAAAAGGGGCGGATGTTGTAAAGCCCCTTCCCGTATTTTGTGTGCGTGTCAAATAAACCAACCCCTCTTATTCTAACTTATCTGAGTTTGCTGTGGGGTTATCAATAGAGGATTGCATCACTCCAAACTGAAGGGGTTAGGGCAACCATATAAAGGGGGAAATCAAAAATCAAAAACACCTTTCTGTTTCCAGCTGGGTAATGAGAGGAGAAATCAAGGCTGTTTAGGTTAATCCTCCTCCTGTCCGTAACGCCAGCCACATCAATATAAAGAACCCAATATCCTCGGTACAAAATCACCAATTTATTTACTGTAAATAAAGGCGACTTTATCTTAGTCACCGATTACTTCTCCAAACTTCCAATTGTTAGGCAGACAAGGGACTTGTCAAGTGCGCCTGTGGCAGACACATTGGATGCAATATTCAGTCTGTTCGGTGCGCCTGATGAAATCATTTTGGACAATGGCCCACAGAATACAGGCAGTCCTTTCAGGGACATGTGCCAAGTGGGGCATGAACATGTGACATACTCATCACACTACCCCCAACCTAACCGCCTCACCGAGCAGATGGTCTACACCATCAAATCACTTATCCTGAAGTGTAGGCAACGAAGCAAGATTTGTGTGTCTCCATGTTGCACCTCCGAGCTACATTTCTATATATGGGTTTACCATCACCAGCAGAGATGGTAATGGTATTTTTGGAAGACAAATGAGAATGATCTTGCCGAACCATCACCAATCCAAATTCTCCGAGATGCAGGGTGCACTTCTCGAAAAACAAGAGAGGATGAAGATGATTCATGACCAGCATGAAGGTGTGGAACTACCTCAGCTACGTGTAGGACAAAAGATCAGGGTCGCACACCCAACAATGGGAACATGGTTAACCACAAAGTGTGCAGTGAGTCCAGGTCTTAGGAGGTCACAACATCCAAAGGAGCAACATTAAGGAGGAACAGAAGCCAGCTAAAAGAAATACACAACACACCAATTGCGCACAGCCAACACAAAAGAACACACCCAGACGATAACAATGGGATGGAACACCAGGACAACAATCAACACAACAACACATCTGTGAATCAAGAACAGCCAAGGGTGAAAACCACATCTCCAGAAGGTTACATCGTAACAAGATCTAGAAGAGTTGTCAAACCACCGAAATGATATAAGGACTCCGAGACTTCTAAACTCGTAAATTTTACGAGCATTATTACTGTACTTGGAAAGCTTACAATCCTTAACTCTGTATAAGTAAGTTTGCTTTTACTCAATGCCTATGTGTCTCACTTGTAACGTACAGGATTTATCTTTGGAAAGAAAGGGAATGTTGTAGCATTGCTTTAAGAGTGATGTCCCTTTAAGAAGCTCAACATGCAGGTGAGCCAGGTACCTGGATGTCATCATGTGACCAGGAGCCACAGTCTCTCTCTCTCTGCGCTGTAGTACACTAGACAACAGGATGTGTCTTGAGATTGCTCTACTGCTTATACTGATTTAGCTGTAAATAAACCTCACCAGAGATCCTCATGCAAACAGAATCCACATACCACATTTGCATTACATACAGATAGCACAAGAATATCAGTACAAACCCAGTCTTCCAAGATTCCTGTCCAAAACTCCACCCACTGCCTCCATAACCCACCTCTGTCAAGATTGGGGCCTTACCTTTTGAACTGCTCATATAATGTGTCAGAAGTTGTCTTCAAACAAAAAGCTAAAGTTTCTTCAAGCTTCACTCCAAAAAATTCAAATGGTCTCTTCAATGCAGCATCTGCCTCAGGAATACTTAAATATTGGTGGTTCTATTAGGAGTAAAGTTTGGGGTCATTATGTGGAAATGTTAGACATATGACCCTCTGGTATTTACATCCAGCGGAACAGGCTTCAGGTGGCCTCACGAGTTGATCCATTGAAGCTGAAGATTTCTGATCTCAACGGAGTTATTGCTGCAGACCACCAGTACAACACGAGGAGGAGGGCAGTTTGATACTCAAAGAGACAAGAAGGTTATGTGATAACGGAAAGGTTATTTTAAAGGGAGACTTCAATTAACCCAAAATAAATGAGCAAAACTCAAGTGGCTTTAAGTCAGAGTTGGTAAATTTAATGCATAACTGCTTCACAACTCAATGTGTAAGGAAAGCCACAAGACTGTGCTCACCTTGAACTGGTATTCATAAATGACCCAAATAATGTACAAGAAATAGAAGCTGTGGTGCCCTCAGGGATATTAACTCTAGAAACATCAAGTTTAGCATGATAGGAACATAATTATACTTAAGACCATGAGCCAGTTTTATAAGTTTAAAAAGTCAAAATTCAAAGAGATGAGGGAAGAATTGGAAAAAATGTGTTGGAGGAGGGTGCTTATGAATAGTTCTCTAGAAGACAAATGTAACACCCTAAAGATATGAGATATGCAGGACAAATACGTATTTAAGCTCAGCATAATGAAATTAAACTTTTGTGATTATCTTAAATCAACTTTTGTGATCATCTTAAATACGTGCCCTCCCTTTACCCAACATGGTGCAACAAAATATTACTTTGCTCTTCTTAACTTTTAGTAATCTTTAATACTTCTCAGCTCAAAGGAAAAAACATATATGTAATATATATATATATGGCCTCAATATATATGGCCTCTTGTGGAACATCACTCATCACATCATTACATCCTGAGTAATTTTATTTTACTTCCTCATCCTTTCCAAAACATCAAACATCATGGGCTGGATTTGACGGGAGCGCGGAGTGCTCACTCCCAGGAAGGAAAGTCAGCTGGCAGCAGTGCACCTGGAAGAGGCTCACCCTGCAGCCATAAAGCACTACTAGCAGGCTAAGTTAGGTGAGAGTGGGACGTCCACTCCTCAATGGGAGGGAGTCCCGCCCTTGAGAGCTGCCAGCCAATTTGATTGGCTGAGAGCTCAGGCAGTCCTGGCAGTGCCAGAGCTCAGTAGTGAGCGCTGCCGAGACTGCAAGGAGGAGCATGAAGAAGAGTGATGGCTGCTGGGGCAGGTAAGTTCTGGACTTCTAGGGCAGGGAGGGATCCAAGAGCCCAGGGAGGAGGGAGAGGGGGGTGGGGGCCAAGTTTTGGAATGCAGGTGGTGAGGAATGAAGTGGGGGGTGACATCTTTGGGGGTGCCCCTGATGTACAAACGGCACCCCTAATTATTTGCCCCCCTTCCTTTCATTCCTGCATTTTTTCAACTTGGCCTCAATAAATGGCCATTGTTATGGCGCACGCAGTATCAGGGGAGGTGATGGCTTAGTGGCATTGTCACTGGACAAGTGACCCAAAGACCCAGGGAAGTGCTCTGGGGACCCAGGTTCAAATCTCACCATGGCAAATGGTGGAATTTGAATTCAATAAAAATCTGGAATTAAAAAGTCTAATGATGCCCATGAAACCACTGTCGACTGTTGTAAAAACCCATCTCGTTCACTAATGTCCTTTAGGGAAGGAAATCTGGTCTGGCCTACATGTGACTGCAGAACCACAGCAATGTGGGTGGTTGACTCTTAAATGCCCTCTGAACAAGGACAATTAGGGAATGGCAATAAATGCTGACCTAGCCAGCAATGTCCAGGTCCCATGAATGAATTTTTAAAAAAAATCCTGGTCAACTGATTTGGAAACAAGTACAATTGACCATTAATTATTTAGTTAAATATGTCAACCTAATATACTATGGTGGTGGGCGGAAAGGTGATGGGCTGGGCACCCCTTTGCCTTTTTCGTGTCCCTTCCAACCACCACTGAAAACACACCCAATGTGGTGCCATAAAATTCCCCCTATCTCCTAGTTGGCTAACTGCTCCCAAGCTCTCACCTTTCCACTATTCTTAAAACCTGTGTTGAGGGGCACATAGGAACAATACAGAGTGGCTCCTCTTTTCTATCGCTTCTCAGCTGTATGCAATGTATTACCCTGGTGCTTTCTCCATTCTTTCATTCCCCCCATTCACCTCTACTCCTTCCACCACCCTTTCTCTCTACCATTTCCAGCAGCAGGGTTGTGGTAGGGACTTTGTATGTAGATAATTACATAATCCACACAGTTTAAAGATCCACATTATTTTGAGTGACCACAGTATTTCACCAGGAATGTCCACACTTGCAGTTTTATTGATCCTAATGACAAGTAGACTTGAATAAAATACAGAAAGCATTAATACCTTTCCGATGAAGCTGAAGGGACCCTAGTAGACAGACTGATTTCAACATTTCTGTTGTGTACATCTCCAGGCAGCATTGAAGCTGGATGTAAAGCCTGCAGATTTCAGGATGGATTTCCCCATCTTCAGCACTGAAGAATATAACATTAACAGTACATATTTTGAATAAATTTTAATTTGAAAAGGCATACATTGCATTTGAAATAGTATTAAATGTTGTCTGTTGTGTTTCCAATTCCTAACTTTTTTTTTTTAAAAGTATGTTCAAAATAAATTATTTTGAATGTGCTTGATAGGGGCCTCCTAATGCTGTAATTTTACTGTATTTTGAAAATAGGCAAATAATATTTTAAAATCTGCTTTTGGGGAGATAATTTGCCAATTTTACAACAGTAATAAAAATAAAACAATATTTGACATCTCAGATTTCTTCGTCTCATAACAAAATCTAAATCTATTCAATAATTGCTGTTTATTGTGCTGTGTGTCAAATAAAGGAAAGTCACTGACTTCAATAATATATTTTCTGTTTTTATTGTCCATGGATAATAAAATATAAACATTATAGATACTACTCTTGGATATCTTATAAGCTCAATACGTCTAAACATAGTCAAGTTAGAGGGTGTATCCTCTTCAAAGCAGAAGTCAGCCATTCAGTCCTTCGAGCCTGCTCTGACACTCAATAAGATCATGGCTGAACTGGTTGTGGTCTCAATTCCACTTTCCTGTCTGCCCCTATAACCCTCAACTCCCTTGTCAATCAAAAATCTATCTGACTTAGCCTTGAAATGTAAAATCAGGTGGTGAAATTGAGAAAGATGCAGGAGAAAAAGATCACGTATCACCTCAGCATTATACGCACTTACAATTGGCAATGCCAATAGTCAGCTATTGGAAATTATGTTGCAGAGTAACTGGAACTTAAAGAATGCAGAAGGTCATACACAATGGGAGCTAAATTGCTCACTGCATAATATCTGCTCATGTAATGAATATTATTGTTTTAATTGTAGGGCAAGATGCAACACTTCAGAATAGGCAAGTCTTCCCACTTTGAGAAGCAATAATAGAGATCATAGACAGAGAACCCGCTCCTAGCTGGGAGTCGGAGCGGAAGTGTGGGAGACAGTCAGGAGCTGAGGAGCGCCTATAAATAGAGACCAAGATTCGAGTGAGGAGTGGCGCTGAGGACTGCACAGTTTCAGTTGCTGTGAGGCAGCAGTAGGGAGGGTGGGGAAAGAAAAAAAAGCAACTGTGACATCACAGGAAGCTAGTGAGTTGATTGGCTGGTAAGTGCTCAGTCTATGAGACAGCGTGTGAGAAACCAGCTTAGGGCAGGCAAGTTCAGGTATATCTTATAATTAAAAAGAACTTCAACTTTAAAATAATAAGCCAAAATTTGAAAATTTTTAAATTAAAATAAAGCAATAAAGATAAAAAAGCAATAAAAATAAAGTAATTTAAACAAACATCTAAAACCATATCTTTATAGTTAAGAAGCATATAACCTTTGGTTGTCAGTGGTATGAGCATTCAATAAACACAGTAAATTGTAGCATACATAGGAAGAAAGTAATTAAAGTAAATTAACTAAACACCATAAGTTAGAATGGCAGGACAGGTGTTATGTTGCAGCTGTGGGATGTGGGAACTTTTGGACGCCAAGGCAATCCATGACAAATACGTCTGCAGGAAGTGTAAGCAGCTGGAGGGATTCCGGGTTGGGATTATTGAGCTGGAAGCCTAAATGCAGACACTGCGCAACATAAAGGAGGGGGAGAAATGCCTGGATACTTTGTTCCAGAAGACAGTCACACCTCTTAGAAGAGGGTCATCTGTTTTGGTCAGCAGTAAGGAACAGGAAGATGTGACTATCAGTGAGGCAGGTAATGGGACCGAGCAGACAGTAGTGGAGCAGCCTCAGACTTTGCAATTGTCAAACAGATTTGAGGTGTTCACAACCTGTGTGGATGAAAGCAAGGTCTGCAAGGTGGATAAGCTGACTGGCCATGCCACTGTGATACAGGAAGCCGTTCATGCCGGGGGAGTAAAAAGGAATGTAGTAGTAGTAGTAGGGAATAGTATAATGAGGGGAATTGACAATATTCCCTGCAGCAAAGACCGAGAGTTGTCAGATGGCTATGTCGCCTGCCCGGTTTGGGACACTTGCTCAGGGCTGGGGAGGAACTTGCAGTGGGAGGGAGAGGATCCAGTTGTCGTGGTCCATGTAGGTACCAAGGACATAGGTAGAACTAGGAAAGAGGTTCTGCAAAGTCGGTATGAGGAGCTAGGTGTCAAATTAAGCAGAACCTCAAAGGTAAAACATCTCTGGATTATTACCTAAACCACGTGCAAATTGGCATAGGGCAAATAAGATTAGAGAGATGAATGTGTGGCTCAAAGACTGGTGTGGGAGAAGTATATAGAGGGAGTATATTGCTACAGAGGGAATGCAGCGAAGGTTTACCAGAATGATTCCTGGGATGGTGGGACTGACATTTGAGGAGACATTGAGTCGATTAGGATTATATTTGCTGGAGTTCAGAAGAATGAGGGGGGATCTCATAGAAACCTATAAAATTCAAACAGGACTAGACAGAGTAGATGCAGGAAGGATGTTCCCGATGGTGGGGGAGTCCAGAACCAGGGGTCACGGTTTGAGGATACGGGTAGACCATTTAGGACTGAGATGAGGAGAAATTTCTTCACCCAGAGAGTGGTGAGCCTGTGGGGAATTCGTTACCACAGAAAGTAGTTGAGACCAAAACATTGTATGTTTTCAAGAAGGAGTTAGATATAGCTCTTGGGGCAAAAGGGATCAAAGGGAATGGGGAGAAAGCAGGAGCGGGCTATTGAGTTGGATGATCAGCCATGATCATAATGAATGGCGGAGCAGGCTCTAAGGGACGAATAGCCTACTCCTGCTCCTAATTTCTATGTTTCTCTGTTTCTATGTAAGAGGTTTCTGGTTTGTGGGGCACTGGCATCAGTACTGGTGAAAGTGGGGGCTGTACCGTTGGAACGGTTTACACCTGAACCATGCTGGGACGAGTGTCCTCGCAAATTGCATAACTAGAGAAGTAGAGAGGGCTTTAAACTAAACAAGAGGGGTGAGGGATCAAGCTTGGGTAGAGGTAGCAATTCAAGGTGTAGAGTCAAGACAGGAAAGCAATATAGTAATATGAGAAATGAGGGTCAGAGAATGGCAGGAAGGGACAGAGAGAAAAAACCTAAGAAGATATCAACAGTCAAGACTAGATGTTACAAAGGTAACAAAAAGACAAAACTGAAGGCTCTCTATGTGAATGCATGTAGCAGACATAACAAAGTAATTGAATTGATGGCTCATATTGAAGTAAATAAATATGATCTGATAGCAATTACAGAGACACGGCTGCAGGACGACAAAGATTGGGTCCTTAATATTGAGGAATATATGACATTCAAGAAGAATAGGAAGCTAGGTAAAAGTGGAGGGGTAGCACTGTTAATCAAAGAGGGCATTGGTGCAATAGTTAGAGATGACCTTGGTTCAGAATGTAGAACCGGTCTGGGTGGAGATGAGGAATAGTAGGGGGAAAAGTCATTAGTGGGAGTGGTCTACATGCCACCTAACAGTTGCCAGGGTGTAGGACAAAGTATTTAAGAGAAAATATTGTATGCTTGTGATTAAGGGATGGCAATAATCATGGGTGATTTTAATCTACATAGCAACTGGAAAAATCAGATTGGCAGCAGTAGCCTGGATGAGGAGTTCTTAGAATGCTTTGGAGATAGTTTCTTAGAGCAGCATGTTCTGGAACCAACCAGAGAGCAGGTTATTGTATGTGTAATGTGACAGGATTAATTAATGACCTCAGAGTAAAGACACCCCAAGATAGCAACGACCACAATATGATTGAATTTTACAATCATTTTGAAAGGGAGAAGAATGGGTCTAAGACTGGTATCTTAAACTTAAATAAGGGCAACTATATGGGGATGAAAGCTGAGCTAGCTGAAGTGAACTGGGAAACTAGGCTAGAGAATAGGTCAATAGAGAAGCAGTGGCAGTCACTTAATAGCATTCAGAATAAGTACACTCCTATTATAAAGAAAAATTCTAAGGGGAAGACCCACCATCCATGGTTAACTAAAGAAGTTAAAGAAAGCATCAAACTTAAGGAAGAAGCACTTAACTGCACAAAGATGAGTAGCAGGACAGATGATTGGTCAGAATTTAAAGAACGGTGGAGAATGACTTAAAGGTTAACCAGGTGAAAGAAATTACTATACGAGAAGCTAGCTAGAAATGTAAAAACGGACAAGAGTTTCTGCAGGTATTTAAAAAAGAGAAAAGTAAATAAAGTGGGTGCTGGTCTTCTCGAGAGTAACAGCAGGGAGCTCATAGTAGATAATAAGGAAATGGTGGAAGAAATTAGCAAATATTTTGCTTCTGTGTTCACTACAGAGGATACAAAAACACATTCCAGTAAGAGGAGTGGAATTGTCGCTGGACTAGTAATCCAGAGACCCAGATAAATGCTCTGGGGACCTGGGTTCGAATCCCGCCATGGCACATGGTGGAATTTGAATTCAATAAAAATCTGGAATTAAAAGTCTAATGATGACCATGAAACTATTGTCAATGGTTGTAAAAACCCATTCACTAATGTGCTTTAGGGAAGAAAGGTCGACCTTGAAAAATCCTCCTTACTAACATCTGAGGGCTAGTGCCAAAATTGGGAGAACTGTCTCATAGGCTAGTCAAGCAGCTGCCTGGCATAGTCATCCTCACGGAATCATATCTTAGAGATTATGTCCCAGACTCCACCATCACCACCGGCAGGACAGACTCAGCAGAGGTAGCAGCATGGTGGTATACAGTTGGGAGGGAGTTGCCCTGGGAGTCCTCAATATTGACTCCAGACCCACTGAAGTCTCATGGCATCAGGTCAAACATGGGCAAGGAAACCTCTGTTGATTACCACACACTGCCATCCCTCAGCTGATGAATCAGTGCTCCTCCATGTTGAACACCACTTGGAGGAGGCACTGAGGGTGGCAGGATGTCCTCTGGGTGGGGGACTTCAACGTCCATCACCAAGAGTGGCTCGATAGCACCGCTGCTCGCCGAGTCCTAAAGGAACTAGCTGCTAGACTGGGTCTATGGTAGGTGGTGAGGGAACCACCTTCACAGTGAGGATACCCTCCATCGTGTTGTGCGACACCATCACCCGTGCTAAATGGGATAGATTTCGAACAGATCTAGCAACTCAAGACTGGGCATCCATGAGGCACTGTGCACCATCAACGGCAGCATTGTACTCAAACACAATCTGCAATCTCATGGCCCGGCATATCTCCCACTCTATCATTTCCATCAAGCCAGGGGATCAACCCTGGCTCAATGAAGGGTGCAGGAGGACATGCCAGGAGCAGCACCAGGCATACCTAAAAATGAGGTGTCAACCTGGTGAAGCTATAACACAGAACTACTTGTATGCCAAACAACATAAGCAGCAAATGATAGACAGAACTAAGCAATCAGATCCAAGCTCTGCAGTCCTGCCACATCCAGTCACGAATGGTTATGGACAATTAAACAACTCACTTGAGGAGGAGGCTCCACAAGTATCCCCATCCTGAATAATGGGGGAGCCCAGCACATCAGTGAAAAAGATAGGGCTGAAGCATTTGCTACAATCTTCAGCCAGAAGTGCCAAGTGGATGATCCATCCAATTACCACCCCATCAGTCTACTCTCAATCATCAGTAAAGTGATGTAAGAGATCATCAACAGTGCTATCAAACAGCACCTCCTTAGCAATAACCTGCTTACTGACGCCCAGTTTGGATTCTGCCAGGGCCATTCAGCTCCTGACCTCATTACAGCCTTGGTTCAAACATGGACAAAAGAGCTGAACCCAAGGTGAGGTGACTGCCCTTGATATCAAGGCCACATTTGACAGAGAGTTTCATCAAGGAGCCCTAGCAAAACTGGAGTCAATGGGAATCAGGTGGAAAACTCTCCACTGGTTGGAGTCATAACTAGCACAAAGGAAAATTGCTGAGGTTGTTGGAGGTCAGTCGCCTCAGCTCCAGGACATCATTGCAGGAGTTCCTCAAGGCTCAACCATCTTCAGCTGTTTCATCAATGGTCTTCCTTCCATCATAAGGTCAGAAGTGGGGATGTTTACACAACATTCGAGTCAACCACAGTGCTGTCTGGAGTCACATGTAGGCCAGGCCAGGTAAGGACAACAGATTTACTTCCTTCCCCAAAGGACACTGGTGAACCAGATGGGTTTCTACAACAATTGAAAATGGTTCCATGGTCATTGTTAGATTTTTAATTCCAGGTTTTTATTGAATTCAAATTCCACCATCTGCTGTGGCAGGATTCAAACCCAGGTCCGCAGAGCATTACCCTGGGTCTCTGGGTTACAAGTCCAGAGACAATACCACTTTGCCATCACCTCCCTTATAAAAGAATGCTCTGCTTCAGTTATGCAGGGCATTGGTGAGGCCGCACCTCAAATACTGTGTGCAGTTTTGGTCTCCTTATTTAAGGAAGGATGTAAATGAATTGGAGATGGTTCAGAGGAGGTTTACTAGATTGATACCTGGAATCAGTGGGTTGTCTTATGAGGAAAGGTTGAACAGATTGGGCTTGTATCCACTGGAGTTTGGAAGAGTGAGGGCTGATTTGATTGAAGTATACAAGATACTGTACAGCCTTGACAAGGTAGATGTCAACAGGATGTTTCCTATTGTGGGTGAGTCCAGAACTAGGGGGCACTGTTTTAAAATTAGGGGGTTGCCCTTCTAGGACAGAGATGAGGAGAAATTGTTTCTCTCAAGAGGGCTGTGCGACTTTGGAACACTCTGCCTCAGAAGGCGGTGGAGGCGGGGTCATTGAATATTTTTAAGGCAGAGGTAGATTGATTCCCTTGCCTAACAAGAATCTCAGGTTTATCAGGGGTAGATGGGAATGTGGAAATCGAAACACAGGAACATCAGCCATGATCTTACTTAATGGCAGAGCAAGCTCGAGGGGCCGAATGGTCTACTCCTGTTCCTTTTCTTATGTTCTTATGTTCAGAGAGTCACGCACAAACTGAAGGGGTTGAAATTATTCCTTTTGCTTTGTACAATTATACCTATAAGTTTTAATTGTAGCAATGAATATGAATTTAATAGTGTAAAGCAATGGTAGTACTATTAAAAAGAAATATCAAGGCCATGAAATTTCTGTAACTCAGTTTTTCAGCACTACAATGCCGCTTTGCTTCTAAAATGGCATGTGATATATGCTCAGACTTCTGGTGCTGGCCACAGCAGATGCCACTTTAGTGAGGGCATTAGCAGGCAGGCAGGGGGCATTCACCAGAAGTATGCAGAGTAGACAGCGTGTGACATTGAACAGCTTGCACTAGCAGCACTGCCATCTGGAGCTCAACTCTCCAGTCAACACTCTCTTTTAACCTAGCTCAGCTAAACATGCAAATAGCAGCAGGAAGGAACACCTCAGCAGCGCTATTTAAAGCGATCATCAACTACTTACAAGTTCTTTGCTAATTGATTTCTGCGCAGTTCTTGCTGAGATTGTAGAAGTTGTGTAAAGCTGCTACAGGGAGTGGCTTAATATGTGCTGAAGGACTTTGTCCTGACTTCAAGAAGTCTGCACAAGCCACCTGCTCCTGCATATGAGGGCAGTAGTTTGCAACCTGCTAGGCTACAGTGTAATAGGGACAATGAGCAGAGACAATGCAATACAGGACAGGCACCTTGAAGAGGGAGGAGGAGGAGGGGGGGAGAAGGATTCACAGCTGGAGGTCGTAACTGCTCAGTGTCTTCAGGGAACAATCCTCCTACCTGGACCTCAGTGAGGAACATTGTGTTGCTCAATGAAATCTGCCACATGCTGCAGCCATGATTGCAACCACAGAGCTGGGCAAGAACAAAATTGCCAATGTATGTGAAGATTATCGTGGTCAACAACTGTTCTGAGTCTGACTCTTTCCAGGCTGGAGCAGGTGGATATGCAGCAGTGGGCAGCAACTCCAAGGTTGCTGCCCACTGCTGCATAGGGGAATTTACTGAAGCCCTGTACTCCAAGAAAGCTGAACATTTTATTCTCTCTGTCCAGAGAAGCAGGGGTGAGTAAGTATGTGGCTTTGACTACATGTAGATTGTTTTGCAGGTACTAAACGCGAAAACAAAAGTCACCACAAAAATCAAGATTTCAAACCAGGCTTATATATCAAACCATGCTATATTACTAACAAATGTCAAATAATTATGCTTGTGCATTCCCTTAGGGCAGAATTTTCTGTGCCCGCTGGTGTCGGTTGTGTTCAGCAGCGTGAGTGGACAATATGGCGAGAAGGCCAAGAATCAGTTTCACGATGAAACCAATTTGCGCTCAATTGCTCAGTCTGTCGGTGGCAGGACATGTTTCCCGCCATTAAGAACATAAGAAATAGGAGTAGGAGCAGGCCATTTGGCCCCTTAAGCCTGCCCCACCATTCAATAAGATCATGGCTGATCTGGCCCAGGCCTCAACTCCTTTTTTGTGCCAGCTCTTCATAGCCCTCAACTCCCTGATATTTCAAAAATCTATCTCCTCTTTAAATACTTTGTGATCTAGCCTCCATGACTCTCTGGGGTAGAGAATTCCAAACATGCACTACCCTCAGAGAAGAAATTCCATTGCATCTCAGTTTTAACTGAATGTCTCCTTATTCTGTAACTATGTCCCCTAGTCTGAGATTCCCCCACTAGTGGGAACATCTTCTCAACATCTACCCTGTCAAGCCCCCTCAGAATCTTGTACGTTTCATAATATCACCCCTCATTCTTCTAAACTCTAATGAATAAAGGCCTAACCTGTTTAGCCATTCATGGAATCCCAGGAATCAGTCTAGTGAATCTCTTTTGAACTGCCTCCAATACTAGTATATCCTCTCTCAAATACAGATTCCTCTGTGCTGCACATTTTTTGGAGTGTCTCTCCATTTAAATAATAGTCTGCCTTTTTATTCTTCCTACCAAAGTGCATGACCTCACACTTTCTTATATTAAACTCCATCTGCCAAGTTTTCACCTGCTCACTCAACCTATCTATATCCCCTTGCAGATTCCTTATGTCCTCATCATAACATGACCTCCAATCTATCTTTGTATCATCAGCAAATTTGGATACATTACACTCTGCCCCCTCCTCCAAGTCATTTAGATAATAAATAATTGAGGCCCTAGGGCTGATCCTTGTGGCATTCCACTAGTTATGTCTTTCCAACCTGAAAAAGAAACCATTAATCCCGTCTCTCTGTCTTCTGCGTGTTAACCAATCCATGCTAATACATTACCTCCAATACTGTGGGCTCCTATCTTGTGCAATAACCTTTTATGTGACACCTTATTGGATGCTTTATGGAAATCCAAATATACTACATCTACCAGTTCCCCTTTATCAATTCTGCTTGTTATTCCTCAAAGAACTCTAGCAAATTTGTCAAACATGATTTCCCTTTCATGTTTGATTGCATTAAGCTTTTCTAAATGTCCTGCTATTTCTTCCTTAATAACCTAGCATTTCCCAATGACAGATCTTAGGCTGACTGGCCTATAGTTTTTTTTGTCTCCCTCCCTTCTTGAACAGGGGTGTCACATCAGCGGTTTTCCAATCTGCTGGGACCCTCCCAGAATCCAGTGAGTTCTGGAATATTTCGACCAACGCTTCCACTATCTCTGCAGCCACTTCGTTTAAAACCCTTGGATGCAGGCCATCAGGTCCTGGCGACTTGTCTACCTTTAGTCCATTAGTTTGTCAAATACTTTATCCCTTGTGTTAGAAGCTGCCATATGATCTTTCCTCCTATTAGCTCCTTGCTTGTTTGATATCTGGGATGTTTATAGTGTCCTCCACCGTGAAGACTGATGTAAAATATCGGTTTAAATTATCTGCCATTTCCCTGTTCCCCGTTATCAATTCTCCAATCACATCCTCCAAGGCCCCATGCTCACTTTAGCTACTCTCTTTTTATATACCCGTAGAAGCTCTGGCTTTTGTTTTTATACTTCTTGCCAATTTACTTTCATAATCAATTTTCTCCTTTTATTAGATTTTGTCATCTGCTGCTGGTTCCTAAAATATTCCCAATCCGCTGGCTTACCACTAGTTTTCGCTGCTTTGTTTGCCTTAGTTTTTGATTGGATACTCTCCTTGACCACCTTTGTTAACCACAGGTGGTCCATCCTGCTCATCGAGTCCTTTTTGACCGGGATAAATTTTTGATCAGCATTATGAAATATTTACATAAATGTCTACCGCTGCTCATCCACAGACCTTCCCATTAATCTATTTAATCTATTTTCCTAGCCCACTTTAGACAACTCTTTCTTCATACCTCTGTAATCACCCTTATTAAGTTGAGGGCACTGGTTTGAGATGCAAGTTGCTTGTCCTCAAACTGAATTTGAAATTCTACTATGTTGTGAATGCTACCCCCTAGAGAATCCTTAACTACAATATCTCTTATTAAACCTACCTCATTACACATTACTAGATCTAAAATAGCCTGTTCCAGGGTAGGTTCTGCAACATATTGCTCTAAGAAACAATGCCTGTTGCACTTAAGAAATTTGTCTTCCATGTTACCCCTGCCAATTTGATTTGTCCAGTCAATATGCAGATTAAAAATCACCCATGACAATTGTAGTACCCTTCTTACACACCTCCATTATTTCCCGATTTATACTTTGTCCTACAGTGAGGCAACTTTTGGGGGCCTATAGACGACTCCCATCCATATCGTGACATTTCCTTTTTTTTGAGAAAAAAACTTTTATACAACTCAAGTACACAAAGTCTCTCATCTATTCTTTCTCACTCTGTTTTGATCAGTCCGTTTTGTCTTTTATTCATCTCTATCTCTTTGGTTTTTTCACAATTCTTCCACTGGATGTTCTGAATGATGACAGAGGTGATTTTGAAGGGCAAGGGGCCTTCTCCAGCTCTATCACTATAACCCCTTGGATAGTTTTCAGGACTCTCAGGCTTTGTCTGGTTATCTGTTGCTTCACTGGTGCATCCTGGTTTTTGATCTTCAGCTACACTTTCTGGTTCAGAGCAGCGTTGTGTTTCATTTGTTTTCCTAAGAATTTCTGGTTTCTCCTGTACTGCTGTACGTTTGGAGCCGGCACTAAGAAAGACCTTGGTTCTCCTGATTCTTATGACAACAGCAGGATTCCAGATCTGTTCATGCTGAATCCTTACCGTCTCTCCCATGTTCAGGTCAGGCAGAGGTAGGGAGCCTCGATCAAAATATTGTTTCTGCTGTCTCAGTTTGAGCAGGTTCTGCACGCTGTAGCTCGCTGGCTGTGGAAATAACATTTGGGATGCAGTTGGAAGCTTAGTTCTTAGTCTTCTCTCCATCAGGAGCTGTGCTGGAGATGATCCGATGCCCTCTAATGGGGTATTCCTGAAATCCAGCAGAGCCAGGTAGGGGTCTCTTCTGTCTGCCTTTGCCTTCTTTAACAGGTGTTTTAAGGTCTGCATGGTATGTTCCACCATTCCATTATTTGGGACTTGACGTAGTGCGGCAAAACTCCCAGTCCTATGCAAATTTGCGAAATTTTCAGTGCCTGAGAATTGTGGACCGTTATCTGAGATGAGCACTTCAGGTATGCCATGGTGAGCAAAAATTAACTTTAAATGATTTATTACAGTGATGCTCTTACTATCATTTCTCAGCAACACAGACTCAAAAACTTTGAGTAATAATCTACTGCTAGTAGGTACTCACTGTGTCAAATGTGAACAAGTCCACTCCAATTTTCTGCCAGGGCCTCTCTGGAACACAGTTGTTGGAGTGGTTTTCTTTTTGTTGTGATTTACTGTGCTTTTGCCACATTGCACACGCATTCAGTTCTTTGTCAGCATGTAAACCTGTGCTTCCATTTCTTTATCCTCTTCCTCCATGATGAGTTGGTATCTATGGTGTACATTTCTTTGCCTGGTTTGTATTTAACACTGAACTGGTACTTCTGCAGATGCATTAATAATCTATGGGTTCTTGGTGCTGCACAGTTCAGGGACTTAAGTATAGCTTCTGAAGGGTTACGATCAGACTCTACCTCCATGTCTTTGCCATAGGCAAACTGGTGGAAGCGTTCCAGGCCAAACAATTGCTAGCATTTCTTTCTCTACTTGGGCATACCACTGCTGTGTTTCAGGTATTGCCTTTGACGCATATGCCATTGGTGCCTCATTTTGCAAAAGGACATCTCCCAGGCGAGTCTTTGAAGCGTCTACTGAGATCTTGACTAGCTGACTGACATCATAATACTTTAACACTGGTGCCTGGGTCAGTGTTCTCTTCAGACTGGTCAAAGCTTCCTGGTGACTTTGTTCCCAGTGCCATTCCACATTATTTGGTAGAAGTCCTGAGAGGTGCTCTAGGTCTGATATGTTTGGAATGAATTTCCCAAGATAGCCTCTGCAAATCTTTCTTAAATTCTGGGGGTGGCATGTTCACGACTGCTTCAGCTTTACTCTGATCTGGTTCAGTCCCTCACTTGTTAGCACATGTCCCAAGTATTTGATTTCATGAAGACCTAGTTAGCACTTTTCCTTCTTCAACTTGAGGTTCCTTTCTCTAGCTGTGGCCAGTATCTGAGGAGTCGCAAATATAGCAAGATCTGGACAATATTCAGGCTTGGGCTAACAAGTGGCAAGTAACATTCACGCCACACAAGTGTCAGGCAATGACCATCTCCAACAAGAGAGAATCTAACCATCGCCCCTTAATGTTCAATGGCATTACCATCACTGAATCCCCCACTATCAACATCCTGGGGGTTACCATTGGCCAGAAACTGAACTGGACTAGCCATATAAATATTGCGGCTACAAGAGCAGGGCAGAAGCTCGGGATCGTGCAATGGATAAGTCACCTCCTGACTCCCCAAAGCCTGTCCACCATCTACAGGCAAAAGTCAGGAGTGTGATGGAATACTCCCAGTTCCCTGGATGAGTGCAGCTCCCACAAGACTCAAGAAGCTTGACACCATCCAGAACAAAGCAGCCTGCTGGATTGGCACCACATCCATAAACATTCACTCCCTCCACCACAGATGCACAGTAGCAGCAATGTGTACCATTTACAAGATGCACTGTAGGAATTCACCAAGGCTCCTTCAACAGCACCTTCCAAACCCTGGCCAGTACCATCTAGAAGGACTAGGGCAGCAAATAGATGAGAACACCACCAACCTGTTGTTCCTCTCCAAGTCACGATCGTGACTTGGAAATATGTTGCCGTTCCTTCACTGTTGCTAGGTCAAAATCCTGGAATTCCCTTCCTAAGCACTACGGGTGTACCTACACAATACAGCGGTTCAAAAAGGCAGCTCACTACCACCTTCTCAAGGGCAACTCGGGATGGGCAATAAATGCTGGCCCAGCCCACGAAGCCCACATCCGGTGAATGAACAAAAAAGACTGGAACGAAAGACTGGCAGGAAAAACCATGGCTGAACAATGGGCTGCCTTCAAAAAAGAATTGGTTCGGGCAGGGCCAAGGTATATTCCATCGAAAGGGAAAGGTAGGACAAACAAATCCAGAGCTCCCTCGATGAAAAAGGAGATTGAAATTAAGATAAAGAAGAAAAAGTGCACTTATGACAGGCATCAGGTGGAAAATACAATTGAGAACCAAGAGGGATACAGGAGGTTCAGAGGGGAGGTGAAAAAGCATATTAGAGAAGCGAAGAGAGATTATGAGAAAAGACTGGCAGCCAACTTAAAGGGGAATTCCAAGGTCTTCTATAGGCTATAAATAGTAAAAGGGTTGTAAAAGGAGAAGTAGGGCCGATTAGGGACCTAAAAGGGAATTTACACATGGACAAAGGGACCATGGCTGAGGTATTAAATGAATACTTTGATCCATCTTTACCAAGGAGGTAGATGCTACCCAGGCCATGGTGACAGATGAGGAAACTCTGTCACTAAAAGGGTTCAAAATTGACAAAGAGTGTTGAATAGACAGTCGGTATTTAAAGTTGACAAGGCACCAGAAACGGATGAGATGCATCCATGGATATTGAAGGAAGTGAGAGTAGAAATTAAAGGGGCATTGGCCATAATCTTTCAGTTTTCCCTAGACTCGAGGGCAGTGCTAGAGGACTGGAGAATTGCAAACATTACACCCTTGTTCAAAAAAGGTTGTAAGGAAAAGCCCAGCAATTACAGACCAGTCAGTTTAACTTCAGTGGTGGGCAAGATTCTAGAAACAATTATTTGGGATAGAATTAGCCACATGGAAAAACATGGGTTGACAAGGAAGAGCCAACATGGATGTCTAAAGGGGAAATTGTGTTTAACTGACTTGCTGGAGTTTTTTTGAAGAGGTAACAGAAAAGGTTGATGAGCATAATGCTGTTGATGTGGTGTACATGGACTTTCAAAAGGCATTTGACACAGTGCCACACAACAGACTTGTGAGAAAAGTTATTGCTCATGGAATAAAAAAGGGACAGTAGCAACCTGGATGCAGAATTGGCTGAAAAATAGGAAACTGAGAGTAATGGTCAATGGATATTTTTCAGGCTGGCAGAAGGTTTGTAGTGGAGTTCCCAGGTGTCGGCATTGGGGCTCTTGCTTTTCCTGATATATATTAATGATCTAGATCTTGGTGTGTAGGAGAGAATTTCAAAGCTTGCCTTTGCAGATGATACAAAGCTTGAGTGTTGTGAACTGTGAGGAGGACAGTGTGGAACTTCAAAAGGACAGAGACAAGTTGGTGGAGTGGGTAGATAGATGGGAGATAAAGTTGAATGCAGAGAAGTATGAGGTGATGCATTTTGGTAGGAAGAACATGGGCGGACAATATAAAATAAGGGTTAAATTCTGAGTGGGGTGCAGGAGCAGAAAGACTTGGGTATACATGTGCATATATCATTGAAGGTGGCAGGACAGGTAGAGGGATCAGTTCATAAAGCATATAGTATCCTTGGCTTTATTAATAGGGGCATAGAGTACAAGAGCAAGTTATGCTTAATTTATATTAGACACTCGTTAGGCCAAGCTGGAATATTGTGTAAAATTCTGGGCGCCAACTTATAGGAAGGATGTGAACACATTGGAGAGAGTGCAGAAGAGGCTTACAAGAATGTTTCCAGGGATGAGAAATTTCATGAGGTTAGATTGGAGAGATTGGGACTGTTCTCCTTGGAGAGAAGTAGGCTATGGGGAGATTTGATAGAGATGTTCAAAATCATCAGAGGGCTGGACAGAGTAGATAGGGAGAAGCCATTCCTGCTTGTAAAAGGATCAAGAATGAGAGGGCACAGATTTAAAGTGATTTGCAAAAGAAACAAATGTGACAGGAGAAAAATCTTTTTCACACAACGAGTGGTTCGGGTCTGGAAAGCACTGCCTGGAAGTGTATTGGGGGCAGGTTCAATCGAGACATTCAAGAGGGCATTAGATGATTATTTTAACAGAAATAATGTGTTAGAGTACGTGGAAAAGGCAGGGCAATGGCACTAGGTCATAATGCTCATTTGGATTATTAGTCCAGTGATAATACCACTACGCCACCACCTCCCCTTATGTTAATCTTCTTTCATGTCCAAATCATTTAGGGGGATATGTACATGTCCCTTATAATGAGAATAATAGGAATAAAGAATTTGGGCATAGTGCAGGAATGTGGAATCGAAATAGGAGATCTACTATGAGCATACTGATTGGCAGTGCAGCTGGAGGGGCCAAATGAACTCGTCCAGCTTCCACACATTCTTATTAAATTCCAGACAGATCCACCCATGGCTCCATCTTGTCAATCCAAGAATCAATTATTCCTATTCTTTTATTCCTACCTTTCAGCCATCTACTGGCCATGTTGCCAGGTTTCCATGTGTAGAGCCAAGTATCAGTAGGAGGCCTTGGGCATAGAGAGATCAAGTTTAAGCATCTCTCAAGAGTGTTTAGGCATTGAGAGTAGCAGGTAATATTGCTATAAAGTCTTAAATTGACGGTCGGAAATAGCAAAAAGAACTTCAGTGACCTCATAGGAGCATACAAGCTCTATTCACAGAGATAACTGTCCACCGTAAATGCTCTACTTCAAGTGCAGCTTGAAGTCACACAACAGTATGGGAACCAATGGATGGCTTTTGTGTCACTGTCTGTTTCTCTGGCAAGTGATATGAGAAACTTGTATGCATCCAATGTGAGAATAGAGCAAGCTGTTGATTTTGTCAGAAGGACCATCTGGATCTACAGGACCTATAGGTGGATTGATAGTGGAATCACAAACAGGTTCTCAAAGAACCTCTGCATCTACTCCTTTGAATATGCCATCACTTAGCACTAGAAAGGTCACTCAGTGAAACTAATATATTTCATAGTGCCACATCATACTAAACTTATACTAAATATTCAAGACATAAAAATCCACATTCCTTGACGGAATCAGCAAATTCAACCAAGATTTGGATATGCCGGAGTGGTACCTCCATCTGCCCCTACAAGGCCAGTCATGTAAGGATTTTGAGCCAATAGCGGGGATTCCCTAAGATGGAGGCCCTGTTCCCCATCCCTCAGTTGGGATCCAGGAAAGCAGTGAGTTACAAAGCAAGATCGATTCCAGTGTAACAGTTAGGATCACACTACCCCCAAACCCATTCCCCATAGACTTTTGGGGGGTAAATGCAGCATCTCAACTGAAATTTTCTATTAATTGTAAATTATTTGTAAATTTATCTTTACAATGAACAATGGCAATAAGAATGCTTGAAAGAACAAAAAGACATGAACTCAAGCAGAGATTTGAGACTTCCTGGATTTATTCCTGGTAATTGGATTACAGTGACAAGTTCTTCCATGGCTCAATGATGGCCTAATGAATCAGTGCTAGGCTTCTGGTGACTCATTGTCATCATTTTCTCCTGCAGTACAAGTTATGGCAACTTCTCGCCCACAACCAAGCATCATTCCCCTTTACATTGCTTTGCTTTTCAGCATGCAGCATATTACCACCATTCTGCCAGCTCACTCTGGCATATTGTATTGATGTAGTCTGAACACCTGAATCACTTTTTAATCAGGCCAAGTGTCTACTTGCTTTGTTGTATGCTCTTTGCAGGGGTGTTTAGGGATGCATACTAGTGTCATGAGCCACATTTCCTGGCATAACCTATATCTCCAAGGACTGAAATTATTGTGCCTGTTGTCATTCTGGAAAAGGAGAGGAATCCAACAATTCCTTGAGATATGAACATCAGCATTGGAAATGAACAATTATATATACAGAAATTTATGCTGGTGATTACAAAACATTTGCATATTCTTAAAATGCTCTAGTATATCATTTTATATTTTAGAGCTAATTGTGTCCATCAATCTATTCTCTTAAGGCACACCATTAACTAAAATATTTTATTTTGATGCCTAAAGCCACATCCATTTCTATAGGCAAGCAATAAAGATATATTTCATTTATACTCAGATTCTCTGCACAATGATTGTGTGAAGATTTGGGAAGTGTTTACTTAATTATGTGCAAGTGGAAATCCACTTATTTTACTTTGATATGCAATTTATATCTTTATCAAGCGGCGGCGGGGGGAGGGGGGCGGTGGCAGTTCTTGATAGGGGATACATAGGCTTTCAAAGAAAAAGGACATGGCAGCCTTTCAGGGTAGCTATTTAGATAATGATACGCAGAATGTGACAGGCATGTATAAGTACGGTAGCAAGAAAGGATCTTGGATCGGAAGATGTAGAATCCATATGGGTGGAGGTAAGAAATAACAAGGGGAAGACGACACTGGTGGGAGTAGTCTATAGGCCTCCTGACAGTAGCCATACTGTAGGACAGAGAATATATCAGGAGATAATGGGGGCATGTAAAAAAGGCCTTACATTAATCATGGGTGACTTTAATCTTCATGTAGATTAGGAAAATCAAATTGGCAGAGGTAGACATGAGCAAGAACTGATAGTGTATTTGGGACAGTTTCTTAGAACATATATTGTGAATCCAACCGGGGAGCAGGTTATTTTGGATCTGGTAATGTGTAATGAGGCAGGTTTTTAAAAAAATCTGAGTAAAGGATCCCCTAGAAAATAGTGACCATAATATGGTAGAATTTGGCAGTTTAAGAGTGAGAAGCTTCAGTAGAAAACAACTGTGCTAAACTTAAATAAGGGTAATTACAATGGAATGAGGGCAGAGTTGGCTGGAGTGGACTGGGACAGGAGTTTAGCAGAAAAGACAGTTGATGAACAATGGCAGACGTTTAAGAAAATAGTTCATGACTTTCAACCAAGATATGTCCCAGTGAGGAAGGAGGATTCAAGAAAGGGGATAAACCAACCATGGTTAACCAAGGAAGTTAAGGATGGTAACAAATTGAAAGAAAAAACATACAATGTGGCGAAGATTAGTGGTAAACCAGAGGATTGGGAAAGTTATAAAAACCAACAAAAGATGATCAAAAAATTATAAAAAGGGAGAAAATAAACTTTGAGGGTAAACTGCAAGTAATATGAAAATGGACAGTAAGAGCTTCTTTAAATATATTTAAAAAACTAAATAATCAAGGGCCAAAAGGGGTGAAATAAATACAATAACTATCACTAGAGAAAAAGTAATAGGGAAACGAATGGGGCTAAAGGCCAATAAGTCCCCTGGACTTGATGGGTTGCATCTTAGGCTATTAAAAGGAAGTAGCTACAGAGATAGTGGGTGCACTGGTAGTAACCTTGCAAGAATCCTTGGATTCTGGAAAAGTCCCAGAGGATTAAAGAACGGCCAATGTAACACCCTTATTCAAAAAGGGGAGGCAAAAAAACAGGTAACTATGGGCCAATTAGCTTAACATCTGTCACTGGAAAAATGTTGGAGTCTATTATAAAGGATGTAATAGCAGAGCATTTAGAAATACATAATTTAATCAAGCAGAGTCAGCATGGTTTCATGAAGGGGAACTCATGCCTAACAAATTTATTAGAATTCTTTGAGGAGGTAACAAACAGGATAGATTAAGGGGAATCAGTACACGTAATATATTTGGATTTCCAAAAGGCGTTCGATAAGGTGTCGGACATAAAGTTACTTAATAAGATAAGAGTCCATGGTGTTGGGGGTAGTATATTAGCACGGATAGAGGATTGGCTAACTAATAGAAGACAGGGAGTTGGGATAAGGGGGGAAATTTTAGGATGGCAACTTGTAACTAGTGGAGTGCTACAGGGATCAGTGCTGGGGCCTCAATTATTTACAATATACATTAATGACTTGGATGAGGGAAATGAATGTACAATTGCCAAGTTTGCAGATGATGCAAAAATAGATGGGAAGGCAAGTGGTGAGGATGACACAAGGAGTCTACAGAAGGATATAGACACGTTAAGTGAGTGGGCAAAAACTTGGCAGACGGAATATAACGTGAGAAAATGTGAGGTTATGCACTTTGCAGGAAGGATAGAGGAGCTGAATATTATTTAAATGGAGAAAGGCTGCAGAAGAATGCAGTAGAGTGGGGTTTGGGAGTCCTTGTGCACGAATCCCAAAAAGCTAACATACAAGTTCAACAGGAAATAGGGAAGGCAAATGGAATGTTGGCCTTTATTTCAAAGGGAATGGAGTATAAAAATAGGGAAGTCTTGCTAAAACTATACAAGGCACTAGTTAGACCACACCTAGAATACTGTGAACAATTCTGGTCCCCTTATTTAAAGAAAGATATACTGGCTTTGGAGGCAGTCCAGAGAAGGTTCATTAGGTTGATTTTCTAATGGGAAGAGGTCGAGTTATGTTGGGCCTGTGCGCATTGGAATTTAGAAGAATGAGAGGCAACCTTATTGAAACATACAAGATTCTTAGGGGGCTCGACAGGGTAGATGCTGAGAGGTTGTTTCCTCTTGTGGGAGAGTCTAAGACTAGGGGGCATAATCTCAGAGTAAGGGGGCACCCATTTAAAACAGAGATGAGGAGGAATTTCTTCTCTCAGAGGGTAGTCAATCTGTGAAATTCTTTACCACAGAGGGCTATAGAAGCTGGGTTAAGTATATTCAAGGCTCAGATAGACAGGTTTTTAATCAATAAGGGAATCAAGGGTTATGGGGAAAAGGCAGGAAAGTGGAGTTGAGGATTATCAGATCAGCCATGATCTCATTGAATGGCGGAGCAGAGTTGATGGGCCGAATGGCCTACTTCTGCTCCTACGTCTTATGGTCTTATGTTCATAACTAAGTTTCCATGATGGCTGCATAACAGGCTGCTCTATCTCTACATGGAAGCTGCAGTCAGTCATTAGCTTTCATACCACGAACACTGGGTCTGAAAGTCAGCTGGCCCAACACACTGCATGAAGGCAGAAGTTCGCCCACCAATTGCGCCTAGTGCTGATCCCACCAAGCTTGGTCACTTAACTAAAATGACCACGTACCCATGCCAGGAGAGGCACGTCTTGGCCACCTGCGAGCCTGGGATGGCTGCAAACTATGGTGGAGCATGCCATAGTTTCAAGGAGGTGAGACAATTCTGGCCTTACTTCTATCCTTGGCTCCCATATATTTCAATTATCACCAGCCTGCCGATTGGTGAATGGAGGTGGGGTGGGGGGTTAGGAGAGGGGGGCTCAGCTAGCTTTCCAGGTCTGGATTGTGGCCCAGACCCTGGGGAGTGAGAAAAAGTCTGGAGAACTGTAGCAGCAGGTATATCATTAAACTGGTAGGAGGTCCAGAAAGAAGAATGGAATTATAAACTGTGACAATTTGTATCAGCCAGTCCACAATAACCTGGGACCAAGATTTAACCAGCTGTTTGAGATAAAGAATATGAACTAAGCACTGACAAAATGGGCTGTGTAATTGAAAAATATATTGAACGTTTCAGAAAGAAGTGAGGCACTAAGTCAAATGCAGTAAAATATAAATATATCCAAATTATACTGTTGAATTTAATTTTGGGCAATCTTTTCATAATCATCAAAGCCCTAAGGGCATAAACATCAACTATCAATTATGCAGTTCACTCTATTTTCTGTTATATATGTGGAGAAAAGATAACATCTTCTCACAATCCCAAAAAGACTCTACTCTTTGCCAAAGATATAAAGAAAAGGGTCATTAACAACAATAGGAGAAAAGCATACACAACTGATTGTCAATGCCGAATCTCTTATAAGATTACAAAATTGCATACCACAGGTTTGTGCTGATCTCAGCTGTAGTAATGTGGAAATTGGGTCACTTACTGCCCCTTTTATGCAGGCATTCCAGAAGCTGTCACCTTGATAGGGGCCTTTAAATGTACAACTGGACTGTCCAGTGTTTTAAGGCGAGAATCCATTCTTGAAATGCAAATGGGCAGATCTCCCACCAGTTTAATGAAACCAACCTTTGTTAAGCCATCCATAGGTCAGACTTTCAACTGGTTCCATAGAGGAGCATGCTGATTTCCCAACTTTCCTTACAAAGCCCGTTTGGTGAGCATAGTTCATCAGATTCATGCAAATGTGGCCCGGGCCTCAGATGGCTTGGGCTTCATGGCAACAACAATAGGCAAGTAGGGCTATGTTCTGCCCATCCATGATCTGTTTTGTGCCAAATGTTAAAATTGGCTCTGATATCTTATTATTGTGTTTCTGAAATTTTAGGCAAATTTTAGAAAATGCAAGCCCACTCGATCCAACAAGAGACTTGGAAGATTGGGCAGGATCTTAACTGTGAAGGGGCGGTAGGTTTGGGTGCGTGCAAATGTTAGTTCACCTAAAAGTGATTTTCGTATCATCCTGCCCAATTTCAGGTTTTACCTGGTAGGGTTTGTTACCAAGCGGAGCGCCCCCTTGGAGCTGAGTAATTATAATATGCAAATAAGTAATTAACTCCTGTTTTAACCAAACATTTTTGGCTTTAACAGCTAGCACAAGTATTTCTCGAACTGTCTGCAACTTCCCAGGGTTAACCAGGCAAATGCATTGTGGGGAGTCCTTCTTCAGTGAAATCGGCAGGCTTTGATCTGTGAAACTGAATAAATTCAGTCCTGCCAAGATGAGAGGCTGTTGCTCATAGCACTTACACTGAGTGTGTGTTCTGACAGGTGATTACCATCTTCTTGGAAGTTAATTTATCTTGGACTTTACTCATCGTGAGCTGCACTTCCCTGCTGCCAGCCTTCACCACTGCATGAGAGCAGCTTATGCAGCTATGCCTCACACCTCTAATGAGGAACACGGGGAGCAGCAACACCAACAGCTCCAGGAGCAGCAACTGCAACTCCAGCAGAGGCAGCACCAGCACCAGTTGCCTTCTCCTTAGCAACATGCACCTCCACAGATCAGAGGGGATGGGCACAGATTTAATTGGAAGGAGGAAGGGCCCCCATTATAGGGGCTGCAGGCAGAAATGAGCACTAGAGCCTCAGGAAGCTCAGATTTTCACAGTAGGACTTTTCTGGCATCAGCGGCTTCCTGGAACAAGACTCCTTCCCACTGGACCAGGTTGGCATGCATTGGCAGTGACTGTCAAAGTGCCTGTCACTGGCAGGCCACCAGCCCTGTTCAGTTTTCTGCCTCTCCCTGGAGTTGTCGGCTCTCTGCTTTCTCTCTTTGCATGAGAGGTGTGAATGTAAAAATGGATTGTGTGGCGAGGTCGGAAGGACAACATTTGTCCTTGTCCATTTGTGATTGAGGGACATGGGTATGAGATGGCATAAAGACAAAGGTGAGTTTGAGTGTTGGATACTCAGATGAAGATGTGAGTTGCCTGGAGAGGAATGAGTGGAACTGCACTGTATTGTTCTAAGGAGTGCTGTGCAGGGAGGTCAGAGTATAGGGCCTGGTACCTGGAAGTATTATGCCACTTACCTTTCCCCTCCCTTTTGAGGTCCTTGATCCTTTTGAAGCACTGTCTCCAGGTTGGAGAGAGCACACTCCTGTTGTTCAATCCCTTGTTCTCTTCCTTTGAATTCCAAAGCTGGACTCTAGCTCCTACCTTTGGCAAACATCACCGTATTTTAGTCCCTCAGATCCTGTAGCAGCAGCTCCAGCTAAGAATCTTCACTGGGGAGTGGGAGCAGCCTTCCCAGTTTCCACTCCATTCCTGTGGTTGCCACTACCTCAGGAATCAATGTACAGCTTGGTCATCTTGAATCCTGCAGGGGTCGCTTTAATTAGAAATCTTTCCTTTGACAGATTCAGCACATCATCCTGACTACCCTCTCTAATTGATTGAGAAACCAGGAAGCTCAATTACGCATGCCATAGTCACTTCTTTGGCAGACAGGTTCCAGGCTGGGAAGCCTCCCCACTGTGTGCGGGTCAGTTGAAATAAAATTCAGCCCATTGGATCAATATGTACTATCTACATTAAAATTGAACATAAGTGTAAATCGTTATAAAAATAACGGTGCCCAGATATATACACTAGAATGTTCTGTGTAAAAACAGATGCTAGATTTGCATAGATGCAAATGGAGTGTATCAGAAAACTATGCAAATATAAAATGTATTTTTTTGTTTTCATTTCATCAAGAGTACTTAAAATAGATATGCATTTCATACAGAATAACTGAGGCAGTTCAGTTCTAATCTTACATAGGTTAAACTGACTTGTGCTCCAGAACTTGCCGTGCCCCCTAGCCAAGCTGTTCCAGTACAGCTACAACACTGGCATCTATCTGGCTATGTGGAAAATTGCCCAGGTATGTCCTGTACACAAAAAGTAGGACAAATCCAACCCGGCCTATTACTGCCCCATCAGTCTACTGTCAATCATCAGTAAAGTGATGGAAGGGGTCATCAACAGTGATATCAAGAGGCACTTGCTTTGCAATAGCCTGCTCACTGATGCCCAGTTTAGGTTCCACCAGGGCCAATCAGCTCCTGGCCTCATTACAGCCTTGGTTCAAACATGGACAAAAAAGTTAAATTCCAGAGGTGAGGTGACAGTGACTGCTCTTGACATCAAGGCAGCATTTGACCGAGTATGGCATCAAGGAGCCCTAGCAAAACTGGAGTCAATGGGAGTCAGGGGGAAAACTCTCTGCTGGTTGGAGTCATACCTAGCACAGAGGAAGATGGTTGTGGTTGTCGGAGGTCAGTCATAGCTCTAGGACATCACTGCAGGAGATCCTCAAGGTAGTGTCCTCGGCCTAACTATCTTCAGCTGCTTCATCAATGACCTTCCTTCCATCATAAGGTCAGAACTGGGAATGTTCGCTGATGGTTGCACAATGCTCAGCACCATTCGCAACTCCTCAGGTACTGAAGCAGTCCATTCCAAACGCAGCAAACCTGGACAATATCCAGGCTTGGGCGGACAAGTGGCAAGTAACATTCGTGCCACACAAGTGTCAGGCAATGACCATCTCCAACAAGAGAGGATCTATCCATCGTCCCTTGATGTTCAATGGCATTACCATCACTGAATCCCCCACTATCAACATCCTGGGGCATACCATTGACCAGAAACTGAACTGGAGTAGCCATGTGCTGTGGCTACAAGAGCAGGTCAGAGGCTAAGTATCATTCGACGAGTAACTCACCTCCTGAACCCTCAAGGACTGTCCATCATCTACAAGGCACAAATCAGGGCTGTGATGGAATACTCCCCACTTGCCTGGATGAGTGCTGCTCCCACAACACACAAGAAGCTCGACATCGTCCAGGGCAAAGCAGCCCGCTTGACTGGCACCACATCCACAAACCTTCACCGCCTCCACCACCGACGCACAGTAGCAGCAGTGTGTACCATCTACAAGATGCACTGCAGGAATTAACCAAGGCTCTTTCGACAGCACCTTCCAAACCATTGACCACTACCATCTAGAAGGACAAGGGCAGCAGATAGATGGGAACACCACCACCTGGAAGTTCTCCTCCAAGTCACTCACCATCCTGACTTGGAAATATAATGCTGTTCCTTTACTGTCGCTGGGTCAAAATCCTGAAACTTCCTTCCTAACAGCACTGTGGGCGTGCCTACACCACATGGACTGCAGCAAATCAAGGAGGCAGCTCACCAGTACCTTCTCAAGGGCAACTAGGGATGCGCAGTAAATGCTGGCCCAGCCAGCAAAGCCCACATCCCATGAACGAATAAATAAAAACCCATCAAAATGGAGATCCAGGTAGTGTCTCAAATCCAGCTGTCCAGAAACCGGAAGTGTCCGAAAACCAGGCAATTTTAGAATGTGCCATGTATGAATTTTAATTGAGTAAAATAAAAAAAACTAACTTACCTGGACAATTTGGTTAGGCGCTGCATTGGCGCAGTGTGGCATGTGACCCGTGCAGGTCTACTCCCGCACTCCAAGCGACCCTTGCCCCTGCCCGATCTGGATGGGCCCAAACCGCCTTGACCCAAAATCTGGCAAGAACTGAAATTCAGCACAGCCTCGGTCCCGAGGTTGCCGATTTTGAGACACTGAATGTGTAATGTGAAATCTTCCTGCCTGGATTAGAGATGCAATTTTTGAAGCAAGTTAAGGTTTTGCAATAAAAACAGAAAGTGCTGGAAAAACTCAGCAGGTCAGGCAGCATCTGTAGAGAAAGAAACAGAGTTAACGTTTCGAATCCAATATGATTCTTCTTCGGAACTCAAAGTAAGATTTTGCAGTTTGTTACTTAATGTTTTTGTCTAAGTAACCTTTCCAATTATTACAGATCTCACAGATCAGAAATGATAAATTTGTTCATATGGAACTAACAGGAATAAAGGTGCTACTCCATCTCCACAGTACTCATATTGGGCTCCAAGAAAGCGAAGCAGGGAAGGTAGCAGCACAGGTTAGGAATCAGAGTCCAGTAACGCAGGGCCGCAGGCGTGATGTGGGGCCATGTGTATGGGGAGCTGGACCTCAGCTGGTCTTGTTTGCAATGGTGGATTGGGGTTGGCAACTGACTGGTGGCTGATCTGGGCCTGTTTTCCAGGAGGGATGGGGAGGGCTGGCGGCCCTCAGGAGAAGCCTGAGAGTCAGGGGAGGGAAGGAGGAACAAATTGTTATGACGCAGAGAGTTATGAATATCGGTAATTTAGTTTAGTATTGAAGTGGGAACTTGTTCAGCTTAGGGGTCTTATTGGGGTTATTCAGTCTTGTGATGGAGGTTTTATTGAGGGGGTTTAGTGCCGAAGTGGGTGTTTTACTGGGGCATGGACTGTGGATTGAGGGGTGAGAAGGGAAGTGGGCGTTGGCAAGAGAGCGAGGGTAGGGATACTGGCCAGAGCCAAGTGGTAGGCCCAGCAGCCTTGGGGGACCAGGGTCAACTGACAAGCCCTGAGCTCTTAGGGGCCAGCAACACATGCTTGGTCACCGGAGGACCGGAGACAGCAACGAACCCTCGGCCTCAGAGGGGGAAGAGTGATCCCGAAAGCACCCCCTCCCATGGGGAGCGGCTAGGAGGAGTAGGACGACCACAGTAAGAGTGGGAGGGAGGAGGGAAAGGAGGACAAGATGGCAGGGAGGATAGCAGCCGGAGCTTCTTTACCAGAGCAAAAGGCTGAGGGGTGGGGAACACTCTGTGGAGGGCGCTACTGTAACCAATGTGGGTTCCTTTAAACATAGAAACATAGAAAATAGGAGCAGGAGCAGGCCATTCGGCCCTTCAAGCCTGCTCCACCATTCATCATGATCATGGCTGATCATTCAACTCAATAGCCTGCTCCCACTTTCTCCCCATATCCTTTGATCCCTTTCGGCCCAAGAGCTATATCTCACTCCTTCTTAAAAAAATACAATGTTTTGGCCTCAACTACTTTCTGTGGTAGTAAATTCAACAGGCTCACCACTCTTAGTGGACAAATTTCTCCTCATCTCAGTCCTAAATGGTCTACCCTGTGTCCTCAGACTATGACCCCTGGTTCTAGACTCCCCCACCATCGGGAACATCCTTCCTGCATCTACCCTGTCTAGTCCTGTTAGAATTTTATAGGTTTCTATGAGATGCCCCCTCATTCTTCTGAACTCCAGTGACTACAATCCTAGACGACTCAATCTCTCCTCATATGTCAGTCCCGCCATCCCAGGAATCAATCTGGTAAACCTTTGCTGCGCTCCCTCTATAACAAGAACATCCTTCCTCAGATAAGGAGACCAAAACTGCACACAATATTCCAGGTGTGGTCTCACCAAGGCCCTGTACAATTGCAGCAAGACATCCCTGCTCCTGTACTCGAATCTTCTCGCTATGAAGGCCAACATACCATTTGCCTTCTTTACCGCCTGCTGCACCTGCATGCTTACCTTAAGTGACTGGTGTATGAGGACACCCGGGTCTCGTTGCACATTCCCCTCTCTCAATTTATAGCCATTCAGATAATAATCTGCCTTCCTGTTTTTGCTACCATAGTGGATAACCTCACACTTATCCACATTATACTGCATCTGCCATACATTTGCCCACTCACTCAGCTTGTCCAAATCACATTGAAGCATCTCTGCATCCTCCTCACAGCTCACCCTCCCACCCAGCTTTGTATCATATGCAAATTTGGAGATATGACATTTAGTTCCCTCATCTAAATCATTAATATATGTTCAGAATAGCTGGGGTCCCAGCACTGATCCCTGCAGTACCCCACCAGTCACTGCCTGCCATTCAGGAAAAGACCCGTTTATTCTTACTCTTTGTTTCCTGTCTGCCAATCAGTTTTCTATCCATCTCAATACACTACCCCCAATCCCATGCCCTTAAATTTTACATGCTAATTTTTTATGTGGGACTTTGTTGAAAGCCTTCTGAAAGCCCAAATAAACCACATCCACTGGCTCCCCCTCATCAACTCTACTAATTACATCCTCGAAAAATTCCAGTAGATTTGTCAAGCATGATTTCACTTTCATAAATCCATGCTGACTCTGTCCGATGCTGCCACTGTTTTCCAAGTGCTCAGCTATTAAATCTTTTATAATGGACTCTAGAACGTTCTCCACTACCGACGTCGGGCTGACTGATCTATAATTCCCTGTTTTCTCTCTGCCTCCCTTTTTAAATAATGTGGTTACATGTAGGGGGAGAGAAAGTCGGGGGGAGGGGTGGAGGCTGAGGAAGGAGCGGCTTGATACAATTAGAAGGCTACTCCAGCAAGAACCTGGGAGGGTGAGGGAGGAAATCTAAGGGGGGGGAGGGCAGGGGGAAATCTGGTGGTGGGGAGGGGAAAAAAAGAGACACTTGAGCAGACGAAGGTGGGGTCATAGGTAACCAGCGTCCATGCAACCACATGCGCACCAGTGTGTGATCATGCACAGACCATGCTAATGTTTCACAGCACAGCCTGGCACCCAATCATTTTGGAACCCCCTTGCCACTGGACCAAGGCTCTGCTCTGCCAAGACCGTGTGGTTGTCAGTATGCAACTACCAGCACACATCAAAAAAAAAAATCACACACAAGCATCTTCCACTCATCAAAATGAAGTTTGGGACTTGGAACTTCATGGACAACCCCAACGGTGACAGACCTGAGCACTGCACCATCATCATAGCACCGGAACTCAGGCACCCCGACATTCATATTGCTGCCCTAGGTGAGACACGACATGCAGGAGAAAGCCAACTGAAGGAGCAAGGTGGATACACCTTTTTCTGGAAGGGCCTTCCAGAGAGGAGTGGTACTTCCACAGGGCGGGCTTTGTCATCAAAAATGACTTTGTCTAGCCCCTCAGCGACTCCCGGCTCACTATAACGAGGAATGAGCATACATGGTCCTACGCTTGAGGCAACAGGCAAGGCCAAGGAGGGATCCTACACTGACCTTGAGAAATCCCTGGAGACTTGTCAGCCCACAGCTCCATCAGTTTGCTCAGTACCACTTCCCTAGTGATTGTAATTTCACCAAGTTCCTCTCTCCCTTCCACCTCCTGATTTACAGCTATTACCGGAATGTTTTTTGTATCCTCTATAGTGAAGACAGAAGCAAAATATTCGTTCATTTCATCTTCCATTTTCTTATTATCTACTATTATCTCCTTTCTCACTCTTGAGAGGACAAACACTCACTTTACTTACTCCTTTCCTTTTTAAATGCCTGTAGAAACTCTCACTATCCATTTGTATATTTCTAGCTAGCTTCCTTTTATACTTTAATTTCTTTCTCCTGATTAACCTTTTAGTCATTCTCTGCTATTCTTTATATTCTGACCAACCATTTGACCTGTCACTCATCATTGCGCAGTTGTGTGTTTTTCCCTTAAGTTTGATGCTTTTCTTAACTTCTTTAGTTAGCCATGGATGGTGGGTCATCCCCTTAGAAATTTTCTTTATAGAAGGAATATACCTATTCTGAAATATCCCCTTAAATGTTTGCCACTGCTCCTCTATTGATCTATCCCCAAGCCTAGTATTCCAGTTCACTTCAGCTAGCTCAGCTTTCATGCCTACAAAGTTGCCCTTATTTAAGTTTAAAATACTAGTCTTGGACCCACTCTTCTCTCTTTCAAACTGGATGTTAAATTCAATCATATTGTGGTCACTGCTACCTAGGGGTGCCTTTACTCTGCGGTCATTAATTAATCCTGTCACATTACACAATACCATGTCTAATATAACATACCCTCTGGTTGATTCCAGAAAGTTTCTTAGGATGCTTTTGAGATTGTGCTTCTCTATGAACTCCTCATCCAGGCTACTACTGCCAATCTGATTTTTCCAGTTTAAATGTTGTTAGGAAATAAAGATAGTTTAAGTGAGTTACATGAGTATTTGGGTATGTTAAGACTAATATATATCTTTAAGTTTAAGTTTAATTTGTATTTTTATTTGTGGGTTAGAAAGGTGAAGCCTGGTTTCTAATCTCATTTTAGAGTGGAGACAACAGGCCTAAGCTTTGTTTGTGTGCCTGCATTCTAAGGAGTTTCATGACCCTTGAAGTGGAAGGCTGTGTTATCAAGGGGGATACTGGTTTAGGGAAGAAAAAAAACCGTGGTGTTGCCTAAAAAGAGAGGGAGACCACGCACGCATGCACACCTAGAAAAACAGTTTCAGTTCATTTCAAGCTAGGATTCCAAAGAGGCTGGACAGGAGAGGAAACTGCAGGAGCAAACTAAAGAAGTCAGTCCCCAACTCCAGGGGAATGGAACAGAAAAGATCCCAAGAGGGCAGTCTAGTCAAAGGGCAGGGGCAGGAACCTGGAAAAGGTCCTGTTCTGTGGAAGTGAAACTAAGGAGCAGAGAGGAAGGATCCAAGCTTCAAGCTTAAAGGGACAAAGCTGCAGGATGCAGATTTAAAGCAAGATAGGTGTACGAGAAGCCAGAAGATCCAAGGGGACAGCTAAAGGTCAGTAACTCTTCATTATGGGCATGTGAAGCAGTGATGTTCTGTTGGCACAGCTGAGTTAGTGAGAGAGTGCATGGAAGGAAGCTTGAATGCATGTGGTGACCCAGGGAGAAGAACATCAGAATGAGAGTTCGAAACCCTGGAGGTGGACCATTATGGAAGGCGTCTGAGAGAAAGCATTGTTTGGGAGAAGATTCCAGAGCGAGTACTTCGAGAGTGGAAATTCGAAAACCTCATGTGAAAGACGAAGTTCAGCAAGACCAGTTGGCTCTCTGTGTGACAAGCGTCTGGGTGAGTTGAGGAGAGATCCATAGCATCTGCTTGAGGTGGCATCTGTCACTTGGTTTCAGAGTGTGGTGTGCCTGACCACAGGTTTCCTATTGATTTACATGGGCTGTGTACTTACTGTGAAATTAAAGTATAAGATAGCTTTTGTAACCTGTGTTATCCTTACGAATCTGTAAAGGTATAGTTGTGGGTGAATAAGTATAGTTCATATTTTCTTATTTAATAAATGTTTTATTCTTTTGTTAGAAGTTCATCAACTGACTACTATGACTCTGTTCGGTAGCCACTCTCCACGTACCTAAACAGATGAATAAAAGTTAGGGTCTATCAAGCCAAGTTCCACTTTAGGATTTGGCTTGTCCAGCAGTAACATCAGCTGGGATCATAACAATGTAGATTAAAGACACCCATCATTATTGCCGTCCCTTTATCACAAGCACCCAATATTTATTCATGCATACTTTGTCCTTTGTGGTTACTGTTAGGGGGCCTGCAGACCACTCCCACTACTGACTTCTTTCCCCTCTATTCCTCATCTCCACCCAAACCGATTCTACATTCTGATCTCCTGAACCAAGGTCATCCCTAACTAGTACACCAATGCCATTCTTAATTAACAGTGCTACCCCTCCACCTTTACCTAGCTTCCTATTCTTCTTGAATGTCATATACCCCTCAATATTCAGGATCCAATGCTCGTCATCCTGCAGCCATGTCTCCGTAATAGCTGTCAGATCATATTTATTTATTTCAATGTGCGCTATCAATTCATTTACTTTATTATGTTCTGTGCATTCAGATAGAGAACCTTTATTGCTATGTGTTCTTGTTATCTTTTGGTTCTCAGATATTGGTAATAATCACACTTTAAGCTCTGAGAGAGAGGGCTCTTTATGTTTAATACTGGCCATATTGCCTTGAACAACAGAAGGACTGGTTTGAACTGGTTCTGCTACACATCACGAGTCTTAAGTGCAACTGTGAAATGTGGCCCCCTTGAATACTCACACATAACAATTAGTTCCTAGCTCTTTACAGATATTTACAGATAATGCAACAATATATAACAGTTAAGCTCGCATTAGAAATACTACCTGAGGCAATTCCAACTCATTTAATCACAAAGCGAGTCGTGATTGCCTCTGGTATTAGCTCTAATGGGAGCATAAGCAAAGGAGGAACAGAAAGTATAACTGTTGAGTATTTCTTTGTAACTGAATGTAAGATTTTGGTTGGGAAATAAAACCAATAAAATATGCTGTATATTAATGATGCTGTTGCTTCCTAACCTTCAGGGAAATGTTAGAGTTGGTGCAATCAATCATTCACAGCACTGTCAAGATGTAAAATAACACAGAGGAAACAATGGAGTTCAGCATAAACAAAGTTTTTAACCTACATAAACATAGATAAGTGTTTATCTGTGGGCGACAATTAACTGTGAAAAGTAATGTTATCCTAAATAACTGATGTCAATGATACCACTATGAAGGCTAAAAAATCGGTTTCACAATGTCGTGAAACCAGTTTGCCATTGTTCGCTCTACCCATCAATGGCAGGCCGCGCTTCCTGCTGCCAGACATTGGGAACTTCATTGTACTACAACATAACATCAAAAGCCCAGTTTGCAGGAATCATCTCCCCACGCTGGATCATCTGAGTACGTCGGTGTAATTGCACACCGACATGTTTCACAACTGAACATAAGCAACATGCACCAGGCGAGCTACGTTTCATTTGGGACTTTGAGGTTTGTTTGCCTACCTTGCTTTGGGGAGCACTCGCGGTCATCAGCGCCAGGCTTCACAGGTAGCACATCACTTTTCGGAGGAATCACAGGCAGGTCTCTACCTACCAGACCAGTTATAAGGCAGGAGTGACTTTTCAATGGCTGCAGGGCTAGTGCTTGCTTGGGGAAGGGGGAGAAGCAGCCTCAGGCAAGGAAAGAGGCTGCAGGGCGAGGGCTGTACTGGGAAAGGGTGGTATCCCAATGTGTGTGTGGGGGCACAAGTTGATCTGTGCAAGTGGCCTTAAGATGGTGAGGGCTGAAGAGGCAATCTCCAGAGCAGATGAGGCCAGATGGAGATATGAGGGCATGTGAGAGAGAGTGAGTGATGATGTCCCTTGAGCTGGCAGTGAGTGAGATGCCAGTGAATATGTGATAGGCTTGAGTGTGAGAGTTTAGAATGGTGAGATTGTTCCCTTTGCCCTGGCAGCACAGATGAGGTCATTCATTCTCTATCTGCATTGGATGGCCAACTGCTTTTGTACAGCATTTGCAGTGATGATCAGTGCCTTTGCCTACCAAGCCAGAGTAGAGAGATTGCTGAATGTCCTGCAGCCAGAGTGGGGTAGTGGACATCATGGCGGGACTCCATGGCATCCTAAAGGCATTCCAGGGACGTGTCACTGAATTGGGAGGCTTCAGTCTTCTTGCCCTTTGTGGCCATGTCTTCTGTGCAGCAGTCCAAGGCTGGAAGCACAGAGGTGTGCTTGCGACTGTACTTTAAATATGGCACCCAGCATGAGGAAGCAGCGAGGTGACAGCCTAGCAGGCAAATAAGTGCCCGCCCACCATCGAAATGGCGTGTTTCCTGAGAATGCATGATTAGTGAGGTGAGATTGGGACATATTCTGAGATGACACTTTTCTATATGCAAGTTCTCAAAGTCATAACGGCACAGAAGATGACCATTCGGCCCATCGCGTCCATGCTGGCTCTCTGTCAAGCAATCCATTTAGTCCCATTTCCCCACTCTATCCCCTTAGCCCTGTAAGTTTATTTCCCTCAAGTGCCCATCCAACTTCCTTCTGAAATCATTCATCAGCCCCATTTTCACCATCTTTGCAGGAAGTTCCTTTGGAGGCAGGGAGTTCCAGGTCATTGCACTCACCACATTAAAAAAAAGTCTCTCGCACACCTCGCTTGCATCTCTTGCCAAAACCTTAAATTTGTGTTCTTTGGCCCTGTACCATCAGCTAATGGGAACAAATTTTCATTGCCTACCTTATCTAAACCTGTCATAATCTTGTACACCTCTATGAAATCTCCCCTCAAATCTTCTTTGCTCCAAGGAAAACTTCTCCAACTTAAAATCCTTCATCTCTGGAACCATTGTTTGATTTTTAATATGCATGGCTGGGGAAGCCATCTGATGTGGAGGTTAAAATTCCATTCAACAGCTTCAGCTGAGGCAGTGTGAACGGTTGTGATGCCACGAGGAACAGATCTCTCAGGGCAGAAGTTCAGTATACAGGCAATGGTCTGACTTAATGGTCACATCGAGACAGCAATCTTCACATGATCCTCCTGGTAAACTTAAGTATTCCAACCTGAAAACCTGCAAAATAATACATACGAACATACAAACATACGAATTAGGAGCGGGAATAGGCCACTTGACTCCTTGAGCCTGCTCTGTTATTCAATAAGATCATGGCTGATCTGAATGTAACTTCAACCCCACATTCCTGCCTACCCCCGATAACTTTTCATCCCCTTATTAATCAAGAATCTATCTAGCTCTGCCGTAACAATATTCAAAGACTCTGCTTCCACCACCTTTTGAGGAAGAGAGTTCCAAAGACTTACAATCCTCAGAAAAAATTTCTCCTCATCTCTGTCTTAAATGAGCAACCCCTTATTTTTAAACAGTGACCCTTAGTTCTAGAATGCTGTCAAGAAGGCGACCAAACCTTGGCCACCAGGCTCCTGGTCTAAGCAGTAAAAACTCACCTTTCTGGTAAATCTCCTCTGCACCCTCTCGAGGACCCTCACATCTTTCTGAAAGTGTGATGACCAGAACTGGATGTAATACACTAGTTGTGGCCTCCCGGGCTTTACAAATGTTCAGCATAACCTCCCTGCTTTTGTATGCAAGATCTCTATTTTTGAAACCAAGATCCCCTATGCTTTGCCAACTATTCTCTCAATATGTCCTGCTGCCTTCAAAGATCTATACACATGAACCCCAGGTCCCTCTGTCCCTAGAAACTCTTTAGAGCTGTACCATTTATTCTATATTGTCTCTCCCTATCCCTTATGCCAAAATGCATCACCTCATACTGCTCTGTATTAAATTCCATCTGTCACTTGACTGCCCATCCTGCTAGACTATGTCCTATTGCAGTCAATTGGTATCATCTTAACTATCAGCCACTGCAACTTTGTTATAATCAACAAATTTTGAAATTTTACTCCATATTCATTTATATATATCAAAAAAGCAATGCTTCTAGCACTGAATTCTGTAACATATTGGAATATAGTGTGGTGAAGTGTGAGGTTATTCATTTTGGTAATAAGAATAGAAAATTTTTTTAAAGGACGTGTAACTTGTAAATATTGATATTCAGAGAAACTTGGGTGTAGTCATATAATGAACATGGAAAGCGAGCATGCAGGTACAGCAAGCAATTAGGAGGGCAAATGGCTTGTTGGCCTTTATTGCAAGAGGATTGGAGTACAGGAATAAAGAAGGCTTGCTACAATTGTATGGAGCTATGGTGAGATCAATACTCTGCACAGTTTTGGTCTCCACATTTAAGGAAGGATATACTTGCTTTGGGAGGTCTTGTGGCATAGTGGTAGCATCCCTGCCTCCGAGTCAGAAGCTCTGGGTTCAAATCCCACACCAGGACTTAAATGGCCAAGGAAGGTACGTACAAAACACATCCAAGACAGGTTGAGTGTCAATTTGTAAATCCTTCCAACACGCACCAATTGTAGGTGGTAAGGGCAGGATGGCCAGCCATGTGTTGGGAAGAAATTGGAGCCTCTACCATCACTATCTGTAGCTCCAGGCTACAAAATGCAAGTAAAAGTGTAGTAGCGACAGCATCTTGGACTCCTTGGGAGGCTGATTGGCTCTGTTGGCTGGATTGTCAGATTGGTGCCAACAGCAAGGGGTTTGATCCCCACTCCAGCTGGGGTGGGTTCAGGACCTGCCTCCTTGCCCTACTTGTGGTGGAGGTTGTGGCACTGTGGATTGGACCTGCCTTTGGGTAGAGACTCAAGAAGAATAGTTGCATTGGAGGCGGTACAGCATAGGCTCACTTGATTGGTTCCTGGGATGGGAAGGTTATCCTATGATGAGACACTGAGTAAATTGGGCCTATAGTCTCTGCAGTTTAGAGAAATGAGAGGTGATCTTGTTGAAAAATTCAAGATTCTGAAGCCCCTTGAAGGGGTACACACTGAGAGGCTCTTTCCCTTGCCTGGGTATAAAGGGGATGTACCGTACTTAGATTTCCAGAAGGAATTTGATAAAGTGCCACATCAAAGGTTATTGCAGAAAATAAAAGCTCATGGTAACATATTGGCAAGGATGGAAGAGTGCATTTTCTGGTTGGCAGGGTGAGACAAGTAGTGTGCCCCAGGGATCAGTGCTGGGGCCTCAACTTTTTACAATTTATATAAATGACTTGGATGAAAGAACCAGAAATCTGAGGTGGTGGCATGAGGTGAGGTTTAGAGGGTTGTTAAGAGTTGAGAGCTGGGCTTCTGTGTTGGAGAATGGAGGCCGGCCTTCTAACCAGCCCGTCTCCATGCCCACACTCCTTCCACACACCATTGCAGCTTTCAAACTGTACTGTGAGCTCTGAACCTTGCATGAGAAACCAAAAATACCAGAAAAGTCACACATGGGTCAGGTGTGCAGTTCACAAGCCACAAAAGTGCGCAAGTTGTGTTTTCCCACACCTATATGAAAATCTGACCCTCTGAATCCACCCTGTCAATATCATTTTAAAGACTTTGGTTTGAGCACCCCTGAACTGTCTAAACTCAAGAGAATGCAAATCAAGCTTTCGTAACTTGTCCTCATAATTTTGCCCTTTAAGCCTCAGAAATCATTTTGCTGAATCTGCTTTACATCCCCCTCCAAGGCCAAATGCCAATGTATCCATCCTAGGGGGGGGATTTTCCACCCCTGCCCGCCACTGGGATTGTCTGGTCCCGTCGAAAGTCAATGGGCTTTTGGCTGGGCCACAATCTCCTGCGGTGGGTCATACCACAACAGGGCAGGAACAACTGTACTCCAGGCAAGGTCTGAACAAGCGCTATACAACTGAATCACCATTTCCTCATTAAGATAAAGGCCAAATCTAACTTCATAGCCATAAACAGCAACAAGTGACACCACAGAGCCAGGCAATGCTTCAACTGAACAAAAGAAAAGTAAACTTGCAATACAAACTAAAATGCGGCCAGTGTGCAGTCAACAAAAGCTATCAATGAAATCACTCAAAATATAATTGAAACTTTTTTTTCAGCTTCCTTCTCGGTTTCTCCACTAAACTAAAGTTTGTAACAAAGTTACTATATAAAATTCTAAAATTTACAAGATAATGAGTAAACTTGGCTCTACAGTCACATTTTCCTTAGCAAAATGTGTCCAGCACCATTCTTTGCTGAGATGATCTGTGTATGTCTGGAAAATGTAAGCCTTGAACTCATGGGGGATTTCCTGAGTCAGCACTTCCAGCCGAAATAAAATCAATAACGCAACAGGTAAGAATGGCTAGGATGGATGTTTTAAAAACATTGGCAGTGAGACCAGCCATCCACGGAATGTGTTAAAACTTTGTGTTGTAAGTCCTGCACCAACATGCCATGGCGTTCCAAGTGATAGAAAATTACTGAGAAAAATAGGCAGCATTTTAGGGCATTGAAAGTAAATTTATTTTTGTGCATAAAAGTATTAGGACAGAATAATAGATGAGTAAGACGTAAACAGCTTGCTTATGTCACAGAGGAAGAATAGAATTGGAGGACACAAGTATAAAGAACTGAAGTGATAACAACATTTTTCCACAACAACCATACAAACTACCAGTAAAAGCAATTAATTTGGGATGAATTGAAACTTGAAAGTTGAATATCCATTCAGAAGGGCCTTGAGGTTATAGATATTAAACAACAAAACCTTTCACCCCAGATCTCACAAACCTCAGGTAGGAATTCCATTGTTCTGCCATACCCTTTGATTACCCCATCAAAATAATCTCAGGACTCCAAAATCTCCTCAAGATGCCAAACCTCAGGAGCCCCAGGGTCGTAGAGGCAGACTTCAAGGTTCCAACCTAAGAGCTACCAAAGCTTGTGTGACCAAAGTCTGCACTGCCCCACTGCATCCAAAATTCATGGCTGCCCCCATATACAGCTGAGCTCCACTCCCTCTCCTTAACACAAGAGTGAACAATCACTAATACAAAAGCAGAATACTGTGGATGGTGATCTGAAATAAAAACAGAAAATGATGGAAATACTCAGCAGGTCTGGCAGCATCAATGGAGAAAGAAACAGAGTTAACATTTCATCTTGCTAATCTTTCATGAAAGGTCATCAACCTTAGGTGATATTTTATTGAAACAGACCTGCTCGCTGCTGTGGAGATATGGCAAGGGGGGGTGGGGGGGATGGATTTTGGTACGTGCTCATTTTAAACAGCATGGCAAAGCCTGCTACTAACTCAACCACGGAATTACCATCCCGCTTCCACATTTCCAAACCATCACAAAGCACGATGGCGATTTGTATCTGGCAATGGAAGGCTTTAAAGGGGCCCCAGCAAGGGTCAGATGGCTGCAACCAACATGGCTGCTAAAGGGTGGAGGAAGGAAATGAATGGACAGAAGTAATGGGAAGGCTGCTGCATCCTGGTGGTAATACTGGAGACAGTGAGGGCCAGAAGAGATTTGCCGTTTCCTGTGGATGGGAGGAAAATGCCAGCCATCCAGATTAAACCAGAGATAAAAACAAAAAACTACTGCGGGTGCTAGAAATCCAAAACAAAAACAGAATTACCTGGAAAAGCTCAGCAGGTCTGGCAGCATCGGCGGAGAAGAAAAGAGTTGACGTTTCGAGTCCTCATGACCCTTCAGCAGAACTGAGTATAGTTAGGAGAGGGGTGAAATATAAGCTGGTTTAAGGTGGGGGGAGGGGGGGGAGAGAAGTTGAGGGTGGGGTGGTTGTAGGGACAAGCAAGCAGTGATAGGAGCAGATAATCAAAAGATGTCACAGACAAAAGGATCAAAGAGGTGTTGAAGGTGGTGATATTATCTAAGAAAATGTGTTAATTAAGAATGGATGGCAGGACACTCAAGGTACAGCTCTAGTGGGGGTGGGGTGGAAAGACTGACAAGGTATTAGTTGTAGATTTAAAAATAATGGAAATAGGTAGGAAAAGAAAAATCTATATAAATTATTGAAAAAAACAAAAGGGAGGGGGAAGAAACGGGATAGGGATGGGGGGAGGGAGTTTAAGATCTAAAGTTGTTGAATTCAATATTCAGTCCGGAAGGCTGTAAAGTGCCTAGTCGGAAGATGAGGTGCTGTTCCTCCAGTTTGCGTTGGGCTTCACTGGAACAATGCAGCAAGCCAAGGACAGACATGTGGGCAAGAGAGCAGGGTGGAGTGTTAAAGTGGCAAGCAACAGGGAGGTTTGGGTCTTTCTTGCGGACAGACCGCAGGTGTTCTGCAAAGCGGTCGCCCAGTTTGCGTTTGGTCTCTCCAATGTAGAGGAGACCGCATTGGGAGCAACAAATGCAGTAGACTAAGTTAGGGGAAATGCAAGTGAAATGCTGCTTCACTTGAAAGGAGTGTTTGGGCCCTTGGACGGTGAGGAGAGAGGAAGTGAAGGGGCAGGTGTTGCATCTTCTGCATGGGCATGGGGAGGTGCCATAGGTGGGGGTTGAGGAGTAGGGGGTGATGGAGGAGTGGACCAGGGTGTCCCGAAGGGAACGATCCCTATGGAATGCCGCCAGGGGGGGTGAAGGGAAGATGTGTTTGGCGGTGGCATCATGCTGGAGTTGGCGGAAATGGTGGAGGATGATCCTTTGAATGCAGAGGCTGGTGGGGTGATAAGTGAGGACAAGGGGACCCTATCATGTTTCTGGGAGGGAGGAGAAAGCGTGAGGGCGGATGCGCGGGAGATGGGCCGGACACGGTTGAGGGCCCTGTCTACGACCGTGGGTAGAAAACCTCGGTTAAGGAAGAAGGAGGACATGTCAGAGGAACTGTTTTTGAAGGTAGCGTCATCAGAACAGATGCGACGGAGGCAAAGGAACTGAGAGAATGGGATGGAGTCTTTACAGGAAGCGGGGTGTGAGGAGCTGTAGTCGAGGTAGCTGTGGGAGTCAGTAGGCCTGTAATGGATATTGGTGGACAGTCTATCATCAGAAATTGAGACAGAGATGTCAAGGAAGGGAAGGGAAGTGTCAGAGACGGACCATGTGAAAATGATGGCGGGGTGGAGATGGGAAGCAAAATTAATAAATTTTTCCAGATCCAGACGAGAGCATGAAGCCGCACCGAAGTAATCATTGATGTACCGGAGAAAGAGTTGTGGGAGGGGGCCGGAGTAGGACTGGAACAAGGAATGTTTCACATACCCCATAAAGAGACAGGCATAGCTGGGGCCCATGCGGGTACCCATAGCCACACCTTTGATTTGGAGGAAGTGAGAGGAGTTAAAGGAGAAATTGTTTAGTGTGAGAACAAGTTAAGCCAGACGGAGGAGAGTAGTGGTGGATGTGGATTGTTCGGGCCTCTGTTCAAGGAAGAAGCTAAGGGCCCTCAGACCATCCTGGTGGGGGATGGAGGTGTAGAGGGATTGGACGTCCATGGTGAAGAGGAAGCGGTTGGGGCCAGGGAACTGGAAATAGTTGATGTGACGTAAGGTGTCAGAGGAATCACGGATGTAGGTGGGAAGGGACTGGACAAGGGGAGAGAGAAGGGAGTCAAAATAACAAGAAATTAGTTCCATAGGGCAGGAACAGGCTGACACGATTGGTCTGCCGGGACAGTTCTGTTTGTGGATTTTGGGTAGGAGGTAGAAGTGGGCCATCCGAGGTTGGGCAACTATCAGGTTGGAAGCTGTGGAAGGAAGATCTCCAGAGGAGATGAGGTCAGTGACAGTCCTGGAAACAATGGCTTGATGTTCAGTGGTGGGGTCATGGTCCAGGGAGAGGTAGGAGGAAGTGTCTGCGAGTTGACGCTCAGCCTCCGCGAGGTAGAGGTCAGTGCGCCAGACAACAACAGCACCACCCTTGTCAACGGGTTTGATGACAATGTTGGGGTTAGACCTGAGAGAACGGAGTGCAGTAAGTTCAGAGAGAGACAGATTAGAATGGGTGAGAGGAGCAGAGAAATTGAGACGGCTTAAACCTTAAAGATTAAACCAGTGTGGATAGAAGTGTCAGAGGCTATGAGCAGTTGAAGTATGCTCCTGAGGACATGGATCCAGCATTGAAAATGGTTTAATAACCTCATTAGGTCAGAAAAGGCAAGGGGCATACTATTTTCAGGTGGCAACCCTCGCCCTCAGATTTCCCCAGCACAGCAGCGTTCCGATTAACACATCTCACAGCTCCACTCATTTCTTTTTCTTAATGAACCTCTTCAAATCTCCATTTGTGCAACCAGCACTGACACTCATCTTAGTGCCATCTCGGCCTATCCCTCACAGTAATCCTTCACAAATATTCTCATTCACTCATTTTCACGCATTGTACTTCTCACATTCATGATTCTCTGCTTTCTCTCATTGCAGGAGAGTGTGACCAATTCCAGGGAGAGGTAGCGAGCCCTCCAGCCATAGCCAACCTGGCTACAGTGAAGGACGATGCCTTGGAGATCAACAGGGTGACACAGTCATTTGAGTAGGTGCTGCAGAGGTGCGGGTCTCCTGCAGACCTGATAGCAGCATTCACTCATTTTCAATAGTTGTCACCACTAACTGAATGCCAAGAGATGCTTATGTAGACTTTGAACTCTTTCTACTTGTCAGTTCTAATCAGTGTCTTTCATCTCCCACAATTTCTTCAAGGCTGACGGAAGAGCAACTGGGGGAGGAGGCTGAGGAGTCCTTAGAGGGAGGCAAGCACTCGAAGATTGCGACATCACAATACATAGGCAAACTCTCCACCAGCGCAGTTGCTCAGCTCAGTGGGTATTTAATGCCATATTTAACTCAGTTGTCACATATCTCTGGTTAATACAATGTGGCAAATGTATTAAATGTAGTGAGTGGTGCATAGTGGTCAGCCTGCTTGTCACATCTTGATTTCAGCTCTCACCATTGGCTAGCCGTATAACTACTGCGAAAAGGGTCATGAGTGTAAGTCTCAACAAGCCTCTTCATCAGCAAGTCCTAGGTAGTGCCTCCCCATGGCGACATGTGTAAAGTGGATACCTGATGGACCCAAGCTAAAACTACATGGGACTCGGAGGAGGCCTGACCCCCAGATGCATGACATACAGGCCCATCAGTGTGTAGTTACACCCTGGTGCCGACAAACCAGGGCAAATGGGTAAATAGCCCCACTGCATTTTTTTTCATTCATTCACGGGATGTGGGCTTCGCTGGCTGGGCCAACATTTATTGCCCATCCCTAGTTGCCCTTGAAAAGGTGGTGGTGAGCTGCCTTCTTGAGCCGCTGCAATCCATGTGGTGTAGGTACACCCACAGTGCTGTTAGGGAGGGGGTTCCCGGATTTTGACCCAGCGACAGTGAAGGAATGGCGAAATATTTCCAAATCTGGATGGTGTGTGGCTTAGAGTGGAACTTCCAGGTGGCGGTGTTCCCATCTATCTGCTGCCCTTGTCCTTCTAGATGGTAGTGGTCGTGGGTTTGGAAGGTGCTGTCAAAGGAGCCTTGGTGAGTTCCTGCAGTGCATTTTGCAGATGGTGCACACTCCTGCTGCTGTGTGTCAGTGGTGGAGGGAGTGAATGTTTGTGGATGTGGTGCCAATCAAGCAGCTGCTTTGTCCTGGATGGTGTCAAGCTTCAAGTGTTGTGGGAGCTGCATTCATCCAGTGAAGTGGGGAGTATTTCATCACACTCTTGACTTGTGCCTTATAGATGGTGAACAGGCTTTGGGGAATTAGGAGGTGAGTTACTCGTCACATGATTCCTAGCCTCTGACCTGCTCTTGTAGTCACAGTATTTATATGGCTAGTCCAGTTCAGTTTCTGGTCAATGGTAACCCCAGGATGTTGATAGTGGGGGATTCAGTGATGAAAATGCCACTGAACGTCAAGGGGCGATGGTTAGATTCTCTCTTGTTGGAGATGGTCATTGCCTGGCACTTGTGTGGCGCAAATGTTACTTGCCACTTGTCAGCTCAAGCCTGGATATTGTAAACCCTGACAGAAAATCCAGAGTGGTGTCCCATAGGCGGTAATCTGTCAGCTATCAGGCAGCTTTCTGGCAACTCCTACAGCAGAACTGGTACCACACAGTACTGGTTTCATCCTTTCCTTTGCCCAATACCTGTAATGCTGGCAGTTTGGTGGGGGGGGAGGTCTGATGCTAGGGCAACTCGGTCTCCATACTATTTGCCCAGGTCTGCACCCTGGAGAGGTCACCCCAGCTTTGTGGTTCACATCGGCACAACATGGGAAGAAACAGTTACTGGTTACAAGCTCTCGCTCGATTGGCGTACAGCACAACATAAGAACTAGGAGCAGGAGTAAGCAATTCAGCCCCTTGAGCCTGCCCCGTCATTCAATATGATCATGGCTGATCTCAATTCAGCCTCAACTCCAATTTCCCACCCTCTCCCTATAACCTTTCAACCCGTTACTAATTAAAAATCTGTCTGTCTATCTCCTCAAATTTATTCAGCATCCCGGCATCCACTGCACTCTGAAATAGTGAATTTTACAGATTCACAACCCTTTGAGAAAAGTAATTCCTCCTCATCTCTGATTTAAATCTACCACCCCTTAGCCTAAAACTATGGCCTCTCATTCTAGAATGCCCCACAAGGGGAAACATCTGCTCCACGTCTACTTTGTCCATCCCCTTTAGCATCTTATATACCTCAATTAGATCTCCTCTCATCCTTCTAAACTCTAGCGAGTATAGGCCTAAACTGCTCAATCTCTCCTCATAAGACAAGCCTCGATTTGGAATCAATCCAGTGAACTTGCTCTGAACCGCCTCCAATGCAACTACATCCTCCCTCAAGTAAGGGAACCAAAACTATGCACAGTACTCTAGGTGCGGTCTCACCAATGCCTTGTACAGTTGCAACACCACTCCCCTATTTTTATACTCTACTCCTTTAGCAATAAATGCCAAAATTCCATTTGCCTTCCTTATAACCTGCTGTACCTGCATATTAGTTTTCAGCCATTCATGCACGAGGGCACCCAGATCCCTCTGCACTGAAGCAGTCTGAAGTTTCTCTCCATTTAAATAATGTCGCCTTTTTATTCTTCCGACCAAAATGGATAACCTCACACTTATCCACGTTAAACTACATCTGCCAAATTTTGGCCCATTCACCTAAACTGTCCATATCCGTTTGTAAATTTCTTATTTCTTCATTGCAACTTATTTTCCCACCTATTTTGGTGTCATCTGCAAATTTAGCTATACTACCTTCTATCCCTGAATCCAAGTCATAAATATAGATTGTAAATAGTTGGAGCCCCAAGGACCGAACCCTGTGGCACCCCACTAGTTACAACTTGCCATTCAGAAAAAGACCCATTTATCCCAACTCTCTGCTTTCTGTTGGTTAGCCAATCCTCTATCCAAGCTAATATATTACCCCTCACTCCGTGTGATCTTATCTTGTGGATTAATCTTTTGTGCGGCACCTTATCAAAGGCTTTCTGGAAGTCTAGATATACTACATCTACAGGATCCCCATTATCCACTTTGCTTGTCACACCTTCAAAAAACTCTAGCAAATTAGTCAAACCTGATTTACTCTTCATAAAATCATGCTGACTTTGATTGCATTTTCGCTTTCCAAATGCCTCATTACTACTTCCTTAATAATGGATTCCAACAATTTTCCAACGACAGATGTTAAACTAACTGGTCTATAGTTTCCTACTTTCTGCCTCCCTGCCTTTTTGAATAAAGGCGTTATATTAGCAATTTTCCAATCCACTGGACCCTTTCCAGAACCCAGGGAATTTTGGAATATCGTAGCCAGTGCACCCACTATCTCCGCTGCCACTTCCTTTAACACCCTGGGATGTAGGCCATCAGGTCTTGGGGACTTATCACTTTTTAATCCCAATAGTTTGCTCGGTACTTTTTCTCTAGTGATGGTGAATGTTCTAAGTCCCTCCTTCTCTATACCCTCTGCACTACCTGTTACTATTGGGGTGGTACCAGTGTCCTCCACTGTGAAAAATGAGGCAAAATATCGATTAAGCATCTCTGCGTTCCCCACTTTTAACTCCACAGTCTCGTCCTCCAAGGGACCAACATTCACTTTAGGTACTCTCTTTCCTTCTATATACTTGCAGGAGCTTTTGCTATCAGTTTTTACTTTTGCGTTAGTTTTCTCTCATAATTTACCTTTGCTCTTCTTATTATTCTTTTTGTAACCCTTTGTTGATCTTTAAAAGCTTCCCAATCTTCCAGCCTGCCACTGATCTTTGCAATTTGGTATGCCTTAGTTTTTGCCTTCTTGCTATCTTTAACTTCCTTACTTAGCCATGGATGCTTCTTCCTCTTTCAAATATATTTTACTTGGGAGGAATTGAATATCTCCTTAAATATCTGCCACTGTTCATCAACTGTCCTACCTTGTAGTCTTCCTGCCCAGTCCACTAGGGCCAAATCTGCCCTCATGCTTATGTAGTTACCTTTGTTTAACTCCAGAACACTAGTGTGGGACTCAAGTTTCTCGCTCTCAAACCGAACTTGAAATTCTAGCATGGTATGATCATTCTTCTCTAAAGAATCCTTTACCATGAGATCATTAATTAATCCCATCTCATTACACAAAACCAAATCCAGAATAGCCTGCTCCCTGGTTGGTTTCACAACATATTGCTCCAAGAAACAATCTCTAACACACCCTATGAACTCTCCCTCGAGGCTACCCTTGCCAATTTGATTAGTCCAGTCTATATGCATATTAAAATCACCCATGGTTATTATTGTGCCTTTCTTACATGCTCCCATAATTCCTGGTTTATACTGTGCCCTACTGCTGAACTACTGTTTGGGGACCTATAGATTACTCCCACCGGGGACTTCTTTCCCTTGCTATTTCTTATTTCTACCCAGACTGACTCTACGTCTTGCTCTCCAGTGCCTATATCATTCCTCACTATAGCACTGATCTCTTCCTTTACTAACAAAGCTACACCACTTCCTTTTCCTTCCTGCCTATCCTTCCAAAACACTGAGTACCCTTGGATATTCAACTCCCATGCTTGTTCTCCCTGTCACCACGTTTATCTCTATTTACACTGTTAACTCATTAGTTTTATTCCTATTGCTACACGCATTTAGATACAAAGCCTTTAATTTTGCCCTATTGTCAATTTTCCCTACTCTTATATAATTCTTTGGTGCAATATGGCGTTCACACCCTCTGTCCCTTCCTTTCACTTCTTGGTAACAATCAACCTCGTCACTAACCTGCACTCTTACCCTCTCCTTAAACTTTGATTTTTTTATATTTCCAAGTACCAGGGGTTACTTTTGACAGTGGGAGAGATCATCACATCCCAATGGATAGCTACCGCCACCTTAAGCTGGGCAGTTCCCAGTGAATTAAGTGCTGTCCCGGCATGGCCTGCTTGTTTAGAGCTTAGAGAGTTAGCTCTCAACGGGTTGCTAATCTATGCACCAGGCAAGACAAACTCAACAAAATAGACACCAATCTTTCACATCATCAGCTGGACAGTAAGGACCATGCATCCTGGCCTTACCAACAACCTTCCGCAGGTTGATGACACATGAAAAACTGCAAGAAACTCGCTCAAAGTGGATCCCTTAAAGAGAAACATTAGCCCTTCTTCTGGCAGGGGAAACCTCAAGAGGCAACACGTGAGGATAGCTTTTGATGATGATTGAACATCCCACAAAAGGTTCAGAGAGACTTCTTATACTTTGCTTGTCAACAAGCATAGGCCCAGTTAACCTCATGTGCATTTATGCCTGGACACTCACCTCCATCCCAGATGTCTAGGATCAATTTTTAACAGAAACTGCCATTAGCAGAATTCCCAGCACTAATTGACTGTACCTTCTAAGGGATTTCAATGCAAGGGTGGGTAACGACTACACAGCTTGACTAACATGCATAGGACACCAGGGAATCAGCAAGATGAACAAAAATGGACCGTGGTTGATGGAGCTATGCTGTTACCATGGACTCTATATGACAAACAGCTACTTCCAAACTAAGCTGCACCACAAGGTGTCCTGGAGACATCCAAGATCATGCCACTGGCACCAGCTAGATCTCATCATCACCAGTTTTACCACCCTCAACAGTGTCCTCGTCACTCATAGCTATCACAATGCTGACTGTGACGCTGACCAATTCCTGGTGTGTAGCAAGGTCAGGCTTCAGGCTAGGAAACTATTTCACTATGAGAAGAACGCTTGCTGTACCACTAACCCAGAAAGGACCCAGGAACATAGGAGCAGAAGTAGGCCATTTGGCCCCTCGAGCCTGCTCTACTATTCAATAAGACCATGGCTTATCATCTAACTCGATGCCATTTTCCTGCGCTATCCTCATATCCCTTAATGTTATTAGTATCCAACAATCTATCGATTTCTGTCTTGAACATGCTCAATGATTGTGCTTCCACAGCCCTCTGAGGTAGAGAATTCCAAATATGCACCAGCCTCTGAGTGAAGAAATTTCTCCGGATCCAAGTCAAAAATGGCCTGCCCATTATTCTGAGACTGTGTGCCCTGGTTCTAGACTCACCAGCTGGGGACAACATCCTATCTACATCTATACTGTCACGCCCTGTAAGAATTTTGTAAGTTTCAATGAGACCACTTCTCATTCTCAAAAGACCCATTTATTCCTACTCTTTGTTTCCTGCCTGCCAACCAGTTTTCTATCCATCAATACACTACCCCCAATCCCATGCGCTTTAATTTTACATGCTAATCTCTTATGTGGGACTTTGTCGAAAACCTTCTGAAAGTCCAATTATAGCACATCCACTGGCTCCCCCTCATCAACTCTACTAATTACATCCTCGAAAAATTCCAGTAGATTTGTCAAGCACGATTTCCCTTTCATAAATCCATGCTGACTCTGTCCGATTCTGCCACTGTTTTCCACGTGCTCAGCTATTAAATCTTTTATAATGAACTCTAGAATTTTCCCCACTACCGACGGCAGGCTGACTGATCTATAATTTCTTGTTTTCTCTCTACCTCCCTTTTTAAATAGTGGGGTTACATTAGCTACCCTCCAATTTGTAGGAACCGTTCCAGAGTCTATAGAATCTCGGTAGATAACCACAAATGCATCCACTATTTCTAGGGCCACTTCCTTAAGTACTCTGGGATGTAGATTATCAGGCCCTGGGGATTTATCGGCCTTCAATCCCATCTATTTCCCCAACACCATTTCCCTACTAATACTGATTTCTTTCAGTTTCTCCCTCCGCTGTGTTCCCCAACATTTCTGGTATGTTATTTGTGTCCTCCTTTGCAAAGACAGAACCAAAGTATGTATTTAGTTGGTCAGCCATTTCTTTGTTCCCCATTATAAATTCTCCTGTTTCTGACTGTAAAGGACCTACATTTGTCTTCACCAATCATTTTCTCTTCACATACCTAGAGAAACTTTTACAGTCAGTTTTTATGTTCCCTGCAAACTTACTCTCGTACTCCTTCTTAATTAATCCCTTGGTCCTCCTTTGCCAAATTCTAAACTGCTCCCAACCCTCAGGTCTGTTGTTTTTTCTGGCCAAATTGTATGCCTCTTCCTTGCATCTAATACTATCTCTAATTTCCCTTGTAAGCCATGGTTTGGCCACCTTTCCTGTTTTACTTTTGCGCCAGACAGGAATAAACAATTGTTGCAGTTCACCCATGCGCTCTTTGAATGTTTGCCATTGCCTCTCCACCGTCATCCCTTTAAGTAACGTTTCCCAATCCATCATAGCCAATCTTATTTCGAATGGCAGGCAGTGACTATTGGGGTACGCAGGGATCGGTGCTGCGACCCCAGCTATTCACAATATATATTAATGGTTTAGATGAGGGAACGAAATGTAATATCTCCAAATTTGCATATGACACAAAGCTGGGTGGGAGGGTAAGCTGTGAGGAGGATGCATAGATGCTTCAATGTGATTTGGACAAGCTGAGTGAGTGGGCAAATGCATGGCAGATGCAGTTTAATGTGGATAAATGTGAGGTTATCCACTTTGGTAGCAAAAACAGGAAGGCAGATTATCTGAATGACTGGCTATAAATTGAGGGGGGGAATGTGCAACGAGACCTGGATGTCCTCGTACACCAGTCACTGAAGGTAAGCATGCAGGTGCAGCAGGCGGTAAAGAAGGCAAATGGTATGTTGGCCTTCATAGCAAGAGGATTCAAGTACAGGAGCAGGGATGTCTTGCTGCAATTATAAAGGGCCTTGGTGAGACCACACCTGGAATAGTGAGTGCGGTTTTGGTTTCCTTATCTGAGGAAGGATGTTCTTGTTATAGAGGGAGGGCAGCGAAGGTTTACCAGACCGGTCCCTGGGATGGCGGACTGACATATGAGGAGAGATTGAATCGGTTAGGAGTATATTAGGAGTTCAGAAGAATGAGGGGGGGATCTCATAGAAACCTATAAAATTCTAACAGGACTAGGCAGGGTAGATATAGGAAGGATGTTCCCGGTGGTGGGGGAGTCCAGAACCAGGGGTCACAGTCTGAGGATACGGGGTAGACCATTTAGGACTGAGATAAGGGGAAATTTCTTCACCCAGAGAGTGGTGAGCCTGTTGAATTCGCCACCGCAGAAAATAGTTGAGGCCAAAACATTGTATGTTTTCAAGGAGAAGTTAGATATAGCTCTTGGGGCGAAAGGGGTCAAAAGATATGGGGAGAAAGCGGGAGCAAGCTATGGAGTTGAATGATCAGCCATGATCATGATGAATGGCAAAGCAGGTTCAAAGGGCCGTATGGCCTACTCCTGCTCCTATTTTCTATGTTTCTATTCTTTGAAACCTGAGAGAATACAGGCCCAGTTTCCTGAATCTCTCCTCATAAGGCAATCCTATCTTCCCAGGGAGTTCCTAAACGTCCTTGATCAGGCTCTTTCGGACAGCAACGCCTAAGGCCAGACTGCACTCTGTGGGATCATCTGTGCAACACCATCTATAACTCTGCTATCACTGCATATGGAAAAAGAGATCAGAGGAATGCTGACTGATTTGAGGCTTATTGGGCTAAAATGAAGTCAGTTACTGCAACCAAGAGGAGAGCCCTCATGAACTAGAAGCAAGTCCCCAGCAAACAAAATCCAGATGCTCTCAGAGCTGTCAGATCTAAGCAGACCGCTAGGCACTGCGCCAATCAATACTGGATGAAACTCTGCAACAACAAACTATCTGCTGCTGAATCCGGGGATACTAGAGGGATGGATGTAGACAAATGTAGGTCCATTACAGGCAGAGACAGGAGAATTTATAATTGGGGATAAGAAAATGGCAAAGAATCTAAACAAACATTTTGTGTCATGACATCACTGCAAGAGTTCCTCAGGGTAGCATCCTAGGCCCAACCATCTTCAGCTGTTTCATCAATGACCTTCCTTCCATCATAAGGTCAGAAGTGGGGATGTTCGCTGATGATTGCACAAGTTCAGTTCAGCAACATTCGTGATTCCTCAGATACTGAAGCAACCTGTGTCCATATGCAGCAAGACCTGGACAACATTCAAGCTTGGGCTGATAAGCGGTAAGTAACATTTGTGCCACACATGCTAAGCAATGACCATCTCCAACAAGAGAGAATCCAGTCATCTCCCCTTGGTGTTCAATGGCATTACTATCACTGAATCCCCAACTATCAACATCCTGGGGGTTACCATTGACCAGAAACTGAACTGGACTAGCCATATCAATACTGTGGCTACAAGAGCAGGTCAGAGGCTGGGAATTTTGCAGACTCCCAAAGCCTTTCCACAATCCAAAAGGCACAAGTTAGGAGTGTGATGGAATACTCTTGCTTGCCTGGATGAGTGCAGCTCCAACACCGCTCAAGAAGCTCGACACCATCCAGGGCAAAGCAGCCCACCTGATTGGCACCCCATTCACCATCTACTCTCTCCACCACTGACGTGGCAGCAGTACATACTATCTACAAGATGCACTGCAGCAAATCATCATCAAGGCTCGTTCAAAAGCACCTTCCAAACCTGTGACTTCTACCATCTGGAAGGACAATGGCAGCTGATACATGGGAACACCACCACTTGCAAGTTCCCCTCCAAGCTATACACCATCCCGATATGGAGCTATATCACTGTTCCTTCACTGTCCCTCGGCCAAAATCCTGGAACTCCCTCCCCACCAGCTCTGTGGATGCACCTACACAACATGGATTCAGTGATTCAAGAAGGCAGCTGACCATCACCTTTGAGGGCAATAAATGTTAACCTAGCCAGCAACGCCCACACCCATGAAAGAATATTTTAAAAAATTCAAGACAGAGATTGATAGATATTAAAAAGACATCAAGGGATATGGTGATAGTGTGGGAAAAAGCATTAAGGTAGATGATCAGTCATGATCCAGTTGAATGGCGGAGCAGGCTCGAGGGGCTGAATGTCCTACTCCTGCTCCTATTTCTTATGTTCCTATGTTCTCCTTGCTGCTATTGTATGCTTTTGGCAACTCGAATGAGGGTCTCTACTTGCACGCCTGAGCTGATGGCAAACTATTCAGCTTGGCGAGACTGTGGGTCAAGACCAAAGTGCGTAATCTCCTAGATCGCGAGTTGCAGTTTGCTGATGCTGCTGCACTGGCATCCCATACCGAAGTTCACTTGCAACAGCTTGTAGGTCACCTTTCCCAGACCTGCAAGGAGTTTGGACTGACAATCAGCATTAGGAAGGCCAAAGTTATGGGCCAGGACGTAGACCACTCCACCTTCCCTCAACATTGACTTCACATACCTTGGATCAACAATTACCAGCAACCTATACTTTGATGTCAAAATCAGCATCAGAATTGCCAAGGCCACAGCTGTCATGTCAAAGTTGAGAAGTCGAGTGTGAACCAACAGCAAACTAATTAAAAATACAAAGCTCCATGTGTACAAGGCTTGTGTTCTTATCATCCTCCTTTACAGTAGCGAAGCATGGACAATTTATGCAATCCAAGAAAAATTTGTGAGCAGTGTTGTATGGTGTTAGTTACAGTTTGTTAGATCTGAAGAAGTCTTTGTAGTCACATGTAGGTTAACTGTAAGTCTTTATTGACTCAGAGCTATTTACAAATATACAGTAAAAGGGTACAAGCTAGGAGCTGCTTCCATGCTTGCTGGTACACATGGCTCTATCCAACATTACACTGATCCTGGGTGCAGGTCATGTGCCTCTTACTTCACTGGATGGGAAATACTGTACTCAGGCATACATTAACCCTATATGTGCAAGACCCTTATACTACAAACAGCTTCTACCTCTGCAGGCTCAGATGAATATTGCGCATCTCCTGTCAGACTGCCGAATATGGAAGTGCACATTTGTTAATTTAAATGAAGCTAACACTTTGTTTGAACTAATCATTTTGCTGCCATCTACTTTGTTGCATCTTGAATTTCAAATGGACAGTAACCTTCAGGTGAAAGATAGGCCAGCTTAGAAGATGAGGAAAGGGTGTGAATGTAAAGGTTGGGTTTTTGACTTGTGGAAATGATTTAAGTTGGAGGGATGGTTAGGGAGTTTATGATTGCACTGCCATATGTCCTCACGCACTCAGATTAGCTGAAATTTGCTTGTATGTCATGGCCATAGGCTTTACTGGCAGCCAGTTGAGCGATTGCTGGCACCCTGTCCACATTTGGCTCCTCCTTCTCTTCCTCCTCAGAGGAGGACACTGAGCACGCTGCTTCTCTTCCTGCAGCACAATGTTGTGCAAGGCACAGCAGACCATAACCAGGCTGGAGACCCATGATGGTGCAGTCTGAAGGGCACCCCCACCCCAGGTCAGCACAGGCACCTAAATTGCATCATAGCAACCTAATGGCTTGCCCTATATTGAGTCTTTGGTCGCATAGTTTCTGATGTATCTTTCCTCTGTACCAGTTGTAGGGTTCCCAGAGGAATCATCATGTCCTCAGAGAGTAGCCCTTGTCTCCAAGGAGTCATGTTCTCACTCTAGGTACAAATCATGTGGGAGATTTGAGTGTCACACAGTGAATTACAGCAGCTTCCAGGATATTTTGCATAGGCATGTTGATAACCTTCTGATAATCACATATGAGCTGAACATTGAGGGATTGGATTCCCTTCAACTTGCTAAACATTCCAGAATGGTCTGAGGGTGCCTTGTATGCACATGTGTGCAGTCTGTCACTCCCTATACCTGTGGGAATCCAACCATTGCAGCAAATGCGAGGGCCCGGCATCTGACTGGCTTCATCAGTGTCAAAGTGGACATAAGTGGCACTCTTGGAAAACAAGGCATCAGTCACCAGGGAGATACACTTATGGATGGCTGATTGTGAAATTCAGAGATGTCACCAGCAGATCTCTGGAAATAGCAAGAGGTGAAGAAATTCAGGGCTGTGGTGATCATGAGGGCTATTGGCAATGCATGCCCATCTGGCCCCCTTGGAAGCAGTGCTTGTTGCAGAAGGCTGCAGCTGTCAGCAGGGACAAGCTATGGAAGACTGAGACTCTTGAGGCACTGGTGCTCCGTCATGTTAAATCTGTCCCTTTGCCTGTACACTCTGTGCTGAGGGTGTTGCCTCTTTTAAGCTGGAGTTCCACATCCAACCACTGTGCCTGCGCAGCAGTGTGTGGCTGTGTATGGCTATGTTAGGATCTTGCTTTACTAGTCAGTGGGACAGCTTTCCCAGTTCTGCCACAAGCCCCCAGGTGTTAATAAGGAGGACTTTGCTATTGTTATTTCCAGTGCCTAGCTCGATGCTGGGTGGTCCATCTGGTTTTATTCCTTTGATTGTTGGTGTTCTTTCTGCTCCTGGTGCTGTTGATGCTGTTGGTCTGGCTCCTAATCACATAATCTTAAGGGCACAAAAGGAGGCCATTCAGCCCATCGTGTCTGCACCGGCTCTCCAAATAAGCATTATGACCTAGTGCCATTGCCCTGCCTTTTCCCCATACCCCTGCACATTGTTTCTATTCAAATAATCATCTATTGCCCTCTTGAATGCCTCAATTGAATGTGCCTCCACCACACTTCCAGGCAGTGCATTTCAGGCCCGAACCACTCGTCGTGTGAAAAAGTTTTTTCTCACGTCACATTTGTTTTTTTCACAAATCCCTTAAAATCTGTGACCTCTTGTTCTTGATCCTTTTACTAGTGGGAACACCTTCTGAACACATATTTTGGTTCTGTCTTCACAAAAGAGGACACAAATAATTTTCCAGAAACATTAGGGGACCAAGGGTCTAGCGAGAGGGAGGGATTGAAGAAAATCAGTATTCGTAAAAAAAAAAAATGGTGCTAGAGAAATTAATGGGGTTAAAGGCTGAAAAATCCCAAGGGCCTAATAATCTGCATCCCAGAGTACTAAAGGAAGTGGCCCTGGAAATATTGGGATGCATTGGTGGTCATCTTCCAAAATTCTATAGACTCTGGAGCAGTCCCTTCAGATTGGAGGTTGGCAAATGTAATCTCACTATTTAAAAAAGGAAGGAGTGAAAAAACAGAGAATTAGAGACCAGTGAGCCTAACATCAGCAGTGGGGAAAATGCTAGAGTATTGGGGGAAATGCTAGAGTATATTATAAAAGACGTGGTAACAGAACACTTGGAAAGTATTAACGGGATTAGACAAAGTCAGCATGGGTTTATGAAAGGGAAATCTACTGGAGTTTTTTTGAGGATGTAACTAGTAGAACAGATGAGAGAACCAGTCGATATGGTGTATTTGGATTTCAAGAGTATTATTTAAATGGTGATATATTGGGAAATGTGGATGTACAAAGGGATCGGAGTGTCCTTGTACACCAGTCACTGAAAGTAAATGGGCAGGTGCATCAAGCAATTAGGAAGACAAATGATACGTTGGCCTTCATTACAAGAGGATTTGAGTTCAGAAGTAGGGATGTCTTACTGCAGTTTTACAGGGCTTTGGTGAGACAACATCTGGAGTATTGCATGCAGTTTTGGTCTCCCTACCAAAGAAAGTTGCCATAGAGGGGGTGCAGCGAAGGTTCACTAGGCTGAAACCAGGAATGGCAGGACTGTTGTATGAGGAGAGGTTGGTTCGACTGGGCCTGTATTCACTAGAGTTTAGAAGAATGAGAGGGGATCTGATTGAAACGTATAAAATTCTAACAGGGCTAGACAGGCTGGATGCAGGGAGGATATTTCCCCTGGTTGGGGAGTCATCCAACCAGGGGCCTTATACCGGACAGGCCATTTAAGACTGAGATGAGGAAAAATTTCTCCACTCAGAGGGTGGTCATCCTGTGGAATTCTCTACCACAGAAGGTTGTGGGGTTTGGGTCACTGAGTATATTCAAGAAAGAAATTCCTCAATTTTTGGATATTAGGGGCATCAAGGGGTATGGAGAGAAAGTGAGAATATGGCGTTGAGATAGAGGATCAGCCATGATCATATTGAATGGCGGAGCAGGCTCGAAGGGCCGAATGGCCTACTCCTGCTCCTAGTTTCTATGTGTTCTATCTACACTGTCCAGTCCCCTCATGATTTTGAGCATCTCTATCAAATCTCCTCTTAGCCTTCTTCTCTCCAAGAAGAACAGTCCCAACCTCTCCAATCTATCTTCGTAATGAAGTTTCTCATCCCTGAAAATATTCTTGTAACCCTCTTCTGCACTCTCCAATGTGTTTACATCCTTCCTATAGCGTGCTGCCCAGACTGTACACAGTACTCCAACCGAGGTCAAATGAATGTCTTATATAAATTCAGCATAACCGCCTTGCTCTAGTACTCTGTGCTGCTATTAATAAAGCCCAGGATACTATATGCTTTATTAACTGCTCTCTCCACCTGTCCTGTCATCTTCAATGATCTATGCACATATACACCCAGGTCTTTCTGCTCCTGCGCCCCCTTCAAAATTTCACCCCTTATTTTATATTGTCTGCCCATGTTCTTCCTACCAAAATGCATCACTTCACATGTCTCCACATAGAACTTAATCTGCCACCTATCTGCCCACTCCACCAAATTGTCTTATGTCCTTTTGAAAATCCTCCTCTCAGTTTAAAACACTCCCAAGCTTCGTATCATCCGCAAACTTTGAAATTGTCCCCTGCACACCAAGATCTAGATCATAAATATATATCAGGAAAAGCAAGGGTGCCAATAACGACCCCTGGGGAACTCCACTACAAACCTTCCTCCAGCACGAAAAATAAGCATTGACCATTATTCTCTGCTTCCTATTTTTCAACCAATTTTGTATCCACATTGCTACTATCCCTTTTATTCCATGCGCAAATATCTTTTCTCACAAGTCTGTTGTGTGGCACTGTATCAAATGCCTTTTGAAAGTCCACGTACACCACATCAACAGCATTAACCTCATCAACCCTCTGTTACCTCTTCAAAAAACTCCAGCAAATTAGTTAAACACAATTTCCTCTTTAGAAATCTATGCTGGCTCTTCCTCATCAACCCATATTTTTCCATGTGACTACTAATTCTATCCTGGGTAATTGTTTCTAGAATCTTACCCACCACTGAAGTTAAACTGACTGGTCTGTAATTGCTGGGCTTATCCTTACGACCTTTTTTTTGAACAAGAGCGTTATATGTTTGCAATTCTCATGCTGCTGCTGTTGGTGTGGTTGCTCTCCTTGTTCCTAATCGGAGATTCATGCCATAGCTGCACATTGCTTCAATGCTGCAGTGGAGGCTGAAAGCTGAGATGTTCAGATCAAGGTGAGTAAAGTCCAAGGAAGATAGGAACATAGGAACAGGAGAAGGCCATTCAACAGGAGAAGGCCTGCTCCGCCATTCAATACAATCATGGCTGATCGAACACTTCAATGCCTTTTACCCACAATATCCCCATAACCCTTTACATTATTGTTAATCGGAAATCTATCAATCTCTACCTTAAACAACTCAATGACTGAGCTTCCACGGCCCTTTGGGGTACAGAATTCCAAAGATTCTGAGTAAAGAAATTTCCCCTCATCTCAGTTCTAAATGGCTTCCCCCTTATTTTGAAATTGTGTACCCTGGTTCTAAACTCCCCAACCAGGGGAAATATCTTACTTGCATCTACCCTGTCTATTCCTTTAAGTATTCTATAACTTTCAATGAAATCACCTCTCATTCTTCAAAACTCGAGAGAAACAGGCCCAGTTTCCCCAATTTCTCTTCATAAGACAGTCCTGCCATCCCCAGAACAAGTCTGGTGAACCTTCGTTGCACTCCCTCTATGGGCAATAATATCCTTTCTGAGGCAAGGGGACCAAAACTGCGCACAGTACTCCAGGTGTGGTCTAATCAAGCTTCTACACAATTGAAACAAGACTTCACTACTCTTGTACTTAAATCCTCTTGCGATAAAGGCTGACATTCCATTAGCTTTCCTAATTGCCTGCTGCACCTGCATGTTAGCTTTCAGTGATTTATGAGCAAGGTCCCTTTGTACATCTACATTTTCTAATCTCTTACCGTTTAGGAAATACTCTGCACATCTGTTCCTTCTACCAAAGTGGATAATCTCACATTTTTCCACATTATATTCCATTTGCCATGTCTTGCCCACTCACTATGTCTGTCCAAACCCTCCTGTAGCCAATTTACATCTTCCTCACATCTCACATTCCCGCCTGGCTTTGTATCATCCGCGAACTTGGAAATATTACATTTGGTCCCCACATCCAAATCATTGACATATATTGTGAGCAGCTGGGGCCCCGAGTACTGATCCTTGTGGTACCCCACTAGTCACGGCCTACCAATGCGAGAATGACCCATTTGTTCCTACTCTGTTTTCTGTTGTTAGCCAATCCTTAATCCATGCCAGTACATGTGCTTTCATTTTGCTAACCAACCTCCTGTGAGGGACTTTATCAAAAGCCTTCTGAAAATCCAAGTATACTATGTCCATCAATACTCCTTTATTAATTTTGTTAGTAACATCCTCAAAAAACTCCAACAAGTTCATCAAACATGATTTCCCATTCGCAAATCCATACTAACTATGCCTAATCAGATCATGATTATCCAAGTATCCATTTACCATATCCGTTATAATAGATTCCAGCATTTTCCCTACAACTGTTTAGATATAACAAATTAATTATTGGTTGCTTGATTGTGAAGTATAAGGGAATGAGAATTTGAAACTTGTTGTCCTATCTGAACCTGAGCTAACCTTCCCATCCCAAATCACCTCCGTCACCAGCACTGTCCACCTCCACCTCAGCCTCTACCGCATCCCACATGCTGCTGAATCCCAAAACTGTGCTTTTGTTACCACCAGGCCCAACTATTCCAAAACACTCCTTACCAACCTCGTCTGCCACCCTTCATAATCTTGAGCACATCTTAAATCCTGCTGTCTGTATCTTAACTTGCACCAAGTTCTGTTCACCTATCACCCCTGTGCTCCCTGACATTAGCACCCAGTCCAGAAACAGCTCAAGTTTAAAATTATCATTCTTGTGTTTAAACGCCTCTATGACCTCCATTCCCAAGCCTGTAATACCCTCCACTCCTATAACCCCCTGAGAATTCATGTTTCACCAGATGTTTGCACCTTTGAATCAACGTCAATATTTCTCTGATTAAATTCCTGTGTAGAGCCTTGAATTATTTTACTACATTAAAGGTTCTATGTAAATGGAAGATACTGTTGACTGGTCCTTTAAATTTTAGATTTACTTAGGTTTCAGAGATTATCCCCTTTTCCGTTCCACTAATTGGAAAACGGTGGTTTTGTTATAATGAAAATCCATTTAAATGGCGAAGCGGAGCAGCGCAGAGGACACACTCCCTTTTTATGACATCAGCTGCCATGTTCAACTGAGTAGTTAAAAAATCTCAAAGGCTTTGAGTAGGCAGCGAGTGAGTGGGTGGCCAGTGAAGAATGAGTGGGTGGGGAGGTAGTCAGGGGGATAGTTGGCTCAGGTCAGGGGGGGATAGTCGGGTTGGGGGCTGGGTAGTTGAGTCAAGGAGGTGGGTAGTGAGGTTAGCGATGTGGGTAATGGGGTTGGGGGGCTAGGTAGACAGGTAAGGGGGTGGATAGTCGGGTCAGTGGGGTGGGTGTTTGGGTCAGGGGGGTGTGGGCAGTTAGGTTAGAGCGGTCAGTAGTCGGGTCAGGGGGTAGTCAGGTTATGATGGGGGTAGTTGGGTTGGGAGCTATGTAGTCACATTGAGGGTTGGATAGTGTGGTAGGGACTGTGGGCAGTCAGGTCAGTGGGGCAGGCAGTCGGGCCAGGGGGAGTGGGCAGTCAGGTCAGGATTGGGGGTAGTTGGGTCATCAGTACAATTGAGGGTGGTTAGGGGTGTGAGGGTGCATGTCTGGGGTGATGAGTTGTGTTATGCTGAGTTACACCAGAGATCAAATAGTGGAACAATATTGGACTAAGTACCCAGATACGTATCGCGAACCTGGCCAAGTCCCCGACTGAGCTTCATGCAAGAGACTTTTGCGGATGGGCCCAGGCAGTGCAAATCAGCTCATCAGAAGTTTAAGCTCCCTGGGCAATCACAGTGCAAGTATGTCAGTCAGGGCGCCAATGGGTCCTAAAGTGCAACAGCGGTTGGCATCAGAAGATCCAGACCATTGTGAATCACTCAAATACTACTGCTAATACTTGCATACAATACCAAAAATTTATTTTGTTAAGATAACCAAATTTTTGGTGGTTCCAAAATGCTATTGAATTTATTATATCTTCCACAGAAAGCAGATTAGCAGCTTACCAGGGTTATATCATCCAAAGTATCAACCATTGATCTGAAACTAGATCCTCTACCATTCAAACTGCACTCAGACTGGCTCAATTCACAATGTAAGGCTTCTTTCAACCATATGCAAAATTTATGACAAATCTAAATAGAATTTGCTTTGAATGCTACACTAAAGTATTTGTATTAGTCATCCAAAAAAGTAAAAATCCTGTTTTATAAAACTTATTTGCTCATTTCATGAAACAAGGGAATATACCTCTCAGCATACAAACCTAAAACATTTTTGTATTTCGTCTTAGAAATACACTGTTATTCACGTTACAGTCATTGTTCTAAAGTGTCTTTTTAAATATTAATATTATGAATGTTATATTAGGTTTGATTAACATAATACAATGCAAAAAAAGGGCCTGTATTTTCTTTCATGTCCTCTTTATAAACGTCCTCTTTATAAAGCAACACTTGCATTAGTATCTATCCATGATATTATCTTGAAATCTGAGGCTATAACAATCATGGTTTTAAGTAGACTCCTTTTTCTTTTATCTCAAAGCTTTCCATTATTCAGATACTTGATGACTGTGGTGGCTTTAAGACATTTTCTAGAATACAATTAAACATGATTTTCCCAGGCAGCTATTGCCAGATATTATATGATAGTCTAATTAGCTGAATATGTCAAGTTCATGCAAAGGATGGGGAAAAGATATTGTACAATAGGCTAGTCACATGAACAATTTTAAAAGTATACAAAAGGATTCTTATGAAGTATCAATAAATGAGTGTGTGTGTTAAAATTGCATAGTCATGTTCACCTTTAACAGCCTCAAAGGCTGCCTCACCTCTCCCAAAGATGTCCTGGGACCCTATCCAAAGGGTTACCTTAGTTATCCAAACACATTCACAGACCCCCTCTTACCTGTTCTATTCTGTACACTCTGAATTTGACACTATTTTTCAAAAATCCCACTTCAATGGAGGCAGCTCGTAATTTACATGGCTTTCTGCCACTGTGAATCGCGCATGTGGGAACCCCGGCCCAACTCCAGTCCCCTCCCCGTGAAGATGGCAAATGCTGGGTTGGGAGGAAGAGCATCTCCGTTGTGGAGATAATCCAATCCCAAGGACGGCTGTTGCACCTAGTTTTGTGAGTGAGGTTTGTGCCATGGCCTAAGCTGCTGCAAGTTGGTAAATGTGTGTTAAACTTTAATATTGCCCCGGCCAATTACCGCCCCATCAGTCTACTCTCCATCATCAGTAAAGTAATGGAAGGGGTCATCAACAATGCTAACCTTCTCAGTGACACTCAATTTGGGTTCACCAGAGCCACTCAGCTCTTGACCCCATCACAGCCTTGGTTCAAACATGAACAAAACAGCTGAACTCCCGAGGTGAGGCGAGAGTGACTGCCCTTGACATCAAGGCCACATTTGACCGAGTATGACATCAAGGCACCCTAGCAAAACTGAAGTAAATTGGAATCAGGGGGAAAACTCTCCACTGGTTGGAGTCATACCTAGCACAAAGGAAGATGGTTGTTGGAGGTCAGTCATCTCAGCTCCAGGACATCACTGCAGGAGTTCCTCAGGGTAGTGTCCTAGGCCCAACCATCTTCAGCTGCTTCATCAATTACCTTCCTTCCATCATAAGGTTAGAAGTGGGGATGTTCATTGGTGATTGCACAATGTTCAGCACCATTCGCAACTCCTCAGATACTGGAGCAGTCCATGTCCAAATGCAGCAAGATCAGGACAATATCCAGGTTTGGGCTGACAAGCGCCAAGTAATATTTGCACCACACAAGTTTCAGGCAATAATCATCTCCAACAAGGGAGAATCCAACCATTGCCCCTTGATGTTCAATGGCATTACCTTCACTGAATCCCCCACAATCAACATCCTAGGGGTTACCATTGACCAGAAACTGAACTCAGCTAGCCATATAAATACTGTGGCTACAAAAGGAGGTCAGAGGCTAGGAATCCTGCGGCGAGTAACTCACCTCCTGACTCCCCAAAGCGTGTCAACCACCTACAAGGCACAAGTCAGGAATGTGATGGAATACTCCCCACTTGCTTGGGTGAGTGCAGCTCCCACAACACTCAAGAGGCTTGACACCATCCAGAACAAAGCAGCTCGCATGACTGGCACCACATCCACAAACATTCACTCCCTTCACCATCGACACACAGTAGCAGCAGTGTGTACCATCTACAAGCTGCACTGCAGGAATTCACCAAGGCTCCTTCGACAGCACCTTCCAAACCCACGACCACTACCATCTAGAAGGACAAGTGCAGCAGACACATGGGAACATTACCAACTAGAACTTCCTCTCGAAGCCACTCACCATCCTGACTTGGAAATATGTTGCCGTTCCTTCACTGTTGCTGGGTCAAAAACATGGAACTCCCTTCCTAACAGCACTGTGGGTGTACCTGCACCATATGACTGCAGTGATTCAAGAAGGCAGCTCACCACCACCTTCTCAAGGGCAACTAAGGATGGGCAATAAATGCTGGCCCAGCCAGCAAAGCCTATATCCAGTGAATGAATAAAAAATAAAATTTATACCAGACTGTGCATGCCTCATTTCATTTGTAAGGACATAGTGCAGCTTCATTACATGGAACATGCAGCACAGAAACAGGTCATTCAGCCCAACCAGTTCATACTCGTACTTATACTCCATTTAAGCCGCCTGCCATCCTTCCTCATCTAACTCTCAGTCTAATCCTCTAATCCCTTCTCCTTCATATGCTTATCTAGCTTCCCTTAAATGCCTCTATAATATTCAATTCATCTACGCCCTGTGATAGGGAGTTCCATATCCTCACCACTCTCTAGGCAAAGACGTTTCTTCTGAGTTTCTATTGATTTCTTGATGACTACCTTACATTGATGGTCACAACTTTTGTCTTTTCCAAAAGAGGGAACACTGTATATGCTCTATCAAAACCTTTCATAATTTTAAAGACCTCTATTAGGTAACCCATTAGCCTTCTCATTTCAAGACAAAAGAGGCCCATCCTTTGTATCCATTCCTGACAGTACCTTTTAGTACTGCTACTTCCTTCCATAAATTTTTGCACCCCCTCCAGTTCCTCTATAACCTTTTTATAATATGGTGACCAGAACTGTCCATAGTACTTAAAAGTGTGGTCTAATCAAGGTTCAATGTAAGTTTAGCATAAATTCTCTACTTTTCAATTCTCTCTAGAAATAGTCCCTAGCACACTTGGTTTACCTTTTAAAAGCCTTGTTAATCTGCATCATTGCTTTTGCTCCTCCTTCCCTTTTAGACTCTTATTTACCATCTAATATTAACTCCTTAGTTTTCTTACCAAAATGTATTACCTCACACTTATCTATGTTGAAATTAATTTGCCATATTAAACTTCCTCCTGTAACTTTCAAATCAGTGCCGAAAATAGAATTCATTTGGTTAAAGCCCTTATTTGGCCTTAAATCACACCTCTTAAAAAATCAGAGAAATGAGGTTATGGCCTTTGCCCATTAAATGCAAAGCTCTCCTGGCATCATGGGCCCATGTAAAAAGATCTACAGCATAATTCCAATTGCTTCTCTTACTGATACAAGCCAGTCAGTTTCTATGAGGAGGAGATTCAGCTTTCTAAGCGAGGGAAAAGTACCTAGCTTATCTCAAGAAATGTTTTTTATTATGAACTCATATTTTCACAGTTTGCACTGATTCCATAAATAATACGATATACAAATTGTTTTTAAACAGTAACATGCAAGTTTATTTAGAAAACCTTTAAAATGCAGCAAAGTAATTTCAAAAAGCTTTAGGAAATTTCATTGGTCAGCAGTTAAGACAGTTCCAGCTTCCTCCCTATCAGCCTGCTCACTCAAAATAAAGAAAAAAAATGGTATGGAAACTTTACAACAAAGTGCTTGTAAATGAAATAAACTTAATGGAGCTTGCATGCATTCAGTTGTTATGAACACTAATTTGTTGTTGCTTTGGAAATTTCAGCAGCACATTTTTCATTTTTGTTATCAAAACAGAGAACCTCCCCATAGATGGAGCTCTTACACAAGTAATAAGACCTTGGGTACAGCAACATAGACAGACGTTTAATATAGTACTATGCAATGTCTTGTGCTTTATACACCCTTTGACATAGAAGAAAAACATGATTCTGATAAAATCATCTCATTTTAATATGTATAGCTTAGAAATGACATGTTGGATTTCCTATATGTATGTGACTTTCTACAAGAGTATTTTGACACATTCTATTATTAATGTAATGTATCAACATACTTATTAAAAATCTCTCCTTATATGGAAAATTTAAATACACAGAACTCAAAAAAGTATTGAATTCTCCCTCAAGGTTTATTAACTTACAGGTTATCACAGAAACAAGGGTGGTGGGGGCAGTAGAACATGTGGATAAAAGGGAAGTCATAAAAGAAATCGGGGGAAAAGAATGTAAAAAAAAAAATCTGACATCTAGAGCTGGAACACGGTATGGAGATCTACCGAATTGAGCACAAACAAATATCAAGAAACTGTTCAGATGTCAAAGGGGAATCCCAGTGGAGGTATAGGTGGAACTATAAAAAGGCAATAAAAAGATGCTTTTCAAATCCATCAGCAAAAGAAGGGTACGGAGGGACACTGAATCATTTGAAAAGGGAAAGAACTGCCTGGATTGATCAAGAAGGAACAGAGAAGACTGGACACTCCTAGTGTCACAACTGAAAGTTTTAGGAAACTGAAGTAAAAAATGCTTTAGGGGTTGGACAATTTCCATCCAATAATTCCTTCAGTGATACCCGGGGCAGGAATGCGATCAGAGAATTTTTGTAGCTTGGTCATTAGAACATTCCGTTCTGTAATCACAGGGATGAAAATACTGAAGTTGCGTTCAGACCTGGGGAGACCACTTCGGGAGTACTAGTTTTATTCCTTGTATTACACAAATGGCGTAGAATTATTGGATAGAGGTTAAAGGAAGCCAATGTGACAGATTCCTGTTACCTGATGTTAAACAGCTAGGTTATGAGGAAAGATTTCTGGAGAAAGATAACAAGAAATAGAACTTAACTGAGGTTTTTAAGATTTAAGATTCCCACAAGCACAGAGAATTTGGTACTAAGTGCATCCTGTTTTTGGGCATAGGTTTCAAGACTACAGGAGAAAGATTAAAGTTAAGGTTGGAAAAAGATAATAAGGTATTTAAACATCTTTGTAGTATAAGGGTGATCCAATTGTGAAACAGATTACCAGCTGAGGCCAGGTTTTTAAAAATTACTCAAATCCTTGTCAGAGAAAGGGATGCAGGGCTATTAGCTTCAGAATTATAGTGGTGTGGATCAGTGGTCTTTCCCTGTGCAAAACATCATGGTGTTACTATGATACATAAACAAAAACCTTTATCGTTATCAGGGCACCCTGACTAAGAAATAAATATTGTACATCAATATCCATAGGCCTGGATTTCATAGTCAGCAGGGAAGAAGAAAGCTTCCCACAAAGATCTGTGGCATGGATTTCTCCTTTCCCGACGTTGTCTTGTATTTGGCACCAAGTCAAGGAGATTTCTCGGTGTCCAGCAATGTGGGTAAGCAATCAATCACATTGAAGTAAACTCAGAGAGCAAACCAGGAAATTAAAAGCACTGATTATCCTTCACTATTAATTAAATTTTATAGAAAGCAAAATAAGTGATTGGGACATTAATGCGAGATTAAAGTATAAACCAATATATCATAAAAAATCATTTTTACAATATTTTATTATAATGAAGAAATTTGACATCACATAAATATAAAATTAGTTTCCCCAAAGCCAAAGAAGTTTTTCAGCAATAATCAAGAACATTGCATACTGTTAAAAACTCAATTACATCTCCTTCAGCTGGATGCACCTTTTCAAGGGTTATTACCGCGGGATTATTGTAAATGGGCAAGTTCCCAGCAGGCAGTGATTTCTAATTGATTGCATTCTGCAGCAACTTCAGCACTGTACGCTATGGAAAAATGTAGAATCATTGACTGCAACTTCTGGATTTCTGTGCTTAACTGTGCACGTGTGCATTTCAGAAATTGCTGTCAATTTCAAAGAAATAATGACAGTGAATGCTGACAGTTTCACTGTCATTACTATTGCAAATTCTAGGCCATCATCTCCAGATTGTCCATCCTTTATTTATAAAAAGAGAGTAATACTTATTTAAGTCTACTGAACTATCGTTCTCAAGGAAAAATAGATGGAACTGTGGAATTTGAATCCAAGAACATGAGCAAATAAGTCCTAAAATTCAATATTATAAAAAAATAAATTGACTTAGAACCAGAGAATGATACAGCATAGCAGGGGGCCTTGGAGCCCAAAAGGCTCTGTGCTGGCTCTTTGAAAATGCTATCCAATCAGTCCTACACCTCTATTTCCCCATGCCCCTGTGAAATTTTCCACTTCAAGCATTTTCCAATTCCCTATAGAAAGTTATTATTGAATTTGCTTCCACCACCCTCAACAGTGCATTCTAGGTCAAAACAACTTGCTGCATAAATAAAAATTCTCAAGATGCATCTGTTTTTTCTGCCAATTACCTGAAAACTATGTCCTCTCATTACCAACTATTCTGTCCTCGAAACAATTTCACCTTATTTTAAAACCCTTTAAGATTTTGAACATTTCCATCAAACTCCCCTTAACTTTAACACTCCTTTCAGGTGAAGCAGCTTCTTCAATTTGGTCTACTGCATTCGCTGCTCCCAATGCGGTCTCCTCTTCATTGAAGAGGCCAAATGCAGACTGGGTGACCACTTTGCAGAACACCTTCGGTCTGTCTACAAGCATGACCCAGACCTTCCTGTCACTTGCCATTTCAACACACCATCCTGCTGTCATGCCCACATGACCATCCTTGGCCTGCTGCAATGTTCCAATGAAGCCGAATGTAAACTGGAGGAGCAGCACCTCATCTTCCAATTAGGCAGTTTACAGCCTTCCGGACTTAACATTGAGTTCAACCACTTAAGACCAATAACTCTCTCCTCCATCCTCACCCCTTTTTTTATCCCCTTTTTTCAATATTAATTTTTATTTTTTAATTTTACTTTTTATCCAATTATTTTTATTTATTTTCATTTTTATCCATTGCATATCCTCACTTTTTATCCTATTTTCGATTTTTTCCCCCATCACCGTCCCCTCCCCCCACCCCAACCCTACTAGGGCTATCTGTCACTTGTTCATGTTGTTCTTTCCAGAGTGCTTACCCTTGTCCTGCTATTACCACATTTTGCTTTCTGACCTTAATGCCCCCATCAGTACCTCCTTTAGCCAACACCACTACCATTAACACCCCTTTGTCCTTTTGTCCATGACATTTGTCGTCAATCTCTCCTTTGCCTCCACCTATCGCTGGCCTTCTATCCAGCTTCACTTGCTCCACCCATCTTAAACAGTATAAATTTCATCACATGTTTACTTCTCTTTAGCTCTGAAGGAGAGTCATGCAGATATTTTCTGTTTTTGTTTCAGGTTTTCAGCATCCACAATATTTTGCTTTTACCCCCTTAACCTTCCCCTGTTTTAAGGAGAACAACGCCAGTTACTCTGGTCTCTCCATGTAACTCACATCTTTTATCCTGGTAAACCATTTTATCCATTCTAATAAATCTCCTCTGCATCATCTCCTTTAGGAGGCCTTGAGGTCCTCCTAAAATGCGGTACTCAGCATTGGTCACAATGCTCCAGCTGGGGCTAATCAGTGTTTTATAAAGGATTAGCATAACTTCCTTGCTTTTGCACTCTATGCCTCTATTTATAGAGCCAAGGATTTCACATGCCTTTTTAACCAGCATTCTCAGCTTGTCCTGCTAACTTCAAAGCCACACACCCCTCCAAGCCACACGTCACCTTGACTTGGAACCATATCACGGTTCCTGCACTATCATTGGGTCAAAATCCTAGAGCTCCCTTCCTAATAACAACCTACACTAGATGGACTGCAGCAGTTTTAGAAGGTGGCTCACTACCACATTCTCAAGGGCAATTAGGGATGAGCAATAAATGCTGGCCTTGCCAGTGATGCTCTCATCCCATTAGGGAATAAAAGAAACATTGTGAACTTACACTCCCCTTTAAAATTGTACCATTTGACAGCTCACCACCACCTTCTCAAGGGCAATTAGCGATGGGCAATAAACGCTGGCCAAGCCAGCAAAGCCCGAATCCCCTGAATGAATAAAAAAAATTACTTTATGTTGCCTCTTCTCTTTCATCCTACCAAAATGGGTCAATTCGCATTGCTCTGCACCAAATTTTATCTGCAATATATCTGCCCATTTAAACCAGTCTATGTCCTCCTGAAGTCTGTTATTTTCCTATTTGCTGTTTACTATATTTCCGGGTTTTGTGTCATCTGCAGACTTCAAAATTATGCCCTGTATACCCCTATGTCCTTAAAATATATCAAAAAGAGCAGTAGTTTTAACAGTGACCCTTGGGGTCAACATTGTATATTTCCTCAAGTCTGAAAAATAACCATTCACCACTACTTGCTGCTTTGTGTTGCTTCAATTTTGCATCTATGCTACCATTGTCTCTTTAATCACATGGGCTTCAATTTTGTTAACGAGTCTTTCATGTGACCCAATTCCATTTCTGCAGATTCAACATCAGAATGATATGAGCACATCTTAAAGTAGCTTTAATTGATTTTCAATAGCTACAAAATATACCAAAATATTAATGAAAATTAATTTTTAGTTGAAAAATTGAATGGACCACAGTCAACAATGTGTTAAGCTGCCACTACCAGTAAACATTTTTCTCTTTCCTTTATAGACATATATTATATTTTTAAAAATCATTGGGGTGGGGTGTGTGTGTATGCTTGAGAGAGAATTGGTGAACACAAGATTGGAATCATAATGCTTTGCTTGTTTTGCTTTTGCACTGTTAACCTTTTCTTCTTCATTATCGTTTGATAGTGCTAAACATTGGTAGTATAGAGTATTGCTGAAAAAAGAGAGGGGCATTTTTTGTCAAAGCTTTTTGTCTTGCACTCATCAGGACAATTCGCAAGAAAATACCAATGTTAAGGGAAACAACATATTTATACTATGTTTCCACTGATATTGGAGATGTTTGGAATAATAATTTTTAACTATAATTACCCTGTACTTGTAATATATTAATGTTGTTCTACCAGAGGCTGAACTATCGCCTGAATATTGTGCTCTCAAATAAAGTATCACTCATCTGTTTATCTATGATTTAGCAAATATTAACTCCTTTACTTTTTATATGAAGGGAATAAAAATTGGTAACGTTTCACCAAAAATATTAATAAAAAGTTATGATTTTTGCAGAAATATTCCAATCTTTAATAAAATCTCCAGGAACCAAATTGGTCCATAAATGGTGCCAGCTTGCACAGTGGATTAACATAATATAAACTGAAACCTACTGGCTTGAAAGTCTTGTCTCTTTGGTGGTTGTAAGACATGAGCCCCTAATATGTGTTGTTTCAGAGCCCGGAACTTCTGAGAATTCACCACAAACTGCTTTCATTCAAAGAAACCACAGGATACTTAGTGCAGGAATAGTTCATAGTGTACAGTAGCAGGTATTGTTCTGAGATGGAGTCAGAGCACATTGAGGGAGTGAAGATGAAGCTTTTACTTCAGTTTCCTCTAGCAATGCTGCGTATTTGATTATAACAATATGTACACATATTTGAAAAAGTTTAATCCCTGAATACTTGCTCTCACATTTGTAATGTAAAAATCAGGATTATAACCTAAAACTAGTAGAAGCTGGATGCAATTCTAAAATTTAGTCATGCATATGATAATTACGGAAACATACATTATTACTGTTTTTTTTCAAATCCGCCAACATTAAATTGTTGAAAACTATATCAATGTATGAATATTCATATGGCTTCACATGCAAAACAAACAGAATGAACAAAATAATTGAAATATGCTTTCTAAAAATTATCGTCATTGCATGAAAAAAAAGTTAAAATATACAAAATGGCAGATAAAATCTGAAGGAATCCATACATTAGTTTTTATTCTAACTTCTGTCTACTCCATTTTAGTTCCCTTAAATGTGGAAGACTACTTGATCCTAAAACTCTTTGTGTATTTGAATTTATGTACTGGCCTAAAGAAAGATATCAGATAACTGCAAAACCTAGTTTTAAAAAAGTAAACTGCACCATCATGTGAGATTTTTATGTCAGCTATGGACAAGTCAGTGAGTTACACACTACTGAAAGTTACATTTCTTCATATCAAGATAGCAACCATAAAATAAGTATGTGACTTACATTCTAGATGCTATGATTTTTGGATTAGATATCATTTAACAACTGTTAGACTATAACTTCCACTTCTAATAACTTTACTATTCAATGACCTGATCACTTGTTTGAAGCTGTAAAGTCTATTTTGTGTTGTAGAGTATACTTTGTCCTTTTAAAATGAACTCTCTCTTTTAATTTACCACTCAAGAAACTGACTTTGCCTTATGGTTATATCTTGTTGGAACCAAAACATTTATTGGATTTTATTAAGTTAATCTGAAGTCAGATAATTGCATAATTAAGAATTAAATGAAATGAAAATACTCTATATAGAAATATTTCACAAGTGGGGTGGGGTGGGGGGTGGGGTAGGGTCCCATGTTGGTTCAGGAGATCTGATGATGGTCAGGAAACTGATGGTGGTTGAGGGGTGAGAGGTGGGTGTCCAATGATGGTCATGGGGTCTGACTGTGCTAAGAAGAGAAAGCAGACAGATCACAGCAGGGAGAGGTGGTTTACTGGATAGCTTGTTGGGCCTGAAGGAAACACTCCTGCTCTTCTTAGCCCACAAGCAGTGTTATAAAGACACTCACCACAGGGATCCAGTCCCTCTTGTCCCCTTTAAGCTGCCAAGTTTCCTAAGGCCCAATAAACCTGGCTGCCTGTGGTAAAAAATATGACGACTGGTAATCTGCAGGCACACAGCCTCATTATAATATTTAAATGACCAACCCATTTCTCATGAACAGGCTCATCACTCTCCCCTCATTATGCCACCATTTATTTTTGCATTTTTTGCATTTTAATCTCTGACATAACTCCAACCTGTCCAACTGACTGAGTTAAGGTTCAATCCATGGTACATGTTAAAAAGCATGGAAAAAAAATTATTGATTTCAACTACGAACTGATAGAGGCAAGTATTTTGTATTTTCATATACATTACATAAGCTTTGAAATCTGCCTGTGCTCTTTGTCTGTACTCTGTTCCTGTTGTAACAGAAAATTGATGACATTCTGTACTTTTTTGTATCAATCTAATTCCACTGCTATCTTGCACCCTAGTAATACAATGCTTGAAGTGTTTTTGAGAGGTGTAAGTTATAGCTATGTTACCCACTCACACCACCATTGAATTGGAGAAAGCAGAGCATTAAACATCCAAGTGTAAATGGAATTCTGCCAGCCAACCAACCTCCAATTGCTCATGACATTTTTTTCATTCTTAATGTTTTCTCACTTGGTCTTCTTTCCTCATCGATAGGTGTAAACTCAAGTCAGGGTATGATTAAAATAAGCCTTAGCATTTATAATGCACCTGTCCCAATGAAATGATGAATTGTTTTCCAAAGTTGTTATATGGACAAATGCAATAGTCATCCCATACCAGTAACAACCACAAGCAGTTGTGAGTTGGCTAACAATCTGTTTTTTTTTTAAATGTAGTGGTTGAGGCAGAAATGTTGGCTGAGAAACTGAAACTTGTTCTTCAAAGGGTAGCATGAGATTTTTAGTTTCCATCTGAATCACTGGAACAGGCAAATAGAACCTGGACTTAACATTTCAACTGAGGCTCCCTAAGCAACAGCAGTCATCTGCTATGCCAAATTATTACTTTTTCTGCTTTCTTAGGCAATAAGTGTTGGAAGTTTCAATGCAGACAGGGCAAATTAATCACACTGTAGCCTCATTATGTTCTCAACCAATACTTATGTAATTGTATTGCTACAGTTGCGCAGCTAAGTTAATTCAAACCATTTTGTTATCAAATGATGCAATATAAAAGTAGTTGATGTTTTAATTTTTTTGAAAAAAAATATTCTCCAATGGCTGAATTTACATTGCAGTTGCTGAGCAACACTAATGATGCAACATCACTCCTTTCTTCTGGGTAACTACAGTATGAATCCCAAACTGCTGACTAACGCTGGTATAGGACAAAGTCTATGCCACACCAATGTCAAATGTGATGTATAACTGGGGCACGTTCTCTTCCAAAAATGTACTCCAAGAAAATTACAGCTTTTAGACCTTTTCAAAGTCCTCACAGTTGTTTTCATACCTGTCCTTGGTCTCACTCCAATCTGTTCCTGCCCAGATTCAAGCTCAGACCTTTGATTCTTCCAGTTTTGGCCAACCTTCTGTTGCCCATCCTAGGCCTTGATTTTCTAGCCTCATCCCACAGCCATTCAGCCCCCATCTCCAGAATTCTCTATGAAAACTCTTTGCCTCGTTAGGTCTCTCCCCAGTTTCAAATGCTACCTCAAATGCTGGATAACATATGTCTGAGATTATTGCATTATTCTTGAAGTAAGACATGCTGTTCATCTCCAAATATTCAGCACTACATGCTAAGAGGTTGAGAAAGGCAATGACAATGTAATTTGACAATGTAATTTCTCAGTGAAGAAAAATTTCACTTAATTCAGTTGTAAGTTAGAAATATTTGGGATGAAATTGGTCTTTGACAATCATGCAAAATGACCAATCGACAATTGGCAGCCCATCTTACACGACTGTCTTTTCCATAGATGCTCCACAGAAGAGAAAACTGGTGGGCCATAAACGCAAACAATTGATTATTGGCCCTTTTGCACAACTGGCAAAGATCAATTTCCCTCCCCATCCCCACTAAACCTTAAGGATAAAGGTTCTATTGCAATGGTCAGTTTTAGAAACAAACTAAAATGACTTTTCCCTCTCATTTTTTTTATTCAGCCAATTTGCTCCCCTCTTCTTTCTTTCTGTGGTACACATATTGGCTCCAGGTGCTCTCTGCTGTCTAAACGAAGTGGCCATTTAACAAAGAGATAAAAGCAAAAGAACTGCGGATGCTGGAAATCCAAAACAAAAACAGAAACAGAAATACCTCGAAAAACTCAGCAGGTCTGGCAGCATCGGCGGAGAAGAGTTATGTTGAAAGGTCATGAGTACTCGAAACGTCAACTGTGCTCTTCTCCGCCGATGCTGCCAGACCTGCTGAGTTTTTCCAGGTATTTCTGTTTCTGTTTTGGCCATTTAATAAGTGAGAGTTTACATAACAAACATTGGCAGGATACTTAACTGTAAAGTGGGGGGGGGGGGGGGGCGATGTGGGGATAACATAATTGAGCTGGATCCTGTCAAACTCAATGTGCATACATGAGCCCTTTTAAGAAGAGCCACTCTAACCATCAGGTATGGGAACGCCAATGGTTTCTCCCCTCATTAACTATGGGCTATGAGACCAATTGCAGCACTGTTATTTCAACCTGAGATCAGCACAGACTGATGGAATTGAGTCCACTTTGGTGCAAAGCTCAATTAATCACTTCTTAAATTCGTCTTTTGTCAAAGGAAATATTTTATTTTCCAAGTAAAAATTTTCAGATAAAAACGGAAAATCAACAGACTAGCAAGTTAATGTTACTAAACCAGGGGGTTTGGGCTGGCGCTGGAAAGCCGGCACAGTTTAACTAACATAAGAGTGGCAAAATGAAACTGTAGAAGAAAATAAATGTGGCTTTACCGCCATTTCTTTTTCAAACCCAACCTAATAAGCACGTCGTATAAATTCCACAGTCGGTGAAACTCCGAATACAGAATTGCCATATGAGAGTTATAATTATGCGTGTCACAGGCTTGCCCTCAGCCTTGAAGCAGCCGACGCCTCTAAAGGGAGAAGCTGCCGAGGGCAGAAACTGACAAGAAACCATTGTTGTAACCTAAAGGCTAGACAGGACAATCTTAGGCTTTAACTGTAAAAATCCGGTTCAGTATATAAAAACTATTAAGCAAATCATTCCAACATATTGCTCTGTAATAAACGTCAAAAACAGCTTCAGATCTCGATCTACGTCTAGATCACGTACTCTTTTTTGAAGAAAAAAACCCTCACTCCTGACCGACAAGTTTGTTCAGAGTTTGGGATGATGTGAATGGAAGTTGAAATAAATTTCAAAACCCCGCATTGATCACCGGGATTTAAAGAGCTTACTCACCCGGAGATTGCGGAGAGTTTTTGATGTGCGCTCTGTGCCATCTCGCAACCTTTGGTCCGAGTCTTCTGCATTTCAGCTCGCAGGGAGGGAGAGTCCACCGAGGCATCTCCAATGGAAATGACCAGTTCGCGGTAAAGGGCCACCTGTGTGTTGAAGTCTTGCACCAGCTGGAAAGAGAAACTCTGGTGGTTATCGGTCGTTTGAAAGAAAGCAAAAAAGAAAGGGGCGCTGGGGTGTGGTTCGGAAAAATTAAAGAGCAGCTGGGACTTGCTGCCATTTAGACGGAGGATGAAAGAAAATTGAAGGTCAATAGCGGGGCAGCCATACTTAGCGGCTGTGACACAAATATTCACACAATGCTCGCAATATATAACAAGTAACACATAGCGATTTTACCATGACAGCATTAACATTCTCATATCATGGCGCAGAATGTTTTAAAATGTAACTCCCACTAGTTATACCTGTGCAGCTTCCATCTGAGCCTCAAATCAATGCAACCACTGCAAGTAAGTCTGACTAGGTTCTGCAGTAAAGATCATTAAATCGGCACAATCTTGGAAAAGGATAACATGTTCGCACTTTCTAGGGTTGATGTGCTATCTTCTACTCGGATCTAACACTTTTGTTTACACGGATACTTGATAAAAACGCAGGCTGATTCTAGTTAGGCGGAGTGACTTGTGTCCTCTTGACACGGGAACTCCACTTAGTATTCAATAAAGCACTTCAATATGCAACCAACTCACATGCAACAGAATAGATAAGCCGTGCCATAAATAGAGGCGTCAGAATAACGCTGAATTTCAGTCATCACCCAGGCCAATACTCCACATTAACAAATACGGTTGTGCATTTACACGTGATCGGAATTGGAAGGAGCTGGGGGTTGGGGGAGCCAGGGTGGATTAAAAAATAACGATGACTTTGTTTTGGTTTGGACCTACCATCTTACACTCCTCGAGTGCTCGGAAGGGTTTCGCGGCGCTCTCTGAGCTGCCTCTCCTCTCCGCTGCTCTATCCTGTGCCTTGCCGAGCCGGAGGAGGGAGCCAGGCGACTTGCGGCGGGGTTTGCGCCCATTCGGTGCAGAAGTCATGCAGACACATCCAAGATGAGATGCTCTTCGCTGTGGATGAGGCGTGTTGCGATGAATTGCGAGTTCCAGGAAGCAAATTGCGAGCTCAAAATACAAGAAAAGGGATGTTTGTGTGTGTGTGTGTCTGTGTGTTTTCCCCTTCCCTACATAACCTTGAGCCTGCAGAGCGGGCGCTGCCTGCCCTCTCTCAACATGCTTCAAAGTCACCACTATCTAAGAATAGCGGAAATATCCCAATATTAGCATGCTCCGGGCTGCTTAGGGTGGTGATTTCATTCGGGAGCTATTCACATCTCCAAGATTTAGGGGTTTCCATTAAGAAACTGACGGCTCCAGAAATCCCACACTGGAACGATCTCGCCTTTAATGCCCACGGGGTGAGGGAGGCCACACAGCAGCTTTTATTTTCACCTCAAAGAATACAAATTAGAGTCCTGGTGTGTAGGAAGTGACCGTGATCGTTTGCTCTTAATCTAAAGTCTTCCGAATGGCTTTTTTTTTGCGGCTCTAACCTTGCTGGAAAAGCAGGAATCAGGCAAGCTGACGTGGATAGCGACACAACACATTGATAGGACAGGAATACTAATACAGCCCAAATTGTTGGATCTTGCTATTTAGACACTTAGCCAAGGAAATGTGAAACGGCGTCGGCAATGCAAATATCAACACGGTGTCTTATCACTGAAATGTTCTTGTGTGAGGCAGAGGAGTGAGACAGCCTTGAAACAGAACAATTTCCTAGACGTTTGGCATTTTGGCGCCGTGCGTGAGGTTTGACAAAGGTCGCTGCAACAAATCAATCATTGTCCTTACATGTTTCGATCGTGTCAATTGAAGGTTCGATAGTCCAGGAGGTGCTTTGGCAGAGGAAGGGATTAAACCTCGCCATTTCCGTAAAACGAAAATTGCTAAAACAAATGGAAATAGGATCTCACCTCAGTTCTCCGTACGGTCATGTTGTAAAGCACGTTTCTGTTCAAGTTAAGGTGAGAAAACCGGTCCGACACCAACTACAGTAAAAATCCTGATTGTTCACTTCTGAAATGTATCAATAACAGTAAATGTCTTTAAGACAGCAGGAACAGCGGTAGAAAATACCATTGGGAATGTTACGGTACTAACACCCTATACACAGCTGAAATTTCTCTCGGCGGTGTGAATCCACTTATTAGGAATTTGATCGGCACCTATAAAGCATTTAAACAATAACATCAGAATAGAAATGACATTTCTATCATTACGCGCCTGCAGAAAATTCACATTCCCCGCTTTCAGTTGACAGCCAGTGAAATATTACTGCATTCTGAAGTGGGAACCACAAAGATAACAAAATGCAGGGCAAGATGTCAGGGAATGAGTAAACTTAATGTTCAAGAGAGGCAGGTCCGGCAGGGAGTTCTGAAAAGTTTCACAACCTCAAGAAGAATACTAAAGTAAGGCAGTGAAAATACTAATTGAAGAGCAAATTTAGGGACCAGTTAGTTAATGTAAAGGAAATTATCCAGGCCAGGAGACAGGAAGGTAAAATATATTATATATATATATATACACACACATACATACATCTACGTCAGCCTGGCTACTTTATAAAATTATTTTTTTTCTGTTTTTCAAAATGGACAATTGCTGGGCTGATAAAATGGCTGCAGCTGATCACATGCTGGTTTCTGGAAGATTCTAAGCCCTTCCAATGAACGAAGACTACCTCATCATCCTGGAATGCCACTTGTATCATACAAACATTCCAGCCAAGCCAACACAGGATTCGTAGAGGATAAATCTATCAGCCAGCCATGGACAAAGGTAGAGCTATTTGTGGCTCATAATCTCCAATGGCCCCACCTACTGCTCCAAAATACAATGAGTTTCAACCAGGCATCTCGTTAGCTGAATAGCTCGACCTAAAATCACCCTGTCACATGACTGAGACTTGTGCTGTTTGAATTCCTTTAATTATTACAGCTCTTGAATTTTATCTTCGGTCCCTGTTTGACCTCAGAAGAGAAGCAGGACTCCAGGCAAGCAGCCTGACTCTGTCCACCATTTTACCATCCAACAGATAGCAGCAGAAAGTGCTCTGTCCAGGTCAATGGCCTGGCCCTCATTTACACTATAAACTACTGGAACATTGGAACATCTGTATCTGTGCCTTCAAGACTAATTCATCTCTATGTGCTTTCTTCCATCATGGATGTCCTTGCTTCTAGAAACAGTTTCAACCTGCTAACCTCTGAAGGAATATGCCACTGGACTTTTGATTCTGGACTCACGTAAAACTATAATTCTTATTTTTATTGTGGTCTTGCCCTATACCCCTTTCTTTCCCTTATCCCTCTTTTACTGTATAAGTGCAAAAAGGGGCAGATGTTGTGAAACCCCTTTCCCACGTTGTGTGTGTGTAAAATAAATCAACCCTCTTATTTTACCTTATCTCGAGTTTGCTGTGGGGTTAGTAATAGAGATTGGATCACTCCAAGCCGAAGGGTTGGGGAAAACATATTACCATAAAGGGGGTAATCAGAAATCAAAAACACCTTTCTGTCTTTGGACGGGTAGTGAGAGGAGAAATCAGTGCTGTTGAATTTAATCCCCCTGACCCTGTCCATAACAAAATCTACTCATAGAGGCGGAGGACATGGTTGAGGCACTAAATGAGTACTTTGCATCTGTCTTTACCAAGGAAGAAGCTGTAGTCGGAGTCATAGTGAAAGAGGAGGTCATTGAGGTACTGGATGGGCTAACAATTGATAAAGAGGTATTAAAAATGCTAGCTGTACTTAAAAGTTGATAAGGACCGGATGGATGGGATGCATCCGAGGTTGCTGTGGAAAATAAGGGTGGAAATTGTGAAAGAACTAGCCGTAATCATCCAATTTTCCTCGGATACAGGGGTTGTGTCAGAGAGGACTGGGGAATTGCAAATGCTCAAAAAAGGGTACAATAAGTCCTCACTTAAAGTTGTGGATGTGATCGTGAAAATCATGACTTTAAGTGAAATGGCTTTAAGCAAATCATGGGTTTCCATAGGGATCAATGTTAAAGCCAGAGCTAGGCTCCTTCAGACATTTCTGACCCAGAAAAAACAATGTACAAGTTGAAATACTGTACCATACATGTGTAGCACTGTGCATTCCCAGCTGAAATAATTTGCAAAATAAAATACATCAAGAAATAAAGTACAGGACACAATAAAAAAAGACACTCACCATATGGGTATTTGTACTGTACTTTTATATTGACCAGGTCCCATCTAGTGCCAGATAATTCTGAGACTTCAACTAATAACTGGCAAACCAAATTAACAATAATTATGTGGAGGATTAATTCCTGGAGAGTGTATGAGATGATTTTTTAGACTATTACATCAAGGAACTAACTAGGGAATAGGCTATCCTAGATTTGGTATTGTGCAATGAGAAGGCGTTAATTAATAACCTTGTTGTGCAAGGACCTTTCAGGAAGAGTGACCATAACATGATAGAATTCTTCATTAGGATGGAAAATGAAGTAGTCCAATCAAAACTGCGGTCGTAAATCTGAACAAAGTAAACTACAAAGGTATAAGGGGTGAGTTGGCTATGATAGATTGGAGAACTTCATTAAAAGGCATGACGGTGGATAAGCAATGGCTAATATTTAAGGAATGAATGCAGGCATTGCAACAGTTATAGATTCCTTTCTAGTGCAAAAACACAACAGGAAAAGTGGCCGAAGTATGACTAACAAAATAAATTATAGATCATATTAAATCCAAAGAGGAGTCATATAAAGTTGCTAGAAAAAGTAGCAAGCCTGAGGATTGGGAGTATGAGGCGACTTCACTGAAACCTTTAAGATCATGAGGGATCTTGACAGGGAGGATGTGGAGAGGATGTTTCCTCTTCTGGGAGAATCTAGAACTAGGGATCACTGTTTAAAAATAAGAGGTTATTCATTTAAAACAGAGGTGAGGAGAAATTTTTTCTCTCAGAAGGTTGAGAGTCTTTGGAACTCTCTTCCACAAAAGGCGGTGGAAGCAGAGTCTTTGAATATTTTTAAGGCAGAGCTAGATAGATTCTTGATTAACAAGGGGTGAAAGGTTATTGGGTGTAGGCAGGAATGTGGGGTTGAGGTTACATTCAGATTACCCATGATCTTATTGAATGGTGGAGCAGGCTCGAGGGGCCGAGTGACTTACTCTTGCTCCTAATTTGTATGTGTGTTCATATGTATGTTCATGATAGATTGGGAAATGTTGCTGCACAAAAGGACTTGGGTGTCCTTGTACGCCAGTCACTGAAAGCAAGCATGCAGGTGCAGCAAGCAGTTAAGAAGGCAAATGTACGTTGGCCTTCATTGCAAGAGGATTTCAGTAAAGGAGCAAGGATGTCTTACTGCAGCTGTACAGGGCCTTGGTGAGACCACACCTGGAGTAGTGTGTGCAGTTTTGGTCTCCTTACCTAAGAAAGGATATACTTGTCATGGAGGGAGTGCAGCGAAGGTTCACCAGGCTGATTCCTGGGATGGCAGGATTGTCATATGTGGAGAGATTAGGCTGACTAGGCCTGTATTCACTGGAGTTTAGAGGAATGAGAGGGAATCTCATTGAAACAAATAAAATTCTGACAGGGATGGACAGACTGGGTGCAGGGATGATGCTTCCCCTGGCTGGGGTGGGGGTGGAGGTCTAGAATAAGGGGTCACATTCTCAAGATATGGGGTAGGCCATTTAGGACTGAGATGAGGAAAAGTTCCTTCACTCAGAGGGTGATGAATCTGTGGAATTCTCTATCACAGAAGGCTATGGAGGACAAGTCACTATTTAAGATAGATAGATAGATTTCTAGACACAAAAGGGGTCAAGGGTATGGGGGGAGAGCAGAAGTTTGGCGTCGAGATAGAGGATCAGCCATGATCATTTTGAATGGCGGAGCAGACTCGAAGGGCCGAATGGCCTACTCCTGCTCCTAGTTTCTATGTTTCTATATGCCAAACAACTTTTGCCACTAGATGGAGCCAGGACTTCAGTGGGAGTTCAGCATGGGGGAAGCCAGAAGTGGAGGCAGCAGCAGAGCAAGCAGCCAGGAGAAGAAAATACCCTGGGCCTAAAGCAAGAACAAAGGGTGGGGGGAGGCGAGGCCTGAGGTGTGGGCAAAGGCGAGGCAAGGCTTGGGGCTGGCGGTGGCATGCCGGGAAGCAGGGCTGGAGGAATGGGTGGCGAGACCAGGAGACTGGTGGCAAGGCCTGGGAGCAGGGGCGGGAGGCCCAGGAGCAAGTGCGGAAGGTGAGGCTCGGAGCAAGGGCGGCAGCATGTGGAAGAGGCTCTGGAGGCAAGAACGGAAGTCCTGAGGGAAAGGTTTTGTGAGCAGACAGGCCACAGGAGAGGAAGTCTGTGGCAAATGACGTTAAAGTGAAACTGGCAATGTTAAACGGATATACTGACAGTATTTTATTAACAATGTTAAAGTGAAACAACATTAAGTGAGGCAACGTTAAGTGAGGATTTACTGTATAAGGATAAACTAGGCAACTACAGGCCAGTTAGTTTAACTTCAGTGGTGAGAAGGTTTTTAGAAAAAATCATCTGGGACAAAATTAACGGTCACTTGGACAAGTGTAGACTAATTAAGGAACACCAGCACAAATTTGTTAAAGATAAACTATTGTTAACTGAAGTGGGGTAATTGAAATGATTCCATTTTCAGATTGATATTAATACATGCATTAACAGCTCTAGAATGGACAAATGTAGTTGTGAGAGCTCTTTCTAAGCATAATGGGAAATATAACCAACACATTAGGCATGATGGATATGTAGGCAGTACTGTGGTAACCCAACTAACAATCACAAGTCATAAAATTTAATGACCTTCACAGGATGGGTAAACAAATGTTTGGGCAATAAGAGCACAGACTGGGAGGCATTAGATCTGAGGCATTCACAGCCTCCCAGTGAGATAACAGAGAACATTTGAAAGGTAATTCTGCTTATTAGGTATGTAATCGGAGGTTGTACCAGGCCGTATGGTGAAATGTGATAACTAAAAGATATAAGTATGTTATACAGCCTTTGTATCGAGGAGACACCCTGTAGAATCAGGCTGTGTCCTCCCAGCATATTCTTGTAATAAAGTGCTTGCTTGAATCTCACAAGACTCAAGAGTGGTAAGATTTTCACCACAACAATTGTTGGAGTCAGCAGGATTCTCGCAATATTGGTCGCTGGCACTGGATTGAACGTTGACAGCAGAGGATGGGTTCATTTACCACCCATTAGGTAGGGCGGTTAGCATTCGAGACGGGAAGCCGGTGGGCCAGTTTGAGGATCTGAACCAGAGTACGGGTCTGTTAATGGAGTAACTGAGGACAGTGTGGTGCCACTTAACCAACCATTGTGCGGTAAAACGTTACAGACCATTTCCTAGTGAGAGCTCTGAGAGCACCGATGTGGTAAAACGGGATAGACCGTTTCCTAATGTCTAGGGTAGAAAGAGAACCGGTGTAGTAAAACAGGATGGGCCATTTTTTAGTGACTGTGTATAGTAGTAGTCGGACTAGAAATGTAACATCAGCCATGGCAGTAAAAAATTTAGATTATGGACCCAAAGGGTCACTGAATTTTTGGCAAATAACTTAAAAGGTGAAAGGAAAAAATTGAAATTGATGTAAGTCACTAAAGCTTTTGTTCAGGGGAGAGAGAGAGCCTCAAAGATCCCATTTTCCCCCCATTGCTACTTGAAGTTCTGTTCAGGGTATGAAAGTTTTAAGTTGTTAAGATAAATGTTATAAGAATGGGAAATATATATCTTTAAATATGTATGTGTTTGTGTACAATGAAAAATTTGTCTGTGAGCTTTAATGTGTTTTCTTCCCTAAATTATCATTTGTGTATGGAGTTTCAGCACTTTGAGTTAAAAGCCTCACAATGAGGATTGTGAGTCGGATTAAATGAAAGTATAATTAGATAAACAAATATTTTAAATTATAAGGTTTGAGTTGAGATTTCTGGCCAAAAATCACAATTTGAAGATATTCTAAAGAAGATACAGCAGGTTTCAGACTAGCAGGAAGTTAACTCTTTCCGCCAGTAGCTTCAGCTTTCAGGCTGCTGAATTAATCCATTCCACCTCAAGCAAAGTGGATCCTTGTGCTTTTATTCAGAGGTAACCGCAAATGCAACAAAATTTCTAGCAGCTTTAAGAATCTATGAATTTATATGTCGATTTTCAATGCCACAGCATAGTCATGGTTTAGAGCCTTTACTTTACCTTTTTAAAAACAATGACTTAACCCATTCAGGCCAGGAGATCTGATACAAACACACTGACCAATGAATAGCAGACCTTTTAGCGAGTTACTTTTGAAAAACTATAATGCCATCTAAGATAAAGAATATGTATTGATAAACATGTGGGACTTTTAATCTGGATACAAATTCACACACGAGAAATAGGTAGTTATAATTTTCATGGTTTTGAAAGATTTGAGGTTTGGTTCCCAATAAAATTCTCAAAAAGGAAAGGGAATTTTTATTTTAAAGGGTTTAACAACAATTGACACTAACTCAAATGCTGCAAGCTTCTGTGCCGAAAAAAAAAGTTTAAAATGTACTTGTAAGTCTGTTCCCAAAGTGTAAAGATCAGCCTGAAGCCCTGAAGAAGTTTGGCAGAAATCCAAATTTTTGCAGTGAAAGAAGGTAGCTCAACAATACTGCTATTTGAATCTGGGATGAAAGAAAAGTCAGACACAATCTAGTGGGTTATTTTTGGGAAAATAAAATGTTGTTTGAGGAGAAGAAGACAAAGAAATAAAACATGTTAATGCCTGGAATCAAATAGAGATTGCTTTCTGTTTTTAAAAATATTATGAGAATGCTTTATTGGACTGTAAAGTCTCTCCAGACAACCCGAATGAGATAAGGTGGTAACTATTGCATGTATGTAACGGTATGAGGAAATGATTAAGGGTGTGAGATAGAGTTAGAGAAAAAGGACACAACATACAACTTTTTAAGAGAACTGAATTTGATAATCTGGCCCACCTGAGACATTGGGTCCAAAGAGGGAGAGATAAGCAAAGATCTACAGAAAGAGACCCTCTTTGACATGAAAGGGTTAATATGGCTTAAAGAGTAAGGAAACATTTTTAAACAATCAAGGCAACAGAGTAACTGACTTTAAGAAAATCTTAGGATGATCATGGTCAGGGAGAGTAAAAAAAATTAAAGTAAAAGTATAAGGGATTTGTTGTTGAGACAATTGAAGGGTAGGAGAAATAATACTTAACAGTGATTTACTACAAGATGGATACAGGTAAAGGGAGAGCTGGATAAAGGATGGATGGATGTATTGCTGACCATATTAATGTGCCTGTGAGCTATAACAAGTAACCGCTCCCTGGTTTTGGGACTTTTCTTTTTCATTCTTTGGGACATGCTCCCTGCAGCTCCTGTGTCCAGCTTCTCCTGGCACCTTCTTCCAACTGAAATAAAACTGCTTTCTGTTCCCTCTTATCTCATTGTGGGCCTCCTGTTGCTAGACAACAGCACATTTTTTTCTACTTTGTGTTTGTTTTAACTTCCTTAAACCACTCACCCACTTGGTAACACAACTGTCCACTTCAAGAGTCATAAAACCTCATTGAAAATTCAGGTATACAACCAGAGTTTCAGGCTAGCTGTCTTCACTCTAAAGTGAAACTAAAATCCAAACATCACCCTTCTTAACACACAAAAATAAAAAAACTAAATTAAACTTAAACTTAAAGCTATAGCTTATTCCCAACACACACACATCCACATATAAATTACTTAAAATAATCTCTAATTCCTAACACCTTTTCCCTTGAAAGAAAGAAAGCTTCACTACAGTGAAGGTTTCTTTATAATGGCCTTACAATTTTTGTACACAAACCTAACATCATAAGTGTTTCATTTGCATCTGCTTCATCTAACAAAATAGCTTATTATTTTCATCTAATTTTACAACTACACATGTCATTCTGCACAATTACAAAGGCTTAAGCAAAACAAAGTCAATAAATATAACAAGACTAACAGAATTTGAATATTATAGCATTATCATAACTCAACCCTTGCCTTTCTTTTTCCTCTTATTCCCAGTCTTTAATTCAGCAAAGAATGTTTCATTGAAGCCCATAACCCAATTGTCCTTTTTGTTAGCTGTGGGCATACTTTCATCCTCGAGTTCATTTTCCAAACTCAAATGTGGTAAATTCTCATTTTGATTTAGCAAAGACAAAATGGCATTTTTGTGCATTAACATCTCATTTCTTCTCTGATCAATATCTCTTTTAACTGTTTCAAGGATGTTATCGAGACAATTCTTATGTTCACACAAGAGTTTCATACTTCTGCTTGGTTTGATCTTTGAACTTTTTATGATCTTGTTGTTTCTCCCAATCCCATTTCAAACAGGTCTTTTCGACTTTTTGAGCAATGTGAATCACTTTCTCCCTCTGCGGTTTCATAGTTCGTTCCAACCCTTCAGCTCTTCTACATCAGTACGAATTATATCAGTCCACCCTTCAGCAGGTTTTGAATGGTCTTTTGCAAGCTGTCCACTTGCCTAGATTCCAGCTGCTATACCTTGTGCATTACCATTTGCAAACACGTGTAAATAAGTGTCCTCGGTCATTAACCTGGTTCATTTTGCGCTTTCAGTCTTTTTTATTGACACTTCTTAATTTCCAATGCTGTGGGCACTTGAGTTGTTTTTGTACTGCCCAACACCAGTAATGTTAATTCGATCAGTCCTTTGTTCAGCTGGACCACAATTCGGCAAGGAGTTTTTATTCATAGGAGCAACTTCAGACCTGTGACACTCCATACCACATATCTCCTCTTTCATTTTCTCCAGTTTGCTTCGAAGTTCAAGAATCTCATTGCTCTTTTCACGATGGAGTTCTAACAGTTCGTCAGTTTTGATTTTTAATTCTGCATTAAACCATTTATTCTGATTTACCAACAATTCTTTTTCTTGTTCAAGGCATTTTTCACAATTCATAGTGACATCTGATGCTGAAGTTCATCAAATTTTAACTGAAGATCGACTTTTATCAAATTTGCTTCTACAAGTTTAACATTTAGACATTTCAAGTCCTCACTCAAGTGTTCCACTTTCTGTGTTCTTACCAATTCTCGTGTTTCGTTAGCAAACTCCTCTTTCATACATGAAAGTTGCTTTTCTACATTAATCAGGTTGTCCTTCAATTGCTTGTTGTCAGCAATAAATGATTCATTTCTGGCCACAGTACCTTCCTGAAGTTGGTTAAGATCAGCATGACCAACTGCCTGCTGCAATACAGTTGTTGCCACATTACTGTCTCCACTAGCAAAATCATTACCCAGAATAAAATCTACTCCTTCAATAGGTGATCTAGGAATAATTCCCACTGTAACAATTCCATTTATGAAGTGACTTTGTAAGTTGGCTTTACACAAAGAAACAGGTTCACAAGTTCCATTAATACCACTTAGTAATACTTTTTCCTTTATAAAACTACTTTTAAAAATTCATTCATGCTATGTGGGCTTCACTGGCTGGACCAGCATTTATTACCCATCCCGAGGTGACCTTGAGAAGGTGATGGTGCCTTCTTGAACTGTTACAATCTATGTGGTGTAGGTACGCCCACAGTGCTGTTAGGAAGGGAGTTCCATGATTTTGACCCAGCGACAGTGAAGGAACAGCGATATATTTCCAAGTCAGGGTGGTGAGTGACTTGGAGGGGAAATTCCAGTTGGTGGTATTCCCATCTATCTGCTGCCCTTGTCCTTCTAGGTGGTACTGATTGTGGGTTCGGAAGGCGCTGTTGAAGGAGCCTTGGTGAATTCCTGTAGTGCATCTTGTAGGTGGTGCACACTGCTGCTACTGTGTCAGTGGTGGAGGGAGTGAATGTTTGTGGATATGGTGCCAATCAAGCAGGCTGCTTTGTCCTGGATGGTGTCAAGCTTCCTGAGCCTTGTGGGAGCTGCACTCATCCAGGCAAGTGGGGAGTATTCCATCACAATCCTGACTTGTGCCTTGTAGGTTGTGGACAGGCTTGGGGAGTCAGGAAGTGAGTTACTCGTCGCATGATTCCTAGCCTCTGACCTGCTCATGGGGCAATGGTTGGATTCCCTCTTGTTGAAGATGGTCCTTGCCTGAACTTGTGTGGTGCAAATGTTACTTGCCACTTGTCAGCCCAAGCCTGGATATTGTCCAGGTCTTGCTGCATTTGTGAATGGTGCTGAACATTGTGCAATCATCAGCGAACATCCCCACTTCTGACCTTATGATGGAGGGAAGGTCTTTGATGAAGCAGCTGAAGATGGTTGGGTCGAGGACACTACCCTGAGGAACTCCTGCAGTGATGCACTGGAGTTGAGCTGACTGACCTCCAACATCCACAACCATCTTCCTTTGTGCTAGGTATGACTCCAACCAGTGGAGAGCTTTCCACTGATTCCTCTTGACTCCAGTTTTGCTGAGGCTCCTTGATGCCACACACAGTCAAATGTGGCCTTGATGTCAAGGACAGTCACTCTCGCCTCACTTCGGGAGTTCAGCTCTTTTGTCCATGTTTGAACCAAGGCTGTAATGAGGTCAGGAGCTGAATGGCCCTGGCGGAACCCAAACTGGATGACAGCGAGCAGGTTATTGTTAAGCAAATGCCGCTTGATAGCACTATTGATAACTCCTTCCATTACTTTACTTTACTGATGCTCGAGAGTAGACTGATGGGGCGGTAATTGGCCTGGTTGGATTTGTCCTGCCTTTTGTGTACAAGACATCCCTGGGCAATTTTCCACAAAGCCGGGTAGATGCCGGTGTTGTAGCTGTACTGGAACAGCTTGGCCGCTTCTGGAGCTGAAGTCTTCAGTACTATTGCCGGAATATTGTCAGGGCCCCTAGCCTTTGCAGTATCCAGTGCCTTCAGCCGTTCTTTGATATCATGTGGAGAGAATTGAATTCACTGAAGACTGGCATCTGTGATATCTGGAGGAGGCCGAGGTGGATCATCCACTCAGCACTTCTGGCTGAAAATTGTAGCAAATGCTTCAGCCTTCTCTTTTTCGCTGATGTGCTGGGCTCCTCCTTCATTGAGGATGGGGATATTTGTGGAGCCTCCTCCTCCAGTGAGCTGTTTAATAGTCCACCACCACTCACGACTGGATGTGACAGGACTGCAGATTCATTGGTTGTGGGATCACTTAGCTATACCTATCACTTGCTGCTTATGCTGTTCAGCATGCAAGTACTCCTGTGTTGTAGCTTCACCAGGTTGACACCTCATTTTTAGGTATGGCTGGTGCTGATCCTAGCATGCCCTCCTGCACTCTTCATTGAACCAGGATTGATCCCCTGGCTTGATGGTAGTGGTAGATTGAGGGATATGCCAGGCCATGAGGTTACAGATTGTGTTCGAGTACAGCTCTGCTGCTGCTGATGGCCCACAGCGCCTCATGGATGCCCAGTCTCGAGTTGCCAGATCTGTTTGAAATCTATCCTATTTAGCATGGTAGTAGTGCCACACAACACGATGGAAGGTATCCTCAATGTGAAAGCAGGACTTCATCTCCACAACGACTGTGTGGTGGTTACTCCTACCAATACTGTCGTGGACAGGTGCATCTGCAGCAGGCAGGTTGGTGTGGATGAGGTCAAGTAGGTTTTTCCCTCTTGTTGGTTCCCTCACCACCTGCCGCAGACCCAGTCTAGCAGCTATGTCATTTAGCCAGCTCAGTCAGTAGTGGTGCTACCAAGCCAATCTTGGTGATGGACATTAAAGTCCCCCACCCAGAGTACATTCTGCACCCTTGCCACCCTCAGTGAGTCCTCCAAGTGGTGTTTAACATGGGGGAGTACTGATTCATCAGCTGAGGGAGGGCAATACGTAGTAATCAGCAGGCAGTTTGTTTGCCCATGTTTGGCCTGATGCCATGAGACTTCATGCAGTCCAGAGTTAATGTTGAGGACTCACAAGGCAACTTCCTCCTGACTGCTGGGTCTGTCCTGCCGGCGGGTGATGGCAGTGTCTGGGCATTGTCTGCAAGATATGATTGCATGAGGATGACTATGTCAGGCTGTTGCCTGACTAGTCTGTGAGACAGCTCTCCCAAATTTGGCACTCGCTCCCAGATGTTAGTAATGAGGATTTTGCAGGGTCGACAGGGCTGAGATTGCCGTTGTCGTTTCTGGTGCCTAGGTCGATGCCATCGGTTTCATTCCTTTTTTGTGACTATAGTGGTTTGATACAACTGAGTGGCTTGCTAGTCCAGAGTCAACCATATTGCTGTGGGTTTGGAGTCACATGTAGGTCAGACCAGGACGACAGATTTCCTTCCCTAAAGGGGAATCAGTGAACAAGATGGGTTTTTACAACAATCAACAATGAAGGGACTAATTCATGGTCATCATTAGACTTTTAATTCCAGATTTTTATTGAATTCAAATTCCACCATCTGCCATGGCTGGATTCCAACCCAGGTCCCCAGACCATCTGGATTACTAGTTCAGCGACAATACCATTACACCATCACCTCTCTTGTCCGAAGATGTCCCACCTTGTTACAATGGAAACATTTATGCCTTCAAATGTCACTTGCACCCTCAGCACCTTTCTTTCTGGTCTGAGGAGTATTCAGGGAATTCCCAGCTGTCCCTTCTCTTCCCTGACTACTTGACTGCCTTTCACCTTCCCACCTTCTATCCTTTTTGGGTTTGTGGGTTGATAGATAAAAGGTTTGGACCTATGGACAAGCTCATAATCATCAGCCATCTCCGCTGCCTGTCTAGCTGTTATAACCCTCTGGTCTTCAACATTGGTTCTAACTAATGGAGGAAGTGAATTTTTAAATTTTTCCAGGCGAATTATTTCCCTAACAGCCTCAATACCTTGTCTCTACCTTTAATGCCCATATCCAACAGTCAAAATTACTTTGCTTTACCCTCTAAAATTCAATAGAGGTTTGTCCAGGCTGCTTCCTTATGCTTTGAAATTTCTGCCTGCATGCCTCAGGGACTAATTTATAGGCACTAAGAATAGTTTTTTTTTAACTGCATCATAATGCCCAGAAACCTCTTCTGAAAGTGATGTATGAACCTCATGAGCTCTACCCACCAACCTACTCAGTAGGAGCAATGTCCAGTTTTCTTTTGGCCACTTCATTTGCTTAGCTACCTTTTCAAACAAAACGAAGAATGCCTCCACATCCCTTTCCTCCAACTTTGGAAGGGCTTGAACAAATTTAAACATCTCCCTAGTGGGCTTAGGTTGGAAGTGTTTTTTTCATCACCAGAGCCTTCCTCAGCATCTGAGGCCTCTTTTTTTTTAAACTCCAGACTTTTAAGCTGGTATTCCCTTTCTCATTCCTCCCCTCTTTCCTCCCTTGCTAACCTCTCTCTCTGGAGGTCAAGTTTTCATATTTCCCATTCCCTTCCCCTTTCCTTTTCTTTTTCTTTTGCCTCCAGCCTTTTCCATTCCAATTCTCTTTACTTCTCTTTTTCAAATTTTCTCATCTCTTTCTATTTCCTTTGCTTTCTGTCTCCAGTTCAAGATTTTTCAATTCAATTTTGTGTTCAAGCTGTGTCATTAGCAACTGAATCCAAGATAACTCAATTGACTCAACCCCTGGCATCCCTTGTATCTCTTCCAATTTCAAATGCTGCACTGTTACCTCAAATATGTCCACTTTCCTCGCCCCTATGGTTAATTCTAACTCCAATTTATCTACCAATTCCATTAATTTAGCCTTGGTTACTTTTTGTAAACTAGTCAGAGTTAAAACGTCCATCTCTAGGAAAGCCTTAGCAACCTCTATAACCAATTTGAATTCCAACCCGTATAATATACTTCGCAGCAGCTCCAATTCCTAAGTCCTGTACCTCCATGTACTCGTTTTTTAAGGATTCACAGATCCCACCAAAAGTCAAGGATTTCTAATCCCACAAGAGATCCCACCTTATTACAATAATCCCGGACGAGACCCCACTTTGTTATGATCCCAGCTGATGTTGCTACTGCACAAGTCAGATCCCAGGCTTGATAGATCCATAAGGTGAACTATGTTACACTACTCCTTCACTCAAAACTATACCTTTACAGATATATACAGATTCGTAAGGATAATACAAGTTACAAAATCTATCTCATACTCTAATGTTCACAGTAAGTATACAGCCCATGTAAACCAATAGGCAACTTGTGATCGGACATGCCACACCCTGAAACCAAGTGAAGGGTGCCACCCAAAGCAGCTTCTATGGATCTCTCAGCAATTCCCCCCAAATGCTCATCACACTCTGAGCCAACTGGCCTCACAGAAACTCTGTCTTTCACACAAGGGCTTCCAATCTTAACTCTTGAAGAACTTGCCTTGGAATCTTCTCCCAAATGACACTTTCCGTCGGACATCTTCAACAAGGATCCACCTCCAGGGTTTTGATCTCTCCTTCCAATGTTCATCTCCCCTGAATCGCCACGTGTATTCAAGCTTCACCTTCCACACACTCTCTCAAGCACTCAACCATGCCAACAAAACACCACTGCTTCACAGGCCCGTTGTAAGGAGTCACCGACCTTTGGCTGTCTCCTTGGATCCTTTGGCTCTCACAAGCCCACTTTGCCTTAATTCTGCTCCCTGCAGCTTTCTCTCTTTAATTCAGAGCCTTTCCCTCTGTTTCTCACTTTAACTTCCACTGAACAGGATCTGTTCCAGATTCCTGTCCTTGTCCTTTGACTTAACTGTCTTCTTGGGACCTTTCTCCTGTTCCACTCCCTGGTTTTGGGAGTTTTCTTTTTCATTCTTTGGGACCTGCTCCCTGCAGCTCCTTCTCCTGTGCCCAGCTTCTCCTGGCACTTCTTCCAACTGAACTAAAACTGCTTTCTGTTTCTCCCTGTCTCTCTGCGAGCCTCCTTCCTGTTGCTAGGCAACAGCACAGTCTTTTTCCTACCTTGTATTTGTTTTAACTTCCCTAAACTACTCACCCCCTTGGTAACACAGTTTTCCACTTCAATGCAGGTAAACAACCAGAGCTTCAGACTTGCTGTCTCCACTCTAAAACCAAAATCCAAACTTCATGCTTCTTAACACAAAAATAAAAAACAATTAAACTTAAACTTAAAGCTATAGCTTATTCCTAATACACACAAATACACATATAAATTACTTAAAACTATCTCTAGTTCCTAACACTGCATAGCTACGGGGAATCCAGGATATCTGGATGGGGAGAAGAAAGCGATGGAATTTCTTGGGGGATGTGAGTGGTTTCTTCGGAAGTGCCAATTCAGCCCTGAATTCATTACAAATCTCCAATATAAACAATTATGCCTCTTGGGTAGCCAAGGAGACTAAGGAGGACTGTGGTTCATAGCGCGGGGAACTGAGTATGCACTTACGTTCAGGATCAGGGAGAAGGTATAATGGAGGGCATGTGGCATGTTGGCTCTGGACTTGACAGGTAATGTTAGGTCAGATATTGGAGGTATAAGATTTGGTACTGCGCCTTGACACATATATCAGGCTGTGGAGAAATTAAACCTTATCAATTTACAGAAAGAATGACAGGAATTAGAAATTACACAGCCCATGATGGGAGGTATGGGAGACACAATATAATTCCTGAAGAGTATATCACAGGAACAGACTAACGGAACATAGCGGGGTGGATATAAATGCGATTCTTTGGGAGTGGAAAAGAGTGGGTGGGTGTACCAGGTAGGATCTCAGGGAGATCTGGTTCGGGGATTGAATAGCACCCTTTGAATGACAACACAAGAATGTTGAACTGAATCGCAGCGTTACATCATTTGCTCCTATAATACCCTGGAACCCATCAGTGATGATCCTGCCATTGTGGTGCGGTAAATCCTCGTGAAAGAGCCTTTAAGTTTGTCCAAACCTCCCCATGCACTGCTGCTTTCTGACAAACAGGGCAAGATTCATATGGGGAGGATTAGAGTGTGACAATAACCACACCTTCTGCTTACAGGTCACCAGCTCCTTTACTGTGGAGGACTTTCATCTTGCAGATAGGGTCCTCACTGGTTATGTATTCAGTCCATGGTGGAACGGTATGTTAAATATTGATGACACTGCGGGCCAGATGACTCAGGTAGTGGTGGTAAGGGCGCTAACCACTACCAGGAGGTTTATGGAATGAAGCCGTCAAGCAATCATGAAGGGAAGGGTACAGATGAACCTAACCACAGAGAAGGCTAGCAACCTGGAAAACTCAGCTAGAAATCGAGCCAAGATGGCAAGAATGCAGTATAACAGGTGGGAATTAGGAAAGATGGCAGTGGCCGTTGTGTCTAATGCAGTCCTGCTGATCAGTCTCTGTATTTGCTGTTATCGGAGACAGATAGTATCCCAAACGGTGCAGATGGTAATGTTGGTTACTAAAGGATATATCTCAGTATCCACTGTAACCGAAGCCCTCCTCCCAGAGAATACAAAAATCAGGAACATTTATGAAGACTTTACAATCTAATTAAATGATGGTTCCGGGAATAGCTTAGGTCATTAGGACTTAGGCAAAGCCATAAGAGAATGGTAGAGTAGCAGATCCAAAGCCCACTGGGCTCTAGTAGGATCCCTAGAGCTACTGGTGGGTAGAGGCCATTGGGAATGTCCCCCCTGGGCCAGGTAGTGCCTGACCATGGGCCAAAAGGAGAGAGTGAAGTGGGGTAATTGAGATGATTCCATGTGCAGAGTGATATTATGACGTGCAATAGGAGTTTTAGAATAAACAAATGTAATTAAGAGAGCTCTTTCTAAGCTTGATAGGAATTATAGCCAATACGTAGGCATGATGGATATGTAGGCACTACTGTGGAAACCCATCTAACAATCACAAGTCATAAAGCTTTACACTTTCACAGCATGGGTAGACAAATATTAGGGCGATAAGAGCACAGGCTGGGAAGCGTTAGGTCCAAGGCATTCACAGCCTCCCAATGAGATGGTAGAGAACATCTGCAGGGTAATTCTGCTTATTAGGCATGTAACCGGAGGTTGTACTAGGCCATATAATGAAATGTAATAACTAAAATATATAAATATGTTACGCAGCCTTTGTATCGAGGAGACACCCTGGAGAATCAGGCTGTGTCCACTCAGCATATGCTTGTAATGAAATACTTGCTTGAATCTTACAAGACTCGAGAGTGGTAATATTTTCACCACAATAATTGGCGGAGTCAGCAGGATCCTCGCAATATTGGTCATTGGCAATGGATCGAATGTTGATAGCAGAGGATGGATGAGTACGTTTATTTACCACCCATTAGATAGAGCAGTCAGCATTCAAGACGGGAAGCCGGTGGGCCGGGTGGAGGATTCAAAGCAGAGTGGTAATTTTTTTGACTACAACATTCACCAACTTGATTGAGTTTTTTGATGAGCTAACAAAGAGGTTTGATGAGTGTAATGTGGTTGATGTGGTATATGTGGACTTCCAAAAGGCATTTGATAAAGTGTCACAAAACTTGAAAGCATTGTGAACTGTGAGCAGGATAGTGAAAAACTTCAAAAGGACATAGGCTGCTGGAATGGGCAGACACATGGCAGATGGCATTTAAAGTGGAGAGGTGTGAAGAGATATACTTAGTGAGAAGAACAAGGGGAGGCAATATAAACTAAAATTCCAAATGGGATGTAGGAACAGAGAGACCTTGAGGGTATATGTGTACAAATTTGAAGTGGCAATGTAGGTTGAGAAAGCGGTTAAAAGGGCATATGGGATCCTGGACTATATAAATCGAGGCATGGAGTACAAAAGCAAGGATGTTATCATGAGCAATTTTGTGGAGTACTGTCAGCAGATCTGGGCATTACACTTTAGGAAGAATGTGAAAGCTTTAGGGAGGATGCAGAAAAGATTCAAGAGAATAGTTCCAGGGATGAGGGACTTCAGTTATGTGGATAGATTGGAGAAACTGGGATTGGTCTCCTTAAAGACGAGAAGGTTAAGAGGAAAATTGATAGAGGTGTTCAAAATCATGAGGGGCCTGAATAGAGTAGACAGAGAGAAACTATCTAATTGGCAGAAGGGTAGAGAACCAGAGGGCACTGATTGGTAAAAGAATCAAAGCCAACAAGAGGGAAAACATTTTTACGCAGCAAGTGGTTAAGATCTGGAATGCACTGCCTGAGGCTGTGGTGGAGAAAGACACAATCATGGTTTTTAAAAGGGAATTGGTTAAGCATCTAAAAAGGAAAAAAAAAATTGCAGTCCTACAAGGGAAGGGGAGTGGAACTAGTTAAACTGCACTTGTAGACAGCCGGCACCCTCTCTACGGACCGAATGCCCTTCCTCTGTGCTTTAATCATTCTATGATTGTATGAATGAAGGATAAAGTTATTTTTATTTCAACACAATGAAAAGCAGCATTTGTTTGAATAGTACTAGCCAATGCTCAGTGTTGTTGGCTGCGGCCATCAAGACCAGGTAAAGTATTCAATTCAAGCAGATGGGAGGGAGGAATAACTCAAACATAAGAAATAGGAGCTGGTATAGGTCATTGGGCCCTTTGAGTCTGCTCTGCCATTCAATAAAATGATAGCTGAATTTCTACCTCAACTCCTTCTTCCTGCACATAGGGTGCTAACCTTCTCCTTCAATACCCAAAAAATCTATTTACCTCTGTCCTGAATCTACTCAGTGACTGAGTATCCACAGCTCTATGGGTAGAGAATTCCAAAGTTTACACAACCCTTTGAATGAAGAAATATCTCCTTGTTCCAACCCCTTATTCTGAGACTGTGGCCCCAGGTTCTGGATTCCCCAGCCAGGGAAACATTTTCTCAGCATCGACACTGAGAAGGTCCTTAAGAATTTTATTTGCTTCAACTAGATTACCTCACAATCTTCGAAACTCTAGGTAATATAGGTGCAGTCTACTCAATCTCTTCTCATAGGATAATCCCCTCATCTAAGAATCCAGTCTAGTGAACCTTCGTTGCACTCCCTCTGGGCAAAGTATGTCCTCTCTTAAGAAGGCCAAAACTGCACAGAGAGTGTTGATTGGTTGGCAAATCGCGTTGCCATGGAGAATGTACCACCGATGGTGACTGACAGTTAACTGCTGTGCATTGTTTGAAATTTAAACCAGGCAGCTTGACCCTTATTGGTCAAGGCATTACCCTGAGGAATGAGTCAGCAAACGGCTGTCACTTATTTTGTGGTACCCTGCTACTTACAGCCTGCCAAGTTGAAAATGACCGATTTTACCCTATTCACTGTTTTCTATTCATTAACCAATCCTCGATTAATGCAAGTATGTTAACTCCAATCTCATGAGTCCTAATTTTGTGGAAGAACCTTTTATTGAATGTATTTCGAAAATCCAAGTATGCTATATCCACCAGTTCCACCTTATCCATGCAACTCGTTACATCCTTAAAAAACTCGAACAGATTTGCCAAACATGATTACCCTTTCATAAATCTGTGTTGATTCTGCTTAATCATTTTATGTCTTTCTAAGTGCCCTGTTACCATGCCCCTAATAATAGATTCCATCGTCTTCCCTACTACTGATGTTAGTCTTACTGGCCTTTGGTTCTTGCCTTCTTTCTTCCTCCTTTCTTGTAAAGCAGGGTTATGTTTGTTATTTTTTAATCCTTAGGAACTGTTCTAGAACCTAAGAAATTCTGGAAAATTCTTCAATGAAGAGTGCAGGAGGGCCTGCCAGGAGCAGCACCAGGCATACCTAAAAATGAGGTGTCAACCTGCTGAAGCACTAACACAGGACTACTTGCGTGCTAAACAGCATAAGCAACAAATGATAGACAGGGCTAAGCGATCTCACAACCAATGGGTCAGATCTAAGCTCTGCAGTCCTGCCACGTCCAGTTGTGAATGGTGGTGGACAATTAAACAACTCACTGAAGGAGGAAGTTCCACAATTATCCCCATCCTCAATGATGGAGGACCCCAGCACATCAGTGCAAAAGATAAGGCTGAAGCACTTGCTACAATCTTCAGCCAGAAGTGCCGAGTGGATGATCCATCTCGGCCTCCTCCAGAGGTCCCCAGCATCACAGATGCCAGTCTTCAGCCAATGCGATTCACTCCATGTGGCATCAAGAAATGGCTGAAGGAACTGGATACTGCAAAGGCTATAGGCCCTGACAATATTCCGGCAATAGTAGTGGAGACTTGTGCTCTGGAACTTGCTGCGCCCCTAGCCAAGCTGTTCCAGTACAGCTACAACACTGGCATCTACCCAGCTATGTGGAAAATTGCCCAGGTATATCCTGTACACAAAAAGCAGGACAAATCCAACCAGACCAATTACCACCCCATTAGTTTACTCACCATCATCAGTAAAGTAGTGGGTCATCAACAGTGCTATCAAGCGGCACTTGCTTAGCAATAACCTGCTCACTGACACTCAGTTTGTGTTCCGCCAAGGCCACTCAGCTCCTGACCCCATTACAGCCTTGGTTCCAACATGGACAAACGAGCTGAACTTCTGAGGTGAGGTGATAGTGACTACCCTTGACATCAAGGCCACATTTGACAGAGTGAGCCCTAGCAAAACTGGAGTCAATGGGAATCAGGGGGAAAACTTTCCACTGAATGGAGTCATACCTAACACAACGGAAGATGGTTGTGGTTGTTGGAGGTCAGTCATCTCAGCTCCAGGACATCACTGCAGGAGTTGCTCAGGGTAGTGTCTTCAGCCCAACCATCTTCAGCTGCTTCAGCAATGACCTTCCGAACATCATAAGGTCAGAATGGGGATGTTCGTTGATGATTTCACGATGTTCAGCACCATTCACGACTCCTCAGATAGTGAAGCAGTCCATGTCCAAATGCAGCAAGATCTGGATAAGTAACATTCATGCCACACAAGTGTCAGGCAATGACCATCTCCAACAAGAGAGAATCTAACCATCACCCCTTGATGTTCGAAGGCATTACCATCACTGAATCCCCCACTATCAACATCCTGAGGGTTACCATTGACCAGGAACTGAACTGGACTAGCCACATAAATACTGTGGCTACAAGAGCAGGTCAGAGGCTAGGAATCATGTGACGTGTAACCCACCTTCTGACTCATCAAAGTCTGTCCACCATCTACAAGGCACAAGTCAGGAGTGTGATGGGATACTCTCCACTTGCCTGGTTGAGTGCAGCTCCCACAACACTCAAGAAGCTTGACACCATCCAGGACAAAGCAGCCCACTTGATTGGCACCACATCCACAAATATTCACTCCCTCCACCACCGACACACAGAAGCAGTGGCGTGTATCATCTACAAGATGCACTGCAGGAACCCAAGGCTCCTTCAACAGCACCTTCCAAACCCACGACCACTACCATCTAGAAGGACAAGGGCAGCAGATAGACAGGAACACCACCAACTGGAAGTTTCCCTTCAAGTCACTCACCATCCAGACTTGGAAATATATCGCCGTTCCTTCACTGTCCCTGGGTCAAAATCATGGAACTCCCTTCCTAACAGCACTGCGGGTGTACCTACACCACAGGGACTGCAGGGGTCCAAGAAGGCAGCTCACCACCACCTTCTCAAAGGCAATTAGGGATGGGCAATAAATGCTGGCCCAGCCAGTGTAGCCCACATTCCATAAATGAATTTTAAAAAATCAAAACCAATGCATCTATAATGTCTGCGACTACCTCCTTTAAAACCCTAGGGCTCAGGTCGTTGGGTCCAGGGGATTTGTTGCCACTTAGCCCTATTAATTTCTCCAGTGCTATTTCTCTACTTATACTTATTTAAGTTCTTCATTCTCGCTAAACCCTTCATTCTCCATTAAGTGTTTCAACCACAGTAATTTTGAAAAACGTAAATTTTTAAACTAGCAGAGAACATAAGAATTTATAGGCATAGAAAAGGGAGCTGATTTGTGGGTAAGGGTGAAGAATATCTACTTTCTGCTAATCTCCACTTTCTAGTTAAATAGTACAAGCGTAAGGTTAAAGTAAATAAAAGTAACTAAAGTTAATGTAAATAAAGTGATTTAAAAGTTTAAGGTCAAGGCATGGCAGGACAGCCCAGCCAAATGAAATGCCCATCCTGTGGCATGTGGGGAGTCGTGGACACTTCTCGTGACCCAGACGAGAAGTGTCACTGGCTGCACAAGCTTGAGCTCTGTGTTTCAGAGCTTGAGCAATGGCTGGGGTCACTGAGGTGCATCCATGAGGCAGAGAAGTACGTGGATAACACATTCAGAGAGGTGGTCACACCGTAAGTTAGGGGCAAGCAGGCAGATGGGGAATGGGTGACCGCCTGGCAATCCAAGAGAAACAGGCAGGTAGTGCAAGAGTCCCCAGAGGTCTCGTTCACTAACCGGTTTTCTATTCTGAATATTGGTGACGGCGATGGATCCTTGGAGGAGTGCAGCAAAAGCCAAGCCTGTGGCACCATGGGTGGTCCAGCTGAAGAGGAGGGGAGGAAGAAGAGCGTAAGGGCAGTACTGATAGGGAATTCTTTAGTTAGGGCAACAGACAGGCATTTCTGCGGCTGTCAATGTGACTCCAGGACGGTTTGTTGCCTCCCTGGTGCTAAGGCTAAGGATGTCACAGAATGGGTGCACGACATTCTTGTGGGGGAGGGCAAACAGCCAGAGGCCGTGGTCCACATTGGTACTAATGACATAGGTAGGAGGGGGGATGTGGTCCTGCAATTGGACTTTAGGGAGCTAGGTAGAAAATTAGCAAGCAGGACCTCTAAAGCAATAATCTCCGGATTACTCCCAGTATCACGTGCCAGTGAGTACAGAAATAGGAAGATAAGACAGATGAATGCATGGCTGGAAAGATGGTGCAGGAGGGAGGGCTTTAAATTCCTGGGACACTGGGACTGGCTCTAGGGGAGAGGGTACCTGTACAAGTCGGGCGGGTTGCATCTGAACAGAGCCGGGGCTGAGTTCCTTGCAGGGCGTTTTGCTGGTGCTGTTGGGGAGGGTTTAAACTAATTCAGCAGGAGTGTGGGAACCAGGAGAGAATATTAGATTAGAATATTAATACCAGAGGGCTCAAAATGCTGGGAGGCAGGTAGCACTAAAATAGAGAATAGTAAGTTAATAGATGGAGTCGGAGTAAGGGAGCAAGAAATGAAGTCTAAATCAGGGTTACATCATATGTATGTGAATGCACAGAGCATAGTTAATAAAATTGGGCAGTTGCAGGCACAGGTTGCCTTGTGGGATTATTATGCTGTGGTGATAATGGAGACCTGGCTTAAGGAAGGGCAGATCTGGGTGTTAAATATTCCTGGTTACAAGGTGTTCCGAAAAGATAGGAAACCGAAAAAAAGGAGGGATGGCATTTTTGGTTAAGGAGAGTATTGCAGCACTGGAGAAAGAGGATGTGTCAGAGGATTCAAGGACAGAATCGATTTGGCTAGAGCTAAGTAATAAGAAGGGTGCAATTACATGGCTTGGTGTAATATATAGACCACCAGCTAGTGGGAATGATATAGAGGAACAAATCTGCAAGGAAATTACAGAGAGGTGTAAACATCATAGAGTAGTTATAATGGGGGACTTTAATTACCCGTATATAGATTGGGATAGTGGTAAAGGGGCAGTGAGGGACAAGTGTTCCTAGATTGTGTTCAGGAGAATTTCCTACAGCGCTATGTGTCTAGTCCAAAAAAAAGGAAGCATTGCTAGACCTGGTTCTTGGGAATGAGGTAGGCCAAGTAGATCAAGTGACAGTGGGGGGAAAATTAAGGGGACAGTGATAATTGTATCATAAGGTTTAGGATGACTGTGGAAAATGACATTGGTCAATCCAGAGTAAGAATAATCAACTGGTGGAGAGCAGACTTCAATGGGGCAAGAACAGAACTGGGCCAGATAGACTGGAATCAAAGGTTGGTGGGAAATACAGTAGCTGAACAATGGCTACCTTCAAAGAGGAGATGGTTTGGACACAGTCAAAAGGGAAGGGTAAGACAACAAATCCAGAGCTCCCAAGATGACAAAGGAGATAGAAATTAGGTTAAAGAAGAAAAAGTGCGCTTATGACTGGTATCAAGTAGCAAAGACAATTGAGAACCAAGCTGAATACAGAAGGTTCAGAAGGGAAAAAAACTGGCAGCTAACATAAAGGGAAATCCCAAAGTATTCTATAAGCACATCAACAGTAAAAAGGTGGTAAAAGGAGTAGGACCAACTAGAGACCAAAAAGGAGATTTACACATAGAGGCAAACGGCATGGCTGAGGTGTTAAATGAATACTTTGTATCTGTCTTTACCCATGAGGCAGATACTGCCCAGGCCATGGTGACAGAAGGGGAAACTCAGTAACTAGAAGGGTTTAAAATTGATAAGGAGGGGTTATTGGATAAGCTGTGGATACTTAAAGTACATAGAGTACAAGAGTAGGGAGGTTATGATGAACTTATATAAGACACTGGTTAGACCTCAGCTGGAGTATTGTGTACAGTTCTGGGCGCCACACTAGAGGAAGGATGTGAACACATTGGAGAGAGTGCAGAAGAGGTTTACAAGAATGGTTCCAGAGATGAGACACTTCAGTTATGAGGAAATATTGGAGAAGTTGGGACTGTTTTCCTTGGAGAGGAGAAGGCTAAGAGGAGACTGGATAGAAGTTTTCAAAATCATGAGGGGTCTGGACAGAGTAGATAGGGAGAGATTGTTCCCGCTCGTAAATGGATTGAGAACCAGAGGGTACAGTTTAAAAGAGTTTTGCAAAAGGAGCAAATGCGAGGTGAGAAAAAACTTTTTCACACAGTGAGTAGTTAGGGTTTGGAAGGCACTGCCTGGAAGTGTGGTGGAGGTAGGTTCAATTGAAGCATTCAAGAGGGCATTGGATGATTATTTAAATAGAAACAATGTGCAGGGTTATGGGGAAAAGGCAGGAAATTGGCACTATGTTAAAATGCTCAGAGAGCCGGTGCAGACAGCCGAATGGCCTTCTTCTACACTGTAACAATTCTGTGATTCTGTGAAGTCCAAAATGTTTTTGTGTCTTTTATTGTGAAGACAGGTACAAAGTATTTCTTTAATGTCTCTACGATATCTTTAGACCCCATTATAATTTTGCCTGTCTCTGACTCTAGTAGGCCCATCTTTACTTTCACTAATCTCTTCCTTTTTACATACTAATAGAAATTTTTTATGTCTCTTGCTAGTGTTACGGACAGGAGAGAGACAGGCAAACTACTTATTTCCTCTTACCACCGGTCCGTAAGCAAAAGGTGTTTTGAATTTTTTTTCAAATATGTGGTGGCGTATTTTCCCAATCCCTTTGTTTTTAGGATCCAATTTATTAATAATCTGCAGACCATAAGACCATAAGACATAGGAGCAGACATAGGCCATTTGGCCTATCGAGTCAGCTCTGCCATTCAATGAGATCATGGGGTGAACTATTAATCCTCAGCTCCACTTTCTTGCCTTTTCCCCATAACCTTTGATTCCCTCACTGATTAAAAATATGTCTATCTCAGCCTTGAATATACTTAATGACCCAGCTTCTACTGCCCTCTGTGGTAAAGAATTCCACAGATTAACTACACTCTGAAAGAAGAAATTACTCCTCATCTCTATCTTAAATGGGTGACCCATTACTCTGTGATCATGCCCTCTGATCCTAGACTCTCCCAAAAACGACCTCTCAGTATCTACCCTGTCAAGCCCCCTAAGAATCGTATATGTTTCAATAAGGTCGCCTCTCATTCTTCTATGCTCCAATGAGTACAGGCCCAACCTACTTAACCTCTCTTCATAAGAAAATCCCTCCATACCCAGGATCAACATAGTGAACCTTCTCTGGACTGCCTCCAATGCCAGTACATCTTTCTTTAGATAAGGGGACCAAAACTGTTCACAGTTTTCTAGGTGTCGTCTAACTAGCACTTTGTACAGTTTTAGCAAGACTTCCCTATTTTTATACTCTATTCCCTTTGAAATAAAGGCCAACTTTCCACTTGCCTTCCCTATTATCTGTTGAACTTGTATGCTAGCTTTATGGGATTCATGCATGAGGACCCCCTCTGTGCTGCAGCTTTCTGCAGTCTTTCTCCACTTAAATAACATTCAGCTCCTCTATTCTTCCTGCCAAAGTGCATAACCTCACATCTTCCCATATTATATTCCATCTGCCAAGTTTTTGCCCACTCACTTAACCTGTCTATATCCCTCTGTAGACTCCTTGCGTCATCCTCACCACTTGCCTTCCCACCTATTTTTGTGTCATCCGCAAACTTGGTGATAATGCATTCATTTCCCTCATCCAAGTCATTAATATATATTGTAAATAATTATGGCCCCAGCATTGATCTTTGTGGCACGCCACTAGTTACACTAGTTCCTGAAAATGCTCCCCTTATCCCAAATCGCTGTCTTCTATTAATTAGCCAATCCTCTAGCCATCCTAATATACTACCCCAAACACCATGGGCTCTTAGCTTATTAAGTAGCCTTATGTGCAGTACCTTATTGAACGCCTCTTGGAAATCCAAATATATTACATCTACTGCTTCCCCATTATCTATCCTGTTTGTTACCTCCTCAAAGAATTCTAATAAATATATCAGGCATGATTTCCCTTCATGAAGCCACTCTGACTTTGCTTGATTATATTATGCATTTTAAATGCTTTGCTATTATATCCTTTATGATAGACTCAACATTTTCCCAATGACAGATGTTAAGCTGATGGCTGATAGTTACCTGTTTTTTGTCCCCCCCCCCGCTTTTTGAATAAGGGTGTTACATTGGCAGTTTTCCAAACCTCTGGGACTTTTCCAGAGTCTAAGGATTCTTAGAAGATTACTACCAGTGCATCCACTATCGCTGCAGCTACTTCCTTTAACATCCTAGGATGCAACCCATCAGGTCCAGGGGGCTTATCGGCCTTCAGCCCCCTCAGTTTCCTTAGTACTTCTTCTCTAGTGATAGTTATTGTATTTATTAGTGTCTTCTGCCATGAAGACTGATGCAAAATATTTATTCAACTCCTCTGCCATTTCCTGTTTCCCCATTATTATTTTCCTAGCCTCATTCTCTAAGGGGCCTATGTTCACTTTGGCCTCTCTCTTCCTTTTTATATATTTAAAGGAGCTCTTATTGTTTGTTTTTATATTACTTGCTAGTTTACTCTCAAAGTTTATTTTCTCCCTCTTTATTATTTTTTTGGTCATCTTCTGTTGATTTTTAAAGCTTTCCCAATCCTCTGTAATCCAGTAATCTTTACCACATTGTATGTTTTTTCTTTCAATTTGATAGACTTCTTAACTTCATTGGTTAACCATGGTTGATTTATCCGCTTCTTAGGATCCTTCTTCCTCACTGGGATATAACTTTGTTGTGAGTCATGAATTATTTTCTTAAATGTCTGCCATTGTTCATCAATTGTCTTTTCTGCTAAACTCTTTTCCAGCCAACTCTGCCCTCATTCCTTTGTAATTACCCTTATTTAAGTTTAGCATGGTTGTTTCCAACCCAAGTTTCTCACTCTCAAACTGAATGCTAAATTCTACAATGTTATGGTCACTGTTTTCTAGGCGATCTTTTACTTTGAGATCATTTATTAAACCTGCCTCAATACACATTACCAGATCCAAAATAGCCTGATTCCTGGTTGGATCCACAACATATTGTTCTTGGAAACTGTCCCGAATACACTCCATGAATTCTTGCTCATGGCTACCTCTGCCAATTTGATTTTCCCAATTTACATGAAGATTAAAGTCATCCATGATTAATGCACTGCCTTTTTTACATGCCCTCATTATCTCCTGATTTATTCTCTGTCCTACAGCATAGCTACTGTTAGTGGGCCTATAGACTACTCCCACCAGTGTCTTCTTCCTCTTGTTACTTCTTACCTCCATCCATATGGATTTTACATCCTCCCAAGATCATTTCTTGCTATCATACTTATTCTATCTCATACTAACAAGGCTACCCCATCATCTTTCCCTTCCTGCCTGTCCTTTTGAAAAGCCACATACCCCTGAATATTTAGTTCCCAGCTTTGATCTCCTTGTAACCATGTCTCCGAATTGGCTATAAGATCACACCCATTAACCTCCATTTGTGCCGTTAATTCACCTATTTTGTTCCGAATGCTATGTTCATTTAAGTAAAGAGCCATTAAACTTGTCATTTTATCATTTTTTCCCCCTTTGACCCTATTTGCTGCTATTTTTTAATGTTTGGACACTCTGTCCCTTCCTGTCACACTCTGGGTATCAATACCTAAATAGCTGCTCTGCAATGCTGCCAAATCCTTTGCTTTGTAAGCCTACACATCCCCCCACCCCTCCTCTATTTAGTTTAAAGCACTCTCTACAGCCCCAGTTATTTGATTCGCCAGGACACTGGTCCCAGCACATTTCAAGTGAAGCCCGTCCAACCGAAGCAGCTCCCTTCTACCCCAGTACTGGTGCCAGTGCCCCATGAACTGAAACCCATTCCTCTCACACCAATCTTTGAGCCACACATTTAACTCCTTGACTTTATTTACCTTATGCCTGTTTCCCAGTGGCTCAGGTAGTAATCCCGAGAATATTACCTTGGAGGTTCTGCTTTTTAATTTAGCTCCTAATTGTTCAAATTCTACTAGCAGAACCTCCTTTCTAGTCCTATCAATGTCATTGGTACCAACGTGGAGGACAACTGGATCCCTCCCCTCCCACTCCAAGTTCCTCTCCAGCCCTGAGGAGATGTCCTTAACCCTGGCACCGGGCTGGCAACACAGTCTTTGGGACTCATGCTCACAGCTGCATAGAACAGTATCTATCCCTCTAATTATACTGTCCCCTAACCCTGCTGCAATCTTATTTCCTCCCCCAACTTGAATGGCTCCCTGTACCACAGTGCCGTGGTCAGTTCACTCATCCTCTCTGCAGTCCCCGTTCTTGTCCACATAGCTTGCAAGAACCTCATAACAGTTGGACATTTGGAAGGGCTGAGGTTCCTCGAACATTGCCCCCTGGGTCCCCATACCTGCCTCACCTGCAGTAACACCCTCCTGTCCGTGATCACAGACCAAATCTGAATTACCTAGTCTGAGGGGTGTGACCGCCTCCTGGAGCAAAGTGTCCAGGTAACTCTCCCACTCCCTGATGCGGTGCAATGTCTGCATCTCTGAATCCGGCTCCTCAACTTGAATCCGAATTCCTTGAGCTGCAAACACTTACTACAGATGTCCAAAACAAAAACAGAATTACCTGGAAAAACTCAGCAGGTCTGGCAGCATCGGTGGAGAAGAAATCAGTTGACCTTTCGAGTCCTCACGACCCTTCGGCAGTTTTTGTTTTGGATTTCCAGCATCCGCAGTAGCTTTTTGTTCTTACTACAGATGTGTTCGCTCTGGATCACCTTGGTGTCCAGCACCCCTCACATGTTGCAGCAGCAACACACCACTCGTCTTGCCATCGATAACTTATTTTATTTAATTTATTGATTAATTCCTCTAGGATCCCCACTCTTCACACTTTATTGTAATTATTTTTTTACACCAGTATCGATCTTATCCTTAACAAGATATTTTTAAGGAAGAGGAAATAAAGACTAGAGACCTAAACACAAACTATAGGCCTTAATTTTACTTTAAAGACTAGAAATACTCACCAATCCAACTCACCAACTCAATCGGCTGCTCCTCCCGCTCTTCTTAAATGAAATCTCCCTGCTCTTTGTTTAAAATGAATTCTCCACACTTTTTTTGCGCAGTTTTAAAATTAAGTCTCCACACTTACCATGCTCACATTTTTAAAATCAAGTTAGGATTAACTCAGAAGGTTAAATTTATTTCACATTCAAAACCTGGGGGAGGGGTGTTGGCAACTTCCCGCATGCATGCACGCACACGCGCAAACGCACACACACATAGAGTAAAGGGGGGGAGGGAATAGAAAAAGGAGTTTTACAGTACAAGGACCACAGAAATAAATATTAGTTCATGTTGTTTCCAGAGTCCAAAGAAGAATTCTTTCGTGTAGGTGTTTGAGTTCAGCTGACTGAAGACCAGAGTTGTAGTATTCGCTTTTCAGCTGGTGCCGATATTGCAAGATGAAGTAGGTACAGAGATATTGGGTCGCTTCTGTATGTGATAGTAGGGTAATTTTCCAGCAGGGTCAGGTTTCAAGACACAGACTGTTGTTTTGCCTGGAAGGGTCTATTTTTTGGTGGTTCCCCAGCTGGATGTTACAGCAGACTGCCTATTTCTCAGTTCTCAAAGGCATATAGAGATTTCAAAATGGTCACTTGAGTCAAATGACCTTCTTTCTCCACAATGGTTTCAAACAGGATATTTATCCAGTATCTGCAACTGGCTTTGATTTCAGGACTGAAAGTGTCCCAGTCATTAGTTGTTGAAAGAGTGAACATCCATATTGAGGGTCTGGTGTTGGGAAGCTGTTGTCTAGGCAGACCCACTGATTCTGCTAGCAAGGTGAGCTTATCAGATGCAAATGACGTCCCTTTGGTTCCCTTTCGAAATGGGCCTGGACAGTCCCAGTTATGATATGAGTCTCTTAGCAGTTTTACAGGCATAACAAGTTTTGATGTGCAAGCTTCCCGGTTTTGTGATTACAAGGGGTCCGTACAATGAGGTGCAAAATTCCCCAGCTCAGAAAAGAATTCTTTTGCGCTGGTAACACCTGTGGTCATGAGACTTGTAGCAGTGATCTTTTCGTTCAGCAGGTTATCTATTTTTAAAAGTAGCAAGAAGGATGCATTTTTGAACATACATTGTTGGATTTGTTTCTTATGTCATAGGAACGCAACACTAGTCTACTCTCATATTGTCTTTTCTCTTTATCAATTTCTTGGTCCTCCTTTACTGAATTCTAAAATCCTCCCTATCTTTAGGCTTGCTTAGGTTTTTGGCAACATTGTAAGCATCTTCCTTTGATCTCTTACTTTCTTTATCTCCACTTGTTAGCTACTATTGGACCACAATCTCTGTGGGGGTGTTGTGCCTTAAAATGAATGTATATTTATTGAAAATTATGCATTAATTCTTTGAATGCTAGGCATTGCTTATCTACTGTCATATCTTTTAATGTGGTTTCCCAAACTACCTTAGCCAACTCACCCCTCATATCTATGTAGTTTGCTTTGTTTAGATTTTAGACTCTAGGTTTGGACTGAACTAAGTCACTTTCAAACTCAATATGAAATTCTATCGTATTATGGTCACTCCTTCCCAGACACCCCTTTAGTACAAGGTTATTAATTAATGCTTTTTCATTGTACAATACTAGATCCAAAATAGCCCCTTAGTTGGTTCTTTAACATACTGATTAGAAAAGATCCTTTCTCGCTACTGTCTTCATTCCATCATTTATTCTCAGGGAAATCCCTCCTCCTTTTCTATTTTGCCAATCTCTTCTAAAAGTTAAGTACCCTGGAATATTTAGTTCCAACCTTGGTCACTTTGCAACCATGACTCCGTAATGGCACAAGAACACAAGAAATAAGAGCAAAAGTAGGCCATATGGCCTGTCAGGCTTGCTCCGCCATTCAATACGATCATGGCTGATCTTAGGCTTCAACTCCACTTTCCTGCCCACTCCCCATATACATTGATTACCTGTGAAAAATCTGCCTATCCCAGCCTTAAGTGTATTCAATGATGCAGCATCTGCAATTCTTTGGGGTAGAGAATTCCAAAGATTCTCAACCCTTTGAGTGAAATAATTTCTCCTCATCTCAGTCATAAATGATCAGCCCTTTATCCTGAGACTGTGCCCCTATGTTTTAGATTCCCTAACCAGGGGAAACAATTTCTCAGCATCTACCATATCAAGCTCCTTCAGAATCTTGCATGTTTCAATGAGATTGCCTCTCATTCTTCTAAACTCCAGAGAATATAGGCCCAAATTACTGAGCCCCTCATTATAGAACAATCATCTATCCCAAGGATTAATTAAGTGAATCTTAAGTGTACCACCTCCAATGCAAGTATATGCTTCCATAAATATGGAGACCAAAACTGCATACAGTTCTCCACATGTGGTCTCACAAAAGTCCTGTGCAATTGTAGCAAGACTTCTTTAATTCCGTTCTCCAATCCCCTTGCAATAAAGGCCAACATGCCATTTGCCTTCCTAATTGTTTGCTGTACTCGCATGACAACTTTCTGTGTTCCTTGTATGAATATACCCAATTTTTTTTTAACATCAACATTTACAAGTTTCACACCTTTTATAAAATATTCTGCTTTTCTATTCTGATGACTAAAGTGAATAACTTCACCACTTCCCCACATTATACTCCCTCCGCCATCTTGTTGTGCACTCACTTAACCTGTTTACCTCTCTTTGTAGCCTCTGTGTTTCCTCCCACAACTTACCTTTCCACCTAGCTTTGTATCTTCAGCAAACTTAGATAGCGATTAGGTCAAACCTATTAATTTCTATCCATGCTATTAATTCATCTAACTTGTTGAGAATGCTTTGCACATTCAGATACAGTGCCTTTAGCTTTCACATTTTTCTAATTTTCCCTGATATCATCTTAGACACTAATGCCCCATTACCATTGTTACCCTCAGTATACGTTCCTGACCCACTCTGCAGCCGGGATTTTCCTTGCCCACTGGTATCAGGTGTGTTCAGGGGTGTGAGTGGATAATATGGCGCGATCAGTTTCACAGCTACGTGAAACTAGTTCGCAATCATCCAATCAGCCCGCCGATGATGGGCTGCATTCTCCGCCATCAGACCTCAGGAATCTCATTGTAACACATCAACATATCATTATTAGGCCTGCCTGATGGAATCATCACCGCCCCGCTAGATCATCCATCCACGCCAGCAGGAACAAAACACCGATGTGTTTTCACAGCGCATATGTGATGTGCACCTGCTGGGCTGCACTTCGCTCAGGACTTCAAGGTTTGTTTTCCTATCTTACTTCGGTCAGCACTCGCAGTCATCAGCTCCAGCCTTCACAGACAGCACCACTTCACTTTTAGGGGGACTTACGGCAGGCCTCTCCCTACCAGATAAGCCATGTGTGGTGGCTTTTCAATGGCTGCAGGGCTAGGGCTTGCTTGGCGAAGTGGGGAGGGGGAAGTGGCCTCATGCAAGGGAAGAGGCTGCAAGACTGGGGAAGGAGGGTAACCCAGGGTGTGTGTAGAGGCACACATTGATCAAGATGGTGACAGCTGAGGAGGCAGTCTCCAGAGAGATGAGGCCAGATGGACATGAGGGTATGTGTGTGTGAGAATGGATGGTGATGTCCCTTGAGCTGGCAGTGAGTGAGATGCCAGTGAATGTGTGATTGGCTTGAGTTTGTGAGTTTAAAGTGCTGAGATGGTTGCCATACCCTGGCTGCACAGATGAGATCATTAATTTTCTATCTGCATTGGATAGCCAACCTTTTCTGTGCAGCATTGGCACTGATCCGCTGCCATCGCCTACCAAACCTAGTAGCTGTGTTGCTGCCCCTCCTGCGGCCTGAGCGGGGCTAGAGGACATTACCGCTGGCCTCCATGACATCCAAAAGATGCTTGAGGGCTACAGCCTTCTTGCCTTTCGAGGCCATGTCTTCTTTGCTGAAGTCCTGAGTTGGAAGCACTGAGCAAGGCTGTACTTTAAACGTGCTGCCTGGCGTGAAGAAGAAGCAAGATGATGGCGTGACAGGTGAATCGGAGCCCGCCCGCCATGGAAACGGCATGTTTCCCGGGAATGTGTAAATAATGTGGCGGGTTTGCGATGATACGGCGTGAAAACCCGCCATCACAACCAACGGGTAAAACATTGTTTTACCCACCCACTACCGCTTAGTGCAAATCTGGGACGATTCTGCCCTGCTTATTTTCACCCAAAATGCTGCTTTGCAGGAGGGTGCTGACATTTTCCTTGCCGCTTTCGAATTTTTCGTTTCCTGAAATCTATGAACCATCACACCACCAACCATCGACCCCCTCATACCAAACACTGCTTTTATTAGTTTAAAGCATTGTTTACTCTCACTACTCAATTTGCTCAGACATTGATCCCAACCAAGTTTAAATGGAGCCAGGCCCAACGGAACGGTTCCCTCTTTCCCCAGTCTTGATGCCCATGGTCTATGAAGTAAAAGCCCTGCCTCTCACAACACTCTTTCAGCCTCGCATTTAACCTTCTAATCTGTTTGTCCTGATGCCAACTGGCAGGTGGCTCAGGTAACAATCCAGAGATTATAACCTTTGAGGTTCTGCTTTTTAATTTGGACTCTAACTCCTCAAGCTCTCTCAGTAGAACATCATTCCTAGTTCTACCTCTGTCATTGGTTACACCCTCCTACTCCAAATCCTCCTCTAGCCAAAAGGATATACCTTTAACCCTGGCACTGGGCAGACAACAGAACCTTTGTAACACATGGCCATGGCCACAGAAAAGAGAGTTTATTTGCCCAACTATATCCCCTTCCACAACCACATTCTTTTTTGCTCCCTCTACTTGTATGGCTTCCCTCACCTTGGTGCTATGGTCAGTTTGGCCATCACCCTGCAGTTCTTGTTCTCACCACCAGGTAGCAAGCACTTCATACCTTTTGGCCAAAGTCGAGGGCTGAGGCTCCTCCATTACTGCATCCTGGATCTCTATGCCCCCTTGACTTGCAGTCACATTCTTCTGTCCCTGACCACTGGCAAACTGTAAAGTTTTGCTTAACCTCGGGTGTGATGTCCAGGTAAATCTCCCGCTCCCTGATGCCCACAATGTCTGCAGCTGGGACTCCAGCTCAACAACACTGAGCCAAAGTTCCTAAAGCTGCAAGCACTTACCATAGATATGGTTGTCCAGTATTACAATGCGCTCCACAAGCTCATAACCATTGCAGGGATGACACACTACCTTCCCTGTCATGTTAAATCAAATATTATTAATTAATTAATTTGATTAGTGAATTAATTTTTATAATTGGTTCAATTATTTTAGTTCTATTAATTCTTTAGTTTATCTTGTTCAAGTTATTAACTTAAAGTAATAGCAAGTTACAGTTTCCCAGCTTACAGACAGAAAGAAAATTAGACAGAGAGAAAAAATCGGAATTGTGAGAATCCTCTTGTATTTGCTTCTCTCTCAGTGCTCTGTGCTGACTGGGGATATTTCCTCACTGTCACTCCTTTTTAAACTCGCTGGGTGCCTTCTTCAGTGCCCCACAGTGACTTGAGATTCTCTCTCATGGATGGTTTCTTTTTTAAACTGGCTCAGTTCTGTGTTGTCATTTTACTTTTCATCATAGAATCACACAGCACTGAAGCAGGCCATTTAGCCTGCTGTTCTGTGCCGGTTCTTGGAACGAGCAATCCAATTTGTCCCACTGCCCTGCTCATTTCACATAGTTTGCACATTTTTCCATTTTACTGGTCTGGCCTATATGTGACTCCATACCCACAGAACACAAGAATTTGGAGCAGGAGTAGGCCATTCAGCCCCTCAAGCCTTCTCTGCCATTCGATAAGATCATGGCTGATCTGATTGTGGCCTCAACTCCACTTTCCTGTCTGCCCCCCATAATTCTTGACTCCATTGTTGATGAAAAATAGTTGAGGCCTGAGCACTGATCCCTGTGGTACTCCACCAGTACCAGCTTGCCTACCTGACAATGACTCATTTATCCCGACTGTCTGCTCCCTGTTAGCTAACCAATCCTCTATCCATGCTGTTATGATCCCCAGCTGAGGTTAGCCCTGGACAAGCCTGAACAGAGTCACAGGAGTCAGCTGATGAACTTTTAACAAAAGAATAAGACTTTTATCAAACAAGAAAAGATGAACTATATTACAATATTCCTTCACCCAGAACTATACCTTTACAGATATATACAGATTTGTAACGATAACACAAGTTACAAAAGCTATCTTATACTCTAATGTCCACAATAAGAACACAGTCCATGTAAACCAAAAGGTGACCTGTGGTCAGGTGTACCACACTCTGAAACCAAGAGACGGATGTCACCTCAACCAGATGCTATGGATCTCTCCTCAACTCCCTCCAGATGCTTGATACACCGTGAGCCAACCAGTCTCACTGCCCTCTGTCTTTCACATGAGGGTTTTAAATCTTCACTTTCCAAAAACCTGCTTTGGAATCTTCTCCCAAACCAATATTTTCTCTGCTTCACATGCCCATACCAAAGAGACCTTCAGGTGTCTCTTTGGACCTTCTTGCCTCTTGCAAACTGTTCTCGCTTTAAATGCGCTTTGTGCAGCTTTTGTCTCTTTAAATCTGAAGTCTGGAGCCTTTCTCTCTGCCCCTCACTCTTAACTTCATTAACAGGAACCTTTCCAGCTTCCTTTGACTAGAAGGTCTTCTTTGGACTTTCCCCTCTTCCACTCCCCTGGATTTTGGGGTCTTTCTTTAGCATGGGACTTGCTATCTGTCCCCTTTCTAGGCTGCTTCTCTAGCAGCTATGTTCAAAACCAGCTGAACTCCAACAGCTTCCAAACAAACTGCTGTTTCTTTTGTTTTTCTGTGTGTCTGGGGGTGGGGGGACCTGCCTCTCTGGTCCCCTGTTGCAAGGCAACAGCCAATTCTTCTGCCCTTGTGTTTGCTTAACTTAAAGTAAACTCTCATTAGAAATGCAAGCAACTTTTTAAAGTGAAACTAAAACTCAATTTGACCTTGCTTAACCCACAGATACAGAAATACAAAACAAATCTATATTTTGTAACAATGCCAACATGTTACCCCCTACACCATGAGCTCTTATTTTGTGTAGTAATCTTTGATGTGGCACCTTGTTGAATTTCTTTTGAAAAGGCATTCCAGGACCACACCGCAACATGGTTAACTCTTAACTGCCCACTGAAATGGTCTTGCCAGCCATTCAGGGGTATCAAATTGCTTTGGAAAACATTAAAGATAAAAAAAATTATCAGACACAACAAAGGATGATATGGTAATGGTGCTTATCTCAATGGACTATATTGATTTGCATATGTGAAGCAAAATTTTTTCACTGATTTGCATTTCATGGCCTACAGTGTACCTGTTGGCATTAAACTTGCTTTTTGTTACAATTCAGGTTTAGTTTGATTAACAAAAAAAGGTAAGTTTAATTAAAGGCTTTATTTCCTTGCGACTAACTGAATGTCCATTTCCAATCCAACTCAACAACGACGCCATTTCTACGACGTTACCTGTTGAACATCATGTAATTTTTTTTGCAGGCGACCATTGCATCACCCCGAAGCAGCGGCTCACAATGAGGCCGCATGCATGGCACGTGGGCGGCTTCCACGTTGCTATCGCGACGGCCCGGCCGGCGGTTGGCGATCGAGGTTGTTTGAAGCTAAGATGGCGACGTTGACTGTGAGCGGGGTTGAGGCGTCGTGTGAAGAAGCGGCTCCGCTGCTCACACTCCTCCACTTCAATGATGTCTATGAGATCCAGTCTCGTCCAGAGGAACCCGTGGGAGGCGCGTCCAGGTTACAATCGTTTTTTTTTACACAATTACATGGTACATTGAAACAGTGAGATTTAATAATCCATGAAAATCTGACCCTGTGCGAGTTTCGCATGGTTGGAAATGGATTGAAAAAAAAAGGACATGATGGTATTTTCCATTCTTCCTTGAACGTAAAATGTCTATATGATTTATAGAAAGCTGGGGCAGCACCATTAAGTGTAACCTTGATCCTTCAATATCCTTTTCAGTTGGACCAGGGTTGGTGATAATGGAGGACGTTACCAATCAGGTTTTCCGCACCAGATGTTTCACTGGCACGAGTGTCAGTAACCAGAGGGCATAGATTTAAAATCATTGACAAAATAACCTGGGACAGTGGAGGAGAATTTGTTTAACCAATTGTTAGGGTCTAGAATTAGTTTCCTGAAAGGGTGGTTGCAATATATACAGTAATAACTTTCAAAATGGAACTGGATATATATTTGAAAATGAAATATTACCAGGACTATTGGGGAAAAAGCAGTGAAGAAAAACTGAGGCCTCTTATTAAAGTTCCAGATTCCAGCAAAATCCCTCTCAGTGGTTCCACAGCCAATCCCCTTTCCACAGTTTCCCAGATCATGTCATCCCATCCATTCCACCAACATTTCTCTTCCATTGCCCCAATGCTTCTAGGCGTGGACATCACTTTCCACTACGTCCAATATCTTAGACTTTAATTTTAAGTAATTACTACTCCCAGTGTTCTCAGGATCCAGTTTCCTGCAGTGCCCATCTCTGGGACTCTATTTCCAGATGCCACAGTGCCATACCTGCATTGGTAGGAAACAGGACCAACTGTTGCTCCTGGAATATATAACATCTTCATAGCCTTTAGCATACACCAAGACCCTATCCACCCTTTTACACTGGTTTCAGATTTTGTGCTACCACTCCTAATGCTTCTAGACACCTACCTCTCTCCTACCACAAATGATTCCTAATGATATAGTACATTACAATTAACCATAGGTTCTGGCATTCCATGGTGTTGCAGATCCTGATACTCTACTCAATGTTATCACCATCTCAGACTATCATTTCCAGTGTTGATAGGACAATGGGGTGTTACCCTCACTCACTGCTCCAAAGCCCTGGTAGTCTACACAGAAGCTACCCTCCAGGAATCATCCAGTAACCAGCACCTAAACTTTTATACACCAGTATTAGCAAATGCCAGGTTTCCAATCAGGAGTACTGCCATATTTCCAGAACCAGTCCTTAAGGTATCAAAGCCTAGCATCCTACATGACTACTGCTAAACACCAGAACCCCCATTACCTACTTCTTGACTCCCCAAAGCCTTTCCAGCAACTACAAGATAGAAGTCGGAATGTGACGGAATACTCCCTGGATACTTGCCTGGAAGAGTGCAGATCCAACAACAACTTAAATAGTCACTCCCTCCGCCACCAGTGCATCGGGGCTGCAGTGTGTACCATCTACAAGATGCGCTGCAGCAACTCACCAAGAACTCACCAAGGATTCTTTGTCAGCATCTTCCAAAGCCATGATCCCTAATACCTAGAAGAACAAGGTCAGCAGGCGCATGGGAATACCACTGCCTACAGGTTTCCCTCCTGACTTGGAAATATACCGCCGTTCCTTCATTGTTGTTGGCTCAAAATCCTTGAACTCCCAACCTAACGGCATTGTTGGTGTGTTCAAACCATACAGACTGCAGCAGTTGAAGAAGGTGGCTCACTACCACCTTCTTGAGGACAATTAGGGATAGGCTGGTATTGCCAGCAATGCCCATACCCCATGAATGAATAAAAAATAATAATTTGGGAAATAATGACCACAAAATTGTTGCATTCAATGCAAGAATAGATAAGGATAACCAGGAGGCAAACATTTGACTCTACTAACTAGACAAAATGTTAATGAACAGACAAATCAGCAATTCAAAGATACTGTTCTATGGATAAATGGAGACATTAAAACGGAACAGAAACTTAAAACAAAGGCATATGATAAAGCTTAGGCTAACAATATAATTGACTAAAGATATGAAAGGTGATATTTAAAAGGCTAAAAAGAGCAATATGCGAAAAATAACAATTTGAAAGAAAAAAACGCTTTAATAGGCATAAAATAGGCAAGGAATTGTTAGAGGGTAGAAAAACTCAGGGCTAGGAAAATGGGTATAATTTCAGAGAATGAAGGTTTCAAGGTAGGTTCTTGATTGGTAAGGGGATCAAAGGTTACGGGGCAAAGGCAGGAGAATGGGGTTGAGAAACTTAGCAGCCATGATTGAATGGCAGAGCAGACTCGAATCGCCTAATTTCTGCTCCTATGTCTTATGGTCTTATGGTATGATGGGTTTTTAATATCTTGGATTGATGTTTAGAAACAATGGTGAAAGTGAGAATGTAGATGTACTGCAAGATGATAAGGAACAATTGTTGAGGTTAACTAGTAAATGAGAGTGCAAATTTGTTAAAGGCAAATCATGTCTGACTAATCTGATTGCGCCCCTTGATGAAGAAAGTGCGGTTAATGTTTTTGTGGACTTTCAAAAGGTGTTTGACAAAGTACCACATTATAGACTTATTAACAAAATTAAAGCCCATGGGGTTAAAAGGACAGTGGCAGAATGAATGCAAAATTGGCTTGGGGACAGAAAGCAAAGAGCAGTGGTGAACATTTGCTTTTTAAGATGAGAGAGAAGTGTACAATGGTGTTCACTAGGGGGTCACTATTAAGACCACTGTTGTTTTTGATGTATAGTAATGACCTAGACTTGGGTATACAGGGCATAATTTCAAAATTCCAAGACTTGGAAATGCAATTAGCAATGAGGATGGTAATAAATGTCAGGAAGAAATAATCAGATGGTGAAATGACCAGAAACACATTAGATGAAATTTAACACAGAAAAGTGTAAAATTATTATTTTGGTGGGAAAAATAAGAGGAAATATGAGCTAAATGGTACAATTTTAAAGGGGTGCAGGAACAGAGAGATCTCAGGGTAGGGGGGTCTGTACGCAAATTTTTGAAGTTGAGAAGGCTGTTAAAAAGCATATGGGATCTTTGGCTTTAGGGTGCAAAAGCATGGAAGTCATGCTAATTTTTTATAAAACACTGGTTAGGCCTTAGATGAAGTGTTGTGTTCACATTTTAGGAAAGATGTCAAGACTTTCAAGAGTTGCAGAAGAGATTTAGTGATTTTTTTTGTTTGTGAGCATTTGTTGGCCATCTCTAATTTCCATTGAAGCTGCCTTCTTGAACTGCTGAAGTCCAAGAGGCGTAGGTACACCCACAGTGCTGTTAAGAAGGCAGTTTCTTGATTTTGACCCAGTGATAACGAAGGAATGGCGATATAGTTCCAAGTTAAGCTGGTGTGTGACTTGGAGGGAATGTTGAAGATGGTGGTGTTCCCATGCATCTGTTGCCTTTGTTTTTCTAGGTGATAGAGTTCGCGGGTTTGGAAGACACTGGAAGGAGCCTTGCTGAGTTGCTGCAGTGCATTTTGCAGATGGTATGCACGGCTGCCACTGTCCACCTGTGGTGGAGGGAAGAAATGTTTAAGGTGATGGATGGGGTACTGATCAAATGAGCTGCTTTGTCCTGGATAGTGTCGAGCATCTTGAGTGTTGTTGGAACTGCACTCATCCAGGCAAGTGAAGAGTATTCCATCATGCTCCTGACTTGTGCGTTGTAGATGGTGGACAGGCTTTGAGGAGTCAGGATATGAGTTACTCGCTGCAGAATTCCCAGGGGCGAGGGATTTCAGTTATCTGAAGAAACTGGGATTGTCCTCCTTAGAACAAAGAAGGGTAAGTAGAGGTGTTCAAAATCATGTGTTTTGATAGAGTATTTCCTGTGTCAGAATGATTGCTAACAAGAGATTACAGATTTCAAGTGATTTGTCAGAGAACTAGAGGCGATGTGAGGGAACTGTTATTACATAGTGAGTTGATGTGTTTTTGGAATGTACTACCTGAATTGGTGATGGAAGCACATTCGTAAGTAACATTAAAAAGGGAATTGTGTAACTACTTGAAGAAAAATAATTTAGAGTTATGAAGAAAGAGCAGCGGAGTGGGAATAATTGGATAGCTCCACTGTAGAGCTGACAAAGGTATGATGGGTCGAATGGCCTCTTTTTCTGTATCATGCTATGATTCTACAATCAGAAGTGCAGTGGGACTGTCTTCTACTGCCGCTTTGATTGCCCAGTGCCAAATCTCAGAAACAGAACCCTTTATACAATGGGGCAGGCTACCTCATCTGGTGGCACAAGAGAAGTGCTCACTTTGAGAAGCAGTAGGCTCCTTGCTGCCAGAGGGTTGGGGGAGGGTGTCATAGTGCCAAATGCGGCTGAACAAAAAGCCCCAAATTTTTATAATCTCTATTTTAGTTTTGTCTGGACACTGCAGCAATAACAATGGATCCTTCTCAGATTAAATGTTGCCCTTTGAATCTATTATCGAAATGTTTAATATACTTAATGGTTATTGCCTTCAGTAAAGTAATGAAGAGGATTTTGAAATAAAATATCATTGTGATATTACAAGACATAGTTTTCAATTTTATATTGATGTAACAAAATGCATGTAATTTGAGATTACAAAAATGTTTATAATGAATTACATTGTGCACCAAGAGGTTATTTCTGAGTGGGGGCATAGTCTTCGGATGAGAGGATGATCATTTAGGACTGAGATGAGAAATTTCTTCACTCAAAAGATTGTGAGTCTTTGGAAATTTTTACCCAGAAGGTTCTGGATCTCCAATGTTGAATATATTTAAGGCTGAAATAGACAATGTTTGGTGTCTCAGGGAATCTGGGGAGCGGACAGGTAAGTGTAGTTGAAGCAGAAGATCAGCCATGATCACATTGAATGGTGGAGCAAGGTTGACAGGCCATATGGTCTATTCCTGTTCCTATTTCTTGTGTTCCGCTCTGAATTCAGAATACAGAAAAAGTATGTTTACTTCAACATCTCTTCAAATTTTATTGCATGCATATTTATTAACTGTATATGTACAAGCTCAGGTGGCTGTGATATAGATAATTGCTTAACTGTTCCAAACTTTGAATGTATTAGAAATATATGACGTATAGAAAGCAAACACTTAGCATGTTTCTTCTTTCTTCTCAGAGATACATAATTTTGAGTATATTTGCAAATAATATTTGCTTGTTTCCATTTGAATTTTGTTCATTTCACAAATTCAGCAATCATTTTTTTTTAACAGATTTGCTACAGCATTAAAACAATATAAAACACTCAATCCCCTGATCCTTTTTAGTGGTGACTGTTTAAATCCTTCACTCTTAAGTACAACCACAAAAGGACGGCACATGATACCAATTCTTAATGCTTTTGGAGTACAGTGTGCAGTATTTGGTGAGTAAGTTTTGAAGTGTCATAATTTATGTTAATTACCTCATGATTTTCATATTTCTTTATTGTGCCACTTATCCATACTATTCGATTATTGAGAACTTTGATCCTGTCATTTTTATTTTAAAGATAATAAAGATTTGCTTCTTTAAATATTTAGGCTTTAAAGATTTACTTCTTTCATAAGTTGGTATAATTTTGTCAAGGTGGATTGCAGGCATCTTGAATAAAATATGATGAAGTAATAATTTCACGTAAATGTGATGGTAGCAAATATTCGAACGAAAACTTAAGGCCGAAATGGAGAAGAGTTCCATTTGAACCGGAGTTGAATGTGGGTCAGTCAGACCTAAGAGATAAGCACACAATATTATGTGGTATTGTAATATGATTTAGTTAATGGCCTGAATAAAAGTAAAGGGATAACCAGTATAATGAAATTACTTAACACAAAATGATCAGGTACCTTAAGAGACTGAGGCCTCTTGCCACATCCTTCCAATCAGATCATGTTCCCATTACCCTACTTTATCTCCTATCTGCAATCACCCAGAGGGAAAAAACAGTAAAAACTGGGAGGTCTTTACGGGGTGGATGTGGAGAGGATGTTTCCTCTTGTGGGAGAATCTAGAACTAGGGGGTCACTGTTTAAAAATAAGGGATTGCCCATTTAAAACAGAGATGAGGTGAAATTTTTTCATTCAGAGGGTCACGAGTCTTTGGAATTCCATTCCTGAAAAGGCGGTGGAAGCAGAGTCTTTGAATGTTTTTAAGGCAGAGGTGAATAGATTCTTGGTAAGCAAGGGGGTGATATGTTATCGGGGGTAGGTGGGATGCAGATTTCAGGTTACTATCAGATTAGCTGATCTTATTAAATGGCGGAGCAGGATCAAGGAGCTGAATGGCCTACTCCTGCTGCTTGTTCATATGTCAGTATGTAATAAGAATACTGGTCCAAACCGGTCTTGTATACCTTAAAATGGAACACCAGTAAAACTGAGAAATGAGAGTACTGGTCCAAACTGTTTTTTCCTTCTGGGTGCAATTACCTTCCCAGGTCACAAGATTACCTCCAAATTTGCATGCTTTTAACGTTGCTAATTATCTCTGATATGGAGAATTCTGAAATTCCTTTTAAAAGTCCAAATACAAAATACCAATATATAATCCCCTATCCACTATGCTAGTGACCTCCTCAAAATATTCAGCAAGATTAGTCAAAGGTTACCTATCCTTCACAAATGCAAACTGGCTCCCCTTTGATCAGCTGATACTTGTCCATGTGCTTAGCTATTCTGTCCTTGATGTCAGATGATGTTAAACTGTAGATTCCTAATTTCTCCCTCCATCCTCCATTAAATGATAGTAAATTTTGCAAATTTCTAATCTAGAATTTTGGAAAATTATGACTAATGCATCTGTAATTTCCTTACGCACTTAATACTCTGCAGTAAAAGCTATCAGGTCCTGGAAATTAGTAGCACTGCATTCTTTACTCCATTACCTTCTTTATTTAATTTATGTTAAATCCAAAAATTTCATCTCCTTGATTTATTTTTATATTCCCCTGTTTCCTTTTCCTTCACGGAGAAAATATTGCACTGCGGCACTGGTAGTCCAATGAAGCAGCATCATGAGCCATGGGAACAGTGGGTATTTCTCATCACCCAACAGATATCCTGCCCTGCTTGTCCCATTGTAAGTAGAGCTATGGCATTGGAAAAGCAAATTTTAAAAATAGCATGATGGCTTTCAGCATGTTGTGAATTCACATGCATGGAGTTGAGGTACAGATCAGCTGTGATCTAATGGAATAGTGGAACTTGTTTGAGGAGCTGACTGGCTTAATCCTGTTTCTATGGGCTAAATGTTATGGTTGGGAAAGCAGACAGGTGGGCACATAAATTAGGGCACCGTGCCATCGTATGTATGCCCACTGCCAGTTCACCCACTCCCAACCCCACCACGATTTTACTGGCGGTGGGGGAAGTGTCGGGTGAGTCGCCCATGGACCAATTGAGGATTTTAAGTGGCAATTAATGTCCAATTAAGGGCCTCATCCTGCCGCCACTCCAATATAACAGGCGATGGGAGAGGCTTGCACCTAACGTATAGCCTGGCAGGTTTGTCCTGCGGACTCTTGGTCAGTGAAAGGGAGGCTGGGGTGCCTCTTTCCCAGGCCCACTGTGTCAGTCAGAAGCCTCTCGTCCACAGTTTTGCTTCCCCACCTCTAACCTCCCCCCTATCCTATCTAACATGCCCCCACTCACTGGGGCCTGTCAGCCTGGCCTCGGAGAGATTTCAAACTTAACTGAATGTCTGTGTCCGTTGCTGAACGCGACCTCCTTGGCCTCCCTGCAGCACCAGCAGTGACTTCCCCTCCTGCTTGGCGCTGTGGGTGTGCAGAGATGCTGGCATTTGATAGGTCTGAAGCTCTATAAGGCGGGCGTTGTCCTGGATCGGACGGAAGTCCCACTTCACACTAATTAAGGGCCTTCGCCTGAAAAATTAAAGCAGGGCAAGCCAGCTAAGTGGAAGGGGTCTCATCCCCAAAATTCTCATTGGGTTGCAGGGAGCCCACCCTCGGCATAAAATTCAGCCCTATGTTCCTGAATATACAGTGGGATAAAAATTGAGTTAGCTGTTGGGACGCTTAGACCTATCCACTGTCAGGATAGATCTTGGGGCTCCCTGCAGAATGAGCCAAGTATCTAGTGCTGCTGGACAATTGAGATCCAGATTCATTTAGAATATAATTACAAATGCCTAGATCAAAAATTTTCTGCGGTCTTATCCACCCTCCTGTTGAAAACTTGCTTATAGTCCAAGTAAATTCTTTGCTCATCACAATTAGCCGTCATGTTATAACTGAGCTTCAACATCAGTTACATATTCATTTGCCATTGTCCAACAGCAGAATCAAATACCAAACAGTCAACACAACAATGATTCTAATGACACAAAAACAGAAAAGGTCTAGCAGCATCTGTGGCGAGAGAAACAGAGTTAACATTTCGAGTCCACATGACCCTTCAGAGCTGAAGAGAAGTGGAAATATGATGAAATTTATAATGTTTAAGGGGGGTGGGGCAGGTGGAGCTGGATAGAAGGCCAGCGATGGGTGGGGACAAAGGAGGGATTGACAAAGATGTCATGAACTGAAGGACAAAGGGAGTGTTGATGGTAGTGGTTAGTGCTAAAAAAGGTGCTAATAGTGGATAAAGGTAAGAAAGCAGAATGTGATTATAGCAGAACAAGGGTAGCATTGTGTGAAAGAACAACATGGAACAAGTAACAGATAACTGTGTGGGGGATGGGGTGGGGGGAGTGGGTGGTGGTGAGAAAAAGGATAGAAAGTGGGATAAAAGGGATAAAACCACGGATAAATAAATAAAAATAAGTGGATAAAAATTAAAAATGAATGTATGGGTAATGGTCGATGGATGCCCTTGTGAATGGAAAGTTGTCTCAAGTGGTGTTCCACAGGGCTCGGTGTTGGAACCCTTGCTGTTTGTGTTATATATTGACGATTTGGACGTGAACGTGGGGGGCACGATTGGGAAATTTGCAGATGACACAAAGATTGGCCGAGTAGTGGATAGTGTAGAGGATAGCCATAATCTCCAAAACGATATAGATGGGTTGGTGGAGTGGGCGGTAAAGTGGCAGATGGATTTTAACAATGAGAAGTATGAGGTCATACATTTAGGGAGGTCAAACAGTTACAGGGATTACAAAATAAATGGGAATATACTAAGAAGGGTAGATGAAGTGAGAGGTCCCTGAAGGTAGCAGTTCAAGTAGACAAGGTTGTAAAGAAGGCATATGGAATGCTCTCCTTCATTGGTAGAGGTATAGAATATAAAAGTAAGGATATAATGTTGGAATTGTATAAAACACTGGTGAGACCACAACTGGAGTATTGTGTGCAGTTCTGGTCACCACATTATAGGTAGGACGTAATAGTTCTGGAGAGAGTGCAGAGGAGGTTTACAAGAATGTTGCCAGGGCTAGAAAAGTGTAGCTACGAAGAGAGATTGGATAGGTTGGGGTTATTTTCCTTAGTACAAAGAAGGCTGAGAGGTGAATTAATTGAGGTGTACAAAATTATGAGGGGAATAGATAGAGCGGACAGGATAAAATTGTTTCCCTTGGTGGAGAATTCTAGAACCAGGGTACATAGATTCAAAATAAATGGCAGAAGGTGTAGGGGAAACATGAGGAAGAACTTTTTTACGCAGAGGGTAGTGGGTGTCTGGAATTCACTGCCCAAGTTGGTGGTAGAGGCAGAAACTCAACTCGTTTAAAAAGTACCTGAATCTGCACCTTAAGTGCTGTAAGCTGCAGGGCTATGGGCCGGGTGCAGGAAGGTGGGATTAGAAAGGGCACTTGGGTGTCCTCGGGCTGGCATGGACAAGATGGGCCAAATGGCTTCCTTCTGTGCTGTAACTTTTCTATGGTCCTCTGGTGCTATGGTATGTATATAAGAAATGAATCTTCCTTAACCGAGGTTTCCTCCCCACTACGGTTGACAGAGCCCTCAGCCGTGTCTGACCCATCTCCCGCGCCTCTCCTCCCTGCACCTTCCCCTCCCTCCCAGAACCATGATACCCTTTTATCCTCACTTTTCACCCCACCAGCCTCCGCATTCAAAGGACCATCCTCCGCCATTTCTGCCAACTCCAGCATGATGCCACCACCAAACACACCTTCCCCTCACCACCACCACCACACACACACACACACACACACACACACAGTCCCCCCAGCTGTCAGCATTCCATAGTGACCATTCCCTCTGGGACATCTTGGTCCACTCCTCCATCATCCCCAACACCTCATCCCCATCCCATGGCACCTTCCCATGCAATCGCAGAACGTGCAACACCTGTCTCTTTACCTGCTCCCTCCTCATCGTCCAAGGGTCCAAATACTCCTTTCAGGTGAAACAGTGCTTCACTTGCACCTCCTTCAATTGGGTGTACTGCATCCGCTGCTCCCAATGCTGCATCTGGGAGACCAAGCGCAGACCGGGTGACCGCTTTGTGGAACACCTCCGGTCTGTCAGCAAGCATGACCCAGACCTTCTGGTCGCTTGCTATTTCAACACACCATCCTGCCCACATGTCCGTCCTTGGCCTGCTGCAGTGTTCCAGCGAAGCCCAACGCAAATTGGAGGAACAGCACCTCATCTTCCGAATAGGCACCTTACAGCTTCCTGGACTTAACATTGTGTTCAACAACCTCAGACGATGAACACTCTCCTTCATCCTCACCCGCTTTTTTAATTCCCTTTTTTCTACATCCATTTTTATTTTTTATCCATTTATTTTTATTCATTTATCCATGGTTTTATCCCATATCTATCCTTTCTATCCTTTTTTCCCCACCACCGCTTGCTCCCCCAACCCATCCCCCACAGGGCCATCTGTTACTTGTTCCATGTTTTTCTTTCACACAATGCTACCCCTGCTATAATTACATTCTGCTTTCTTACCTTTATGCCACTATTAGTATATTTTTTAGCAGTAACCACTACCATCAACATTCCCTTTGTCCTTCAGTTCATGACATCTTTATCAATCCCTCCTTTGTCCCCACCTATCGCTGGCCTTCTATCCAGCTCCACCTGCCCCACCCCCCTTAAACAGTATAAATTTCATCACATTTCCACTTCTCTTCAGCTCTGAAGAGGGGTCATATGGACTCGAAACGTTAATTCTGTTTCTCTCTCCACAGATGCTGCTAGACCTGCTGAGTTTTTCCAGCATTTTCTGTTTTTGTTTCAGATTTCCAGCATCTGCAGTACTTTGCTTTTATCTTAAAGATTCTAATGGTTTATCACAACTATCCACAAAGCTATTACTTGCATATCCTTGTGACCACACAACATTTTCTCTGTTCTATTCTAAGTGCCACCAGAGGGCCAGAGATTTAAGGTACAGATGACTGCTCTAAACTACCATGAGACTCCTGGGCTGGACGTAACTCTGTTGTCAAGGGCCCCCGAGTCCAGAATGGACATGGGATAGATTGAAACTTTTGTTACGGCTCCATTGCAAAACAGCAACCAATACAGCACCTTAACTTAGTAAAACATCCCAAGGTGCTTCACGGTAATGGTCTTGCAGAGTGGGACATTTCTGCACAAAGTTGCTTTTCTATGCTACTGCAGTGAGGAAAAGCAGCCTCATCAGCATACACGCAAGCCACTGTGCTCATATTGGCAACAGAATTCCAGAGGTCAGCAGGACAACTTGCAGAAAAATCCTTAAATTCCTGAGTGAGAGTAAATGAACATCCTCTAGACCAGTAGCTGTAGATCTTCCAGTAGCCTTTCAAGGCCTACTGTTCTTCACTAATGCCTTTGCATTAATTTGACTGGGAACACTCATGGAGTTTTCATATATTCCTGGAGCTGCCATCTTATGCCAGAATGCACTGCAATAGTGAGAAATCTTCACAGCTGCTGACACACAGCAGGGCGGTGGGCTCTACTACCGTCCCAGCTATCTGTTGCACATCTTGGGAGTAACTATATGGAACCTGCATTTATGTTTGATGCTTTGCTATCATCCATCATTTCATTGCTGAGATCATTATGCACATGTTCAGTACTTAGGAGCTGACATTTCTCAAAATTGTTCAGTTGATTTAGGCTACAGATTTGTTTTGGCTCATTTTTATCGCTCATGCTTTCACCATCATTGGTGTCCTCCTATCTTCTTTCCTGTCATTTCTTCCTCCTAGCTGTCACTACAATCACCCTCTTTCCCACTCAAAGCACCTTTTGTCTCTCCTCTCTTGTCTCTTTTTTTTTGCAAAAATATACTTTATTCATAAAATATCTTCAACCACAATCCAAACCACTTCAAAATCACCATTATAAAGGTACAATCGGGTTCAACTTTTACAACATGTATCACAAGGTGCATCAGTACAAACAATGAATATTACAATCATTTGCAGACAGTCATTTTGGGCTGTACAGCCCGAGGGGCTCTACACAGTTCCCAGCCCCTCAGTGCACTGTGGCAGAAAGGTCTTAGGCAGCGACCCTTCCCCATTGCGCCTTTGCGCAGCTGCCCCAAGCTTTAGTGCGTCCCTCAGCACGTAGTCCTGGATGTCTCCTCTCTTGTCTCACTTAAGCAGTCCCGCCCACCACCTAATGGTGAGCACCAATGCCTTTTTCCACAGCTGCCACTGCTGACCCTCTCAACACCACTCACACTGTTCCTGCCCCTTAGCACCAATCTTTCAATACTTCCACACGCAGTAAACCCTATTCTCCGGTACTCCTGCCTCTACCATCCCCATACTTCTAGCACTAACATAACTCTGCTTCTATTCCTACCTAGCCACAGACCCTTTCCCTCTCCCTAATATGGCTATATGCAGTACCTGCAGCCAATCGCCTACTTACCTGCATCTTGGAATGCCTTAGCTAACACCTCCTCTGTATCCTATACTTAAGTAAAAGAATAATGAAAGATTTGTATTTATATACCACCTTTAATGACTTCAGAGCATTCCAAAGCCCTTTATAGCAAATGAAGAACTTTTGAAGTGCAGCCACTGTTGCAATATATGAAAAGTTGTAATAAAATTAACTGCATTCATAAGCCTATATAATGAAGGCCAATTATTTATACATTCCACACAAATCAGGACATACCCAAGCATTTTAATCAGTAAATGTCACTAACACTATTATTGTATAATAAAAAATGCAAATCATTTATTCAGCCATTGTGAAATATCATCCACCTTGAATCACATTGAGCAGCAAGTCTTGTAACTGCCATAATATAGACATTACAATCCAATTAATCAATCAAAGACAGTATGAAAGAAGAGAAACAAGCAGGGTTTCTTTTTTCCTGTTTTTTCCAAAAAATAAATGCTGTTTTTTCCTGTCCTTGGTAGCTCTCCCCAGGGCTAGCAGCTAGGGATTTAAAAGCAGCTGCCAATCTGCGACCTCTGAATAGGAACATAGGAGCAGGAGTAGGCCATTCAGCCCCTCGACCTTATGCCGCCATTCAAATAGATCATGGCTGATTATCGACCTCAACACAATTTTCCCATGTTATCCCCATATCCCTTGATGTCATTAGTATCTATAAATCTGTCGATCTCTCTCTTGAACATACTCACTGACTGAGCTTCCACATCCTGTTGGGTAGAGAATTCCAAAGATTCATTATCCTCTGAAAAAATGCCTCCTCATCTCCTGCCCTTTATTCTGAGACTGTGTTCCTTCGTTCTAGATGCCCCCCAGCCAGGGGAAACATCTCTTCTGCATCTACCCTGTCTAGCACCTTAAGAATTTTGTTAGGGATTGGCTTATTTATACCACTTCAAGAGGACAGGGCAAGTTTTATATAGTTGCATTTTAGCAGTATTACATTGCTCGAGACTACCCATGAATAATCTCATGGAGATTAATGCCCATATGATTAGAATAAATTTCTACTTTTCAGTCATTTTATTGGGTGAGTCTCATTGGCGTAGATACCCATTTGAAATTTGTCAAGTCTTATTGACAACTTAAGGCAATTAGGTGGGATCAAAATTTTAAATAAAGCAATAGCATTGTCATTACTTTTCACGAGTTGATAACTTTTAATTTATAGTGATGGCCATTTTATCATCCACAGATTTCAATGCCATGCAGCACCACTAACGGTTTTGACTGAAAGCTATTTTAGAATATTTTTAGGAAAGGAAAAGAGCATCAGACCAGAATAAACCTGTCTAAATTTGTTGACAACCAGTTGAAAGCATATAAAATAAATTAAATCTAATTGTAAACTATTAAGCTTCATCTTCTCCTGAAAAGAGTTATTTGAAATTAGTTTCAACAAAATCCTTCCATCTAATGACTATCCTTGACTGCTTTATTTTTTTGCCTTGCATATAGTTCTATTCGTGTTATGAAATCTGACATTTTATGAATAATTTAAGTTCCTTTCTCTCAGTTATTGAATATAATGCCCTTTTGATAAACCTGAGGCTGGGATTTTCTGGCCAGCCCTCCCACTGCTGGGATCTTCCGGTCCCGCTGAAATCAATAGACTTTTGGCTGGCACGCCACATCCCCCGCGGTGGGTCACACCACGGCAAGGCTGGAAAATCCCAGCCCGAGTAACTGACAATACCAGAAATACTTCAGTACATTCTGTTTACAGGAAATCATGAATTTGACTTTGGAGTTGACCTGTTGGAAGAGGTTATATCAGAGATGAATTTCCCTTGGTTGCTCAGCAATGTGTATGATTTGTTTACTTCTGAGCCACTAGGACATGGCATAGAAAGCAAGATAATGGAATGGAATGGTGTAAAAATTGGCTTGATGGGCTTAGTGGAGGAAGAATGGATTGATACTTTAGCAACTATTGATAAGTCAAGTGTGAACTTTATCGATTACGTAATTGTTGCTGACCAAATTTCACAAGATCTTCGAGCCAAAGGTGCAGAACTTCTAATTGCTTTGACACACATGAAATGGAGTAATGATATTAGACTTGGAACGAGCGTTGATGGTTTGGACCTGATTTTAGGAGGTCACGATCATGACTATGGCACCAAAGAGGTTAATGGGACTCTGATTATTAAAAGTGGATCAGATTTTAGAAGCCTGACCAAAATTGCGATTACAAGAACTGGTGAGAATAATTACAAGTACACCACACAGAAGATAGACATTACAAAAGATTTGGAGGAAGACACTTTTGTGAACAACATTGTCCAAGAGTTTACTTTTAATCTGGAGGTATGTTGCCCACAGTTTAATTATTTTAATGATATACTTTCATCTCATCTATTTGTAAAAATATTGAAAGGACTTGCTGGAATATTCTTCAATCTTGTGCTGACACACGTATCTTGCAACTATCTTTGTTGGTGTTCAGTTATTGGATCAATGTTAACTGATAACACAAAACACTGGTACAAAACATCTACATGCCAGGCTCCAAAGTGAAATAGGTATTTTACTGGGCAGAATTGGAAACAGTATCTCCTAAAGAAAAATCTCTATTGTGTGATGATAAAACCAGGACAAATTATGATACCAAATTCTACATAATCAAAAGAAAGATTGCCTTTTATTAAAGAAAACTGGTGTGTGTTACAAACAAAAGTGTTGCAAGGATGGAAAGTTGGTTCACTGATGAGAAGCAAAGGGTTAATTATGGTTTGCTTGGATTGCAAAAGGTTTAGAAATGGAGTAGGGGTGTATCCTCGGGGTCAGTGTTGTATGCTTCGACTCTTAAAAGATTCCTGTAGACTTATACATTTGACTTATACAAGATTTTTAATAATGTATAAGGTGCACATTTCAGGTTGAATTTTGCCAGGGCAGCAGTGACCCTGACAATGGGCCGGAAAGCTGGGGACAGCCCCATCTTAGCCATTTAGGGGAGCCCCAACCCGGTTCTATGGCAGTCAAGCTGCCATCGGAGCCCCTGACCCTTTAAGGCAGGAGATTCCGCCTCCAAGAACTGCCAACCAGTCTGAGGCCAGCAGCTCTTCAGTCCCAGCAGTGCAACTAGGTGCACTGGCCAATGTTGGGACTGCACCCAGCCTGGAGAAGCAGCATAGACATTGCTCGCTGAACAAGATTAGTGGGGTTGGGGATCGCTGGGGCCATTCAGAGAGGCCCTGGAAAGATGGGGAGGTGGGGTGAGGTGTGTGGTTGGTGAGGTATGTTGCTGTGGTGGCTGCCATTGCCATCCAGGGGTCTCTCCATGGGCCGCAGGCTGCCTGATCAGGAAGACCCCAAGCCCACAGGGAGGCCACTAGGGTTTATCAAGAGTCTCCCCATGCACTTGGAGTCCACCCGCCACATTATTAAAAACCTTGTGTGAGGTGCACGTGGTAAAATGCCAGCTGCGGTGGAATGAGGCTTTTAAGTGGCCAATTAAGTGACACAATTGGCCTCTCGGCAGGAGATTGATCCGACCTTCCTGCTGCTGGCAGAATGAAATGGTGGCAGGAAGGTGATACACCACCACCCCTTTCCTTCCCCCCTGATTTTTCCGTTTCCCCTCCTCCCCCCACCTCCTCCCAGGCCACTCCTGCAGGCCCCGTAAAATTCAACCCTTCCTACCTACAAACATTGTTTTCTGTTGTCACAGATTTTGGTAAAATACTGAAATGTTCATCAGTTGGTGCAAATTATTTTTTACATGTAAGCCCTGGGACCTTAGTCCTGTTTAAAACCAGGAGCTTGTTATTCCTTCGTTTTGTTGACTTTGCAGTCGGAATTGCATTGTTGTTAGTTTTTTCTTCCCTGTACATTGTGTTAACTGTATTTTCTTGTGAATTTTTCATCTGAGGCCCAATTTCTTGGCAAAGCTGCACTTTGTTAGATGGCTAGTGGGGCTTTTTGCCAATACCATCTTTCTAGTAGAAAGCTCTGTAGTTCATTTAAGGGTCATTTGATTTGGTCAGTGGGTGCCTTGTGGGCTTCTCTATGACAACGTGAGTGTTGATAGTAACAGTAAAGAAGCTACCTGAAATATTTGTCACACTTTCTCAAACATTGCATTGATAAAGGAACAGTGGAGGATTGATTTTACCAAAAGCATTAAATTACTATTCTTAATTTACATCCCCAAGATTTGAAATCAATTTATAAATACTTCCAACATATGCCAATGGCAGACTTGAAATCACTGTTTGAATAATCTGATTTTTAAAAAATGCTCCCCGCCCCCCGCAATATAGTTTGCCTAAATGACCATTCTTCAGAACGTAGGTAGTATGTTGTCTGGCTGATTTCGGCTCCCTAGCTCAGAGATGCTGAGGATAATTATCAAGTCCTATTAGTTTAAGCATGGCTCCCCAGCTGGTAAAGCCTGTTCTCAAGGCCTGTGCATCTGTGTATGTTTGTGTGATATTAATGTGCGAGTTTCTCAAAGGATTTATTTTAGCTGTATTTTATTTGAGTTAAATTTTTAACTCTTTCACAGAATGGGCCAAATCCTTAACAATACAATTCCTGCTGAGATCAGATAATTCAAAACAGGCTGGATAATTCAAAACTCTTGGACTTCCTGGTCTGTATGGGTCAATTGATCTATAATGTTCACAGAAGAATAGCTTTTCATAAAACTTTTGCACCAAATAGATGCACGTGTAACTGCTGCTACCATTTTAAAAATAGATAATAGATAGTTAAGCATATACTGCATTATCATCTACTTGGTGGGAATGATAACAAATGAGGTATTCCACCAAATTGGATAAACTTCGTGGGCTGATATTAAAATGTTCTTGCAACAACTTTAAATATTACTGGTTCAATCTTTTAACTAAGGGTGGCTTGACTATAGAGGTTTTGTCTGGACAATAGAACCTCCTTACAGTACACAGAGAATCTTCTTCCTGAGTTCCTCGCCCAAAGGCGGGTCTGACCCCCAGCACCACAACCTCCACCATGCGTATAGCAAGGAATCAGGTACTGAATCCACCCCAGCCAGAACGGGGATCAAACCCCATGCTGTTGGCATCGATCTAATCCACGTCATCCATCCAGCCAACAGAGTCAACCAACCCCCCACAAGGAGTCCAAGTTGCTGAGGTAACCTGGAGCTATGGATAGTGATGGTAGAGGCTCCAATTTCCTTTCCATCACATGGATGACCAGGAATCTCTCCACTCTTACTGCCTGCCATTGGCATATGTTGGAAGTATTTATAAGTTGATACTCAACCTGTTTGGCCGCATTATGAATGCACCTTCCTTGACCGTCAAGACCTTGAGTGGAACTTGAACCCGGAGTTTCTGCCTCAGAGGGAGATGTGTTACCTAGTGCACCTCGAGACCTCCTATGTATAGAATGCTATGGTGAAAAGGAATATTTTATGACCTATCTGGTAAGGTTGTTTTTGAGTGGAAGATTTATTGTGAATTCTAAGACACTACCTACCACCTTTATATTATATTGTTTGACATCATAAATTGTTATTCATTACTTAGGTTCAAATGTTCTTGGTAAACTTGTCTTCAAGCTGTAAATTGTTAGATGGCTTGTAAAGCTTTTTTGCCATTGCTACCATCTTACTGGTAGAAAGCTCTCTGATTCAATTAAGGATCATTCGACTTTGTCTGTGGTTTCCATTATGAACATCTTTAAAACAGGGTTATGGTTAATTTACAGTTATTAGAATTAATGGACATATTAATACAGACTGAAATTTGTTTTGATGTAAGTGCCAATTGTCAATTTACTAGAGTATTAACCATAAACAAAACACATATGAAATCTTAATTTGTCGCATGCTCATTTTTTTTTAACCTATGCAGCACCTATCAGGAGAAGTGCTATGTCAGATAGAGGTAGAGCTGGATGGGCGTTTTACCACTGTAAGAAAGTCAGAGAGCAGTCTTGGGAATCTTGTTACCAATGCCATGCTTGAAGCTACTCATGCTGATGTGGCATTACTTAATTCAGGTATATTTTTCTGGAACTACCCTTATTTAGAATAATATAGTAGAAACAATTTTAAATCACTTGCAATAAGCACAAATCTCCCTTAAAGTTGGATTTAAAAGCTGAAATCAGCATGGTTAGCAGTCTTATTCCAGCTACTTAGTATGGGTAATGCTATTTTATGAGGCCATAGAGCAGTTTACCTGTGCTGAGGTGCATGGCTATGGATTGCTATCATTTCAAATTTTAAGTAGAATCAAAGGCATCAAATCCTTTTATGGTTTTCAGGGGCTGCAAGAATTCAAGATGATTGTAAAGAACCTTTATACTAGTCTGAATTAGCAATGTACATTATAAAAATGTACACCTGATGTTAAATTGCATATTCAACTTTTTTATAAATGTAGTGTGTCTTTGCCTCTACCACTCTTTTTTTAAGACTGTAAATTGCAGACCCCCCCAGCATTCTCTGAGATAAAAAAAATGTACCTTAACTCCCCTCTGATCCTTTTACCAGTTACTTTGAATCCATGGCCCCCTGTTATTGATCTCTCTGCTAATGGAAAGAGGTCTTCCCTATCTAAGCTGTCTAGGCTGGAGTGCATTTTGTCCACTTGAGGCTACCATACACACATGTGCTAGCAGAGACTCTGCTAGGAGAAATAATAAAGGATCCATGTTTAACAGCTTGTACAGTTAATTCTAAATGTCTGTGGCTGAACATATAACTGTTTCTGACCCAAGAACTTCACAATGGGGACAGGATAGTGAAAAATAAGAAACATTGGGCAGAATTTTCCATTTTGGAGGCGTATGTGTGGTGGTGGGTGGGTTTTTTGGCACGTTTCCTGCTGGGTGACGTGGCAGGAAATTGTGCCCAATTTCTCACTCAGAAGCTAATTAAATATGCATCGAAGTAGCTTTCCGAATCATATGGCGGGTTGGGAACTGATTTGTCTGCCCTGCCGTTACCTAATGGGGTCAAAAGTCCATATTTAAACACCATCCAAGCCCACATATTCTCACACTCCAGCCCAGCTGTGTGCAGCAAATGTTTCGAGGTGGCTGCGCCCAAGAAATAAGGCTGCACCAAGGTTCAGCAATGACTCCTTTGAGGCCCTTGCCTGTGGAGTCTGCCGCACCAGGATGTCCTGTACCCGAGGGATGGCTCTAGGAGGCCCACCAGCCTCACCTCGCTGGCCTGGGAGGCAGTCACAAGGGAGGTCAGCTTGTCAGACACTTGCTCAAGAAATGCCATCCAGTGCAGGAAGAGGATAAATGATCTCATCTGCTCTGCCAGGGTATACGATTAAGGAGCCGGAGTAGGCCATTCAGCCCCTCAAGCGTTGCACCCCCTTTTCAGGGAGAGAGTTCCAAAGACACTCGACCTTCTAAGAGAAAAAAATTCACCTCATCTCCATTTTAAATGGGTGATCTCTTATTTTTAAACAGTGACCCCTAGTTATAGATTCTCCACATCCACCCTGTCAAGGCCCTCAGGATTTTATGTTTCAATCGAGTCGCCTCTTACTCTTCTAAACTCCAGTGGATACAAGCCTAGCATGTCCAACCTTTCCTCTTAAGACAATCCGCCCATTCAAGGTATTAGTTTGGTAAACCTCCTCTGAACTGCTTCCAATGCATTTACATCCTTCCTTAAACAATGTGACCAATACAGTACACAGTACTCCAAATGTGGCCTCATTAGTGCTCTGTATAACTGAAGCATAACCTCCCTATTTTTGTCTTCAATTCCCATCTCAATAAATGATAACATTCTATTAGCTTTCCTGATTACTTGCTGTACCTGCATACTAGCCTTTTGCAATTCATGCACTACGACACCCACATCCCCCTACATCTCAGAACTCTGCAATCTCTCTCGATTTAGATAACATGCCTCTCTTTTATTCCTCCTGCCAAAATGGTCAATTTCACATTTCCCCACATTATACTCCATTTGCCAGATCTTTGCGCATTCACTTAATCTATCTATATCTTTTTGTAGCCTCCTTATTGTCCTCTTCACAAATACTTTCCCACCTATATATAAAAGCAAAATACTGCGGATGCTGGAAATCTGAAACGAAAACAAAATGCTGGAAAAACTCAGCAGGTCTAACAGCACTTGTGGAGAGAAAAACAGAGTTCAGTCCATATGACTCTTCTTCAGCTCTGAAGAAGAGTCATATGGACTCGAAACGTTAACTCTGTTTTTCTCTCCACAGGTGCTGTTAGGCCATGTTGAGTTTTTCCAGCATTTTCTGTTTTTACTTTCCTACCTATTTTTGTGTCATCAGCAAATTTGGCAACCATCCCTTCCATCCTTCACCCAAGGCATTTATATAAATTGTAAACAGTTGAGGTCCCAGCATTGATTCCTGTGGCACTTGCTACATCTTGCCAACCTGAAAAAGACCCATTTATGCCTACTCTCTGCCTCCTGTTAGCCAGCCAATCTTCTATCCATGCCAAAATGTTACCCCCTATACAGTGAGCTTTTATTTTCCGCAATAACGTTTGATGTGGCACTTTATCAAGTGCCTCCTGGAATTCTAAGCACAGTACATCCACCAGTTCCCCTTTATCCACAGCACATGTTACTTCCTCAAAGAACTCCAGTAAGTTGGTTAAACATGATTTCTCTTTCACAAAACCATGTTGACATTGCCTGATTACCTTGAACTTATCCAAGTGCCCTGCTGTAACTTCTTTAATAATAGCTTCTAACATTTTCCTATGACAGATGTTAAGCTAACTGGCCTGTGGTTTCCTGCTTTCTGTTTCCCTCCCTTTATGAATAATGGAGTTACATTTGCTATTTTCCATTCTAATGGAATCTTTCCCGAATCTAGGGAGTTTCGGAAAATTAAACCCAATGCATCAATTATCTCAAACTAGCCACTCCTTTTAAGACCCTAGGATGAAGTCCATCTGCACCCGGGCACTTGTCAGTCCGCAGCTCCAACAATTTACTCAGTACCACTTCTCTGGTAATTTTCCTGAGTTCCTCCCTCCCTTCGATTTCCTGATTTATAGTTGCTTCTGGGATGTTATTTGTATCCTTTATAGTGAAGACTGTTCAATTCATCTGCCATTTCCCTGTTTTCCATTATCAATTCTCCAGCCTCTATTTCTATAGGATTAACGCTCACTTTGTTAGCTCGTTTCTTTTTAAAATATTTATAGGAACACTTACTATCTGTTTTATATTTCTGGCTAGCTTTCTCTCGCACTCTAATTTTTCCCTCCTTATTAATCTTTTAGTCATCCTTTCCTGTCCCTTATATTCTGTCCAGTTTTCTGGCCTTCCACCTATCTTTGCACTGTTATATACTTTTTCTTTCAAGTTTGATACTACCTTTAACCTTTCTAGTTAACCACGGATGTTATGTCCATCCCTTGGACATTTTGTTACTCGTTGGAATGTATCTATTCTATATTTTCTGAAATATCCCCATAAATGTTTGCTACTGCATCTCTTGACCTATCCCTTAACCTGAAATGCCAATTCACTTTAGCCAGCTCTGCTTTCATGCCCTCATAATTGCCCTTATTTAATTTTAAAATCATAACCCACTCCTCTCTCCCTCAAACTGAATATAAGTTTCAGGCATATTATGATCGCTGCCACCTAGGGGTGCCTTTACTATGAGATCATTAATTAATCCCATCTCGTTGCATAATACCAGGTCTAGTAATAGTCTACTCTCTGGTTGGCTCCAGAACATGCTGTTGTAAGAAATTATCCCAGAAACTTTCTATGAACTGCTCATCTAGGCTATCTTTGCTCATCTGACTTTTCCAGTCTATATGTAGATTAAAATCTCCCATGATTATCGCCGTGCGTTTTTGACAAGCTCCCTTTTTATTTCTCCCTTCATGCTCGATTCTACTATGTGGTTACTATTAGGGGGCCAGTACACAACTCCCACAAGTTGCCTTTACCATTTCTCATCTCTACCCATACTGTTTCCACATCCTGGTTTCCTGAATTTAGGTCATCCCTCTCTATTGTGCTAATACCATCATTAACTAACGAAGCCACCCCTCCACCTTTTCCTGGCTCCCTGTCCTTCATAAATGTCCTCTTACTTTTAATGTTCAGGTCCCAATCCATGACTTCCTGTAGCCATGTCTCTGTAATGGCTATCAAATCGCACTTATTTATTTCTATGTGCACTCTCAATTCATCCGTTTTGCTTCAAATACTTCATGCACTCAGATACAGAGCCTTTAGTTTTATTCTTTTATTCTTTTTATGACCTCTAGTCTCATCTGTCGACTTAGTTTATCCCTTCCTTGTCATGGATTGTTTTTCATTCCCCATAATAATACCTTTCTCTTTTGCCTTGTCTCTACTCTTTGATTTACCACATCTTCCCAAATTTGTACCCTTGCCCCACTACTTAGTTTAAAACCCTCCCAACTTCCCTAGTTATGCAGCTTGCAAGAACACCGGTCCCAGCACAGTTCAGGTGTAGACCGTCCCAATGGTACAGATCCCACTTTCCCCAATACTGGTGCTAGTGCCCCAAGACCGAGAACCCACTTCTCCCACACCAGCCTTTAAGCCATGCATTCATCTCCCTAATCTAAGTTGTCATATGCCAATTTGCATGTGGCTTAGGTAATAATCCAGAGATTATGACCTTTGAGGTTCTGCTTCTTAAGTTGCTGCCAAGCTCCTCATACTGACAATGCAGAACCTCCTCCTTTGTCCTGCCTGTGTCATTGGTACCAACGTGGACCACGACGACTGGGTCCTTTCACTCCCACTGCAAGTTCCTCTCCAGCTCTGAGCAGATGTCCCGAACCCTGGCACCAGGCAGGCAACACAACCATCTGGACTCACTTTCTTTGCTGCAGAGAATGGTGTCAATCCCTCTGATTATACTGTCAACCTTCAGCTCACTCCAATATCACACACTCATAATGGCGTCATGCACTGTTCAGGGATCTCTCTCAATATTAGTGGGTGACACATCAGCACTGATTGTCTGACGGACACTTTAACATACTGCACAAACTCCATCCTCATCCCCGACTGGGGAGGGCTGAGCACACACAGGAGGCTTTCCAACCTCTGCTCCATTCCTTCTCATCACATTCCATCCATTTGTCTTCATGCAGGCCAAGCTTGCCCACAACAAGAGGGAGAGATCCCAGACTGGAGGAGGAATGGCTAACATACAGGAGCTCTCCAAATTCAAGGAGGATGCCGCCTGTTGACAGGGGAGGGCAGAGATCTCTCCCCTGGGGAAGGTGAGATCGGCCTCTCCCAGCAAGCCAGTATAGATGTGCCCTCCACGAGTTGATCACATCTATCTGCTCTCTCTTAGAGGCAACAGCAGATCTAGACAGATCTGCACAATTAACATAAGCCCCAGTCCACCTCAGAGGAGGATGATGAAGATCTATTTGCTGAAAACCCGTCATTGCATTCTTCTGCACTCCCCACCAGCACAGAGACACACACCTTGGTGGGTCCTAGATTTAGATTAGGCTTCAGGTTACTTTCTGGGGAATATCTCAGACATGTTTCCACGACAGTCGGAAGCAATGACAGCCCAGGTCTCTGGCACTTAGCAGACTGTTAGAGATCAGGCACCTACTGAGTCTGAGGCAGATGATGAGCCTCTGGAAGCTGCTGTCAAAAAAAATGCTGGAGATCCAACAACAGGCAGTGGAAAGTCAGGTAGAGTTGTAGGAGGCAATCAACAGACTAGGGCAAAGGATGAAGGAGCCCGTCTGCGTTCTGTCTGATGTCGTGGCTCAAACTACGAGCGCCTCGAGGTCACCATGGGAAGGGTGGCAGCTGCCTTGGAGACCTTGGTCCAGCAGATCCTACCAGATATGCGCTTGGACCTGCACTCCTTTGCTAAAGGCATTGCTGGGATCCATCATTGGCTAGGTGAGAGGGGAGTGGGGCAGCTTGACCTCCCTCCAGGAGCCCCGTCTCCTTGGCAAGCCAGGCAGGGGCCCTCGGGCACTCATTGGCAGTAGGACCAGCAGCTGGGGCCATTCACCCAGGTGACTCCGAGAGTGCCCAGGCAATCCCAATCCCCTCTGCCTGTGACCCCATTATCTCCAGGCGGACAAAGTTGCACCTGCCCCACAGCAGGAGATCCAAAGTAGGCTGGGGTCTTCCAGGTCTTGGCCCTCTGGAGGGCGTCTGCCAAAGTCATCAAAGACAACAGGGCTTGGCAATCAGCAGGCTGCCTCCAACTCTCCTGTGGATGTCAGGGCTGCGCCCCGGCATAGCGGTAGAATTAGAAAAATTACGAAACTTTGACATCGCTTCTGGGTCACGGGTGTTCAATCACTGTATGTATCATGCGCCTTTGTAAATACATTTGATGTTCATTGGAATAGTCTTGTCATTTGGAAGCATTGTGCATGTGTATCTCTGTGCCCTCTTATTGCGAGGGTGAGCCATGCTCCCATTCAGCAATTGCCTCCCTTTGTGAGCCTCACGTTTATGTGATGTCTAGCTGACTCATGATAGTTACTCGACCCTTGTGTTATGTCAGGGAGATGTCTAAAACTCTTTATTGGAAGTGTTTTCAAAATGTGTAAGTAACCTCAACCCCATAGAAGACAACATGGAGTTAGGCGTGCTCAATAGCCTTAGAGGTTTAACTGTAATGGTTTCTCAAAATAGATGGCTGTCTTTATTGATAGCATCAAAGCACAAGACCTGCAACCGTGATGATTTCTCCAACCATGCGTGCATCTCAGTGTCTGCTAGAAGTTTCTCATTAAGGTGGTGATGATTGCACTCCCCAGAGCGCAAGGCTGCAGGGTTTGCCGCTGACCTTTCCAAAGATTAGGGCCTGGTGAATCATGAGAATGCAAGTCCAAATGCTGAACTTGCTCTCGATGATGCTTTTGTAAAGGCCTTTCAGTGCATGGCAATAAGGGACTGAAGAAATGTGGCCATGTCCCGTTGGCTGCATCTTAACTCCTCCTGGAACCTCGTGGCTATCAGTGTGGCACGGGCATGTCTTCCATGTTGTGCTTCTTTGATGGCATTGTCCTGTGGAAACCAACCCTCATCTCCCTTTTCAATTTCCTGCCCATGCTGCTCTTCACCAACCGAGGAGCACTCGGCCTCCTCCATGTCTCCCTCGAGCAAGGGATCCCCACCCACCCCGCTTTGAAGTGCCAGATTTTGAAGGGCACAACAGATCATGATTATGCGGGACACCCTCTGTGGACAGTACTGAAGAGCCTCACCTGAGTGGTGCAAACATCGCAAGCGCATCTTCACAATGACAATAGTTTGGTCAATGATGGATTGTGTTGAGCTATGTGCCGATTTGTCTCTCTCCTCTGAGGCACTTTGAGGACGACACATGGATGCCGTGTGCCATCATTTGAGCGGGGTACCTCTTATCCCCAAGCAGCCAGCCCTGTAGTCGCTGAGGCCCTTCAAATATGAGGCAACTGGGAGTGACTCAGGATGTATGAGTCATGGGAACTCCCAGGGTACCTGGCACAAACGTGCATGATGTGCTTCTGATGATTGCACACCTGTTGAATGTTCAGGGATTGGAAACATTTCTTGTTAATGAACACCAGGGGTTGCAGCCATGGCGCTGTCAAAGCCACGTGTGCAATCGATTGTACTCTGTACTGTAGGGAAGCCTGAGAAACCCCAGAAATCTAGCAACCTATCTAGCTTCATCGAGTGTGAACTTCACATAATGTTGAGCCTTACTGTAGACAGCATTTGCCATCACCTTGATACATTTGTGTTGAGGACTGAGATGCCGTATAGGTCCCCTGGAACAATCCGCAGGCAAAATAAGTGACCTTCAAGGATAGAGGCAGGGGATGTCCTCCCAGTCCACGAGGCATGAAATCCTCCCATAGAATGTGGCAGATGTGATCTGCCGCATCTCTTGACAAGTGCAGATGTGCGCGTCAATGTCTTTCGCTCATCTCCAGATAGGAGAGTCTTCTTTGGTAGACCCTTGGTCATGTGAGTCACCTCCATGGGATGGGTATAACCTCCTCATCCTCTGGTTCTTGCTGGAGCTTCCCAGACCATGGACCTCAGGCCGGGCCACTTCTCAAAGCTGCGCTAGGCAGCGCTGAGTCCTCCTTCTCCCCGTCAATTGGATCACTGCTACCAAGAAAACAGCATTGAGTGCAGGCTCCATTATTCAATCCTCCTTCTCCCTGTGGACTGGTAGATGCAAGAGATTAATGAATAGTGGACAAATATTGTAGACCTCCCACTTGCAAACAGAAAGCCTCTGTCATGCCCTAGAGCTGCGTACGCGCTACCAGCTTTTCGCTGATGCAGCCTTGTAGCTGAAGCGCAAACTCACATCTAGGTGACCAAGATACCAATCCTGATACTTAACATTCCAATCCCACAGAGGTTGTGGACGCAGTCATGAAATTTGCTACCTTACCGAAGGCATTCCTGCAATCTCTGATCTGATATACTGACTATATACTATCTGGGATGGCTGGCTGAGAGGCAAGAGCAATGTCACTGATGGAGTTGGCAGTTGTGGGAGCATGAATGCTGTCACCCTGAGAGGGCAGCAGATTCGAACTTGATGGTGCCACTATCAGTCCCACCGGATAACATTTCATCAGCCCTAGTAATTTGTTGACAGCATAGACTGCTGGACTGCCTCGAGAACCTGCATGTACCTCTTGAGCACCGAGATCCGCAGCTACGATAACAGCAGTCTGAGCCTGCGTGGCAAGTAAATACAACCCTCATGGTGTCAGTTTGAGGATTCACTGCAGCACTATAGCTTCTGCTTTTGTTGTAGTGGATGCTGAGACAGTAAGCAACACTTGCTGTATCACAACTGGTCACCACTTCCACGTTGGAAAGGAATGGAGTCCGAGCTCTGCATGAGCATATGTGCCACATTTGAGCTGGATTCCTCCATGCTTCTTGACAGTGACAGGAGGCTGTCTGGCAGGCTTACAAATGCACCAAGCATCTCTGTGTGCATCCTCATCAGTGTTCTTCTGTAGGCTGCCCCATCAAAGCCCTCACCTGAGTACCCTGTAGAAGAAATTGTCTGCGATCTTGCCCTCCAGCTATCCTTTCTCTCTGGCCTGGCAGCAGTCCACTTCTGCATGGTGACTCACCACATACTAATCCCAACACAAACTAGTTTCTAAAGTTAATACAATGCCAGTATCTGAGGTAGTGGCTGCGCATGTCACATCAAGTGACGCTGCTTCTTTATCAATGGCGTACTATTGCTCTCTTCTTTGAGGCTGCGGTGATTGGGTAGGTGGCAGTTCTTGGTCATTTGAAAGCATAAAATTGGAAAGGGAGGGTTGGGGTGAGGGACATGGGGTGGGGGGACAGCAATAGGCCCATGGTCACACCACCTGCAGTTTGTACTTCATGCTAGATAGCAGGATGTGGGAGTTGATAAGTGGCATAACATAATGCCATCCTCAATGTTCTCAGTGATGTGGATTATAAGGGCTCTGTTGCAATCAGATGTGAGGACAATATTTTGTGTCACTTTGTCCTTCAAGAGAGGGCAAAATGTCACTCAAACACAATGCAACAGTCAGTGAAATACTGCGGGTGCTGGAAATCTAGAACAAAAACAAAAATACCTGGAAAAACTCAGCAGTTCTGACAGCATCTGCGGAGAGGGATACAATTAACGTTTCAAGTCCGTATGACCCTTCATCAGAACTGATGAAGGGTCATACGGACTCGAAACGTTAACTGTATCCCTCTCCGCAGATGCTGTCAGACAGTCAGTGATGTGCCTGTCTTGGCTGAATAGCTAGAGGTATGTGGAAGCAGCAAAAAGTGGATGTGAAACTGCCATTATTGGAAGATGGGTGAGGAGGTGTATCTGAATGTAAGACCTGAATCCTGAGTGTTACAGATTGCTAATGGGTAAGTGATGGACGTTATGGTGCATTCAGCAGCATGAGAAGTTGGTGGTGCGGTAGATAGGAGATGACATGTGAAGTTGCATTCACTGACCTTGACTACTCTTGTGAGGTCATTGAACTTTCTGCAGCACTCCTTGTAGATTCTCAGCACCAGACTCCTTGCACCTGATCACGCATTACATTCAGAGGGCATTCCTTGATGGGCTCCTGCCCCGACCCCCCCATGGAACTAGGCCTCTCTTCTGTCAAGCACCATGACTAGGGCCTCCAGCTCTACATCTATGAGCCTTGGAGCCCTCACTCTGCCCTGGTTCTCTATTTGTTTTGTTGCCAATTGCAGCCAGTTGCATGTTGGCAGCCAAAAACAGCTTCCTTTCGTTCAGAGGACAGAGTGCCTTGAAGAGCTGGAGGCTATTGAGCCCCCCTGTTGAGCATGCATCCAGCCAACTGTGTGAGTTGTGCTCGTCTAAACGTTACAATTAGGCAAATGATGAAATAGCACAAAGCTTGTATGCAAAAATTTGTGCAGACCAGATCTGAAATAACTGTCTAAAAATCCTGGACTCAGCTGGAATGAATTTACAAACTAATAATTTATTTTCAAATTTCTAGGTACATTGCGCTCAGATCGCTTACACCCACCAGGTGACTTCACCATGCATGATCTTTTGTTGGTTCTGCCTATTGTGGACCCGCTCTTGGTTGTTCAGGTAACAGCAGAACAGCTATTGGAGGCTTTAGAAAATGGAGTCAGCATGTATCCAGAACTTGATGGAAGGTAACTATTCCTGAAAATATTTTTCATCTTGCAGCGGCTTGGTGGATTTAATACAGAGATTTTACTAAATGAAGCAAAGCATTTATTTACAAAGATATAAAATTGAAATGTAAAGTGATTTATATTGCATAATGGCAATTTTAATAGTATGTTTCTGATCAGGGAGCCTTGCCTGCTGGAAATAAGTATCTGGCAACCATAGGCATGCTGCCCTATAATTTCTATCCAACAGAAAATTGTATACCCATGATTTCTAATTTATGGACTGAATTTGATGGGCCACCCGCCCGGGTGCCATACAATTTCCGTCAGTCCACCCACACCTGCGCCGCCCCCCCCCCCCCCCCCCCCCCCCCCCCCCCCCCCCCCAACACGATTTTACAGTGGCAGAGGAGGTATCGGGTGGATCGCCTGCCCATGACCCAATTGAGATCCTTAAGTGGGTAATTAATGCCCAATTAAGGGCCTCGCCCAGTCGCCAGGATCTCTGAGGGTGTTCGAGCCTCACATCGGCTGGGAGCTCATTGTAACAGCTGCTCCTCATTGTAACAGCTGCTCATTTCAGAGGACGATGTTTCGGCTTAATCCTGTCAGACTAACTGACCTTCCAAAATAACTGGCGGTGAGGGAGGCCTGCGCCCAATTTGTAGGCTGGCAGGTTTAACCCTGCAGGTTGATGGTCAGTGAAAGGGGGAGGTGCCTCGTTCCCAGGTCCCCTTTGGGCTGCATTATACGTGCCCCCACTGGGCATGTTTTTGGCGGGGGTGCATGTGAAATAGGGCAGGTGTCCACCCCGCCACCTTCCCACCCATTCCCAAACTCACCCCCATAATATGGGGGTGGGTGGATACCAAAATCAGCAGCCCACCTGCCGTATTTAAATAAATAATTTAGGGTCAGTTGGGCGTGAGCAGTCGGATGGGAGTTTGCAGGCCAATTTTTTTTATTTAGAAAGATTATCAAAGGTAAGGAAGGAAGGGGGTTTCCATCTTTGGTAGCTGCCTTTTGTGGATCAGGGAGCGCCTCCACCTTTGCCAAGAGTCCCCCCTTTCTTCCTACCCACCTGCTACATTAAATCCACCGCCACCTTCCCCCCTCCCCAACCTGCCCACATCCTCTCTGCCCAGGACCCTGGACTTGCCCGTCTCCAGGAACCATGGGCCGCCTTCTTCCTCATTGCAGTCCCAGCAGTGCCCACTAATGCGATCTTGACACTGCCGAAACTGATGGAGCTGCCGGCTTATCAGATTGGCTGGCAGCTCCAAAAGGCAGGGCTTCCTCCCCAGTGAGGGGTGGAAGTCTCACGCTGCCCCAATTGAGTCCACTTGCAGCGTGTTATGGCTGCCGGGCCGGCTGGCGTAGCGGGTCGGCTCCACTCCGACTTTGCTACCAGTGAGAGGGTGAGGGGGGAGGGAACGAGCTATCGACCCCCCTCTCCACCCACCCCGCGCCCCGTCTACCCTCTGTGTCTTACCACCATTGCTGTGTCTGCATCTCACTACCTGCAATTTTAACTTGCTCCTCTGAGCAGGCAACAAAGCGACCCACCTGAAACTTGTGAGGTCCGCTTGGGATCCAATTACGACAATGGGCCCTGACCACAATTTTAACTTTGCCCAGAGTTGGGATGTCATGGTGGCTTTCCCTCCAGGTAAAGACAAGTGAGAAGAGGACTGGAAGCTGAGGAAGCTCTTCAAGGTAAATTTTTTTACACTATGTGGGTCAGGAGGCATGGAGTTCTGTTTTGTACCCCACAAGGAATACTTAGGCCAGGATTTTCTGTGCCCACTGCGTCGGGTGTATTCGGTGGCGTGAGCGGACAATATGGCGATGAGGCCAAAAATCAGTTTCAGGATGTCGTGAAACCAGTTTGCGATGGGCTGTGTTTCCCACCATCGGACATTGGGAACCTCATTATAATACATCAGCATATAATTATAAGGTCAGCTGGATCGTCCACCGCTGGATCATCCACCCACAATGACGTCAACATGTTTCACAATAGCATATAAAAGGTGTGCACTTGGTGGGCTGAATTCGGAGGTAAGTACACAGTAACGTTGTGCCTGTTAGACTTCAAGGTTGAAGTGTGTATTCAGGGTGGGTTGGGGGGGGTGGGCAAGGGCTGTCCTGCGGTTAAGGGTAGCGTACATGCACATGCTGGGCAAGGGAAACAACCAGGCATTAGGGACACCTTGTATAAAGCGAGCATTCCTCTGCAACTGAGACAGTTCAGCGCAGCCACATTGATACGATTGGAGCCAGGCCTCTAGCTTCTCTGCCCACTCAAGCAACGCAGAGGCATCAAAGTGCCACCAAGTGCTCCAGAGCTATTCACCCCTCGGGCACAGACTGCAAAGTAATGAGCATTTTAGTGGACTGCGGAACAGCTGGACAACTGGGCAAGTTGTACAATGTCCTTGCTAAAGCTGACCATGGAGCAGTCACTTGTGGAGGCACTCACACCCCCTAACAATCATCCGGTTTGGAGCAGTCTCCCCCATGGTTTAAGCTAACATTGCAGCCTTGCCTGCGCTTGAGCCGAGAACACAGCATGCAATCCAATGGGCAAAGCTGCCAATCGGTCGAGTGGAGTGGAGCAGAGGTGTGTGGGGTTTCGGGCAGCCATGCAGCGCACTAATACCTGGCCATCCAATTGGTGGCCAGCACTCTCTGGGATCCATTAAGGGGCCTTCAAACTTAACTAAGACAGGTTCTTCCTACACCCATGTGAACCCACGCGTGTCTCATCCTGCAGGAGGAGTACATCAGGATCATGGAACCTGGTGACCTAGCTGTATGCCTCGTGGCTTACAGAAAACGAAGACGATGGAGGAGAGACTGACTGAAACGCCTGGCTGTGCAGAGGCACGAGCAGCACCCTCTGGAAGAAGGGGCAGCTGGGGCTCCTGCACACGCCGCCAAAGAACCAGTGTCGCCGAAAACTGCACATGTCTGAGGAACTGGTCGGTCACATCTGCTGGCTACTGTAGGATTTGGCGCCATGGGGACACGGAGGGCATCCACTGCCAGTGGCTGTGAAAGTCACAGCGGCGCTAAATTTCTATGCCAGTGGCTTCTTTCAGGGCTCCACAGGTGACCTCTGTGGGATATCACAAGCCTCCACCCACAAATGCATCCATGAGGTCATGGATGACATCTTCACGAGGGCACACAACTTTGTGCATTTCTCTTGGGGCAAGAACAGCCAGGATGTAAGGGCGATTGAATTTGCCCAACTCTCGGGTTTCCCGCAGGCGTAGGGTGCCATGGACTGCACTCACGTGTCACTGATATCTCCGTCACAACATGTGGTCAACTATGTTAACTGCAAGGGATTCCATTTGCTGAATGTGCAGCTGGTGGCGATCACCACAAACTCATCCTGCAGGTCTGCACACGGTTTCCAGGGAGTGTGCATGAGTCTGACATTCTCAGTCAGTCACAGATCCCTGAAGTCTTCCAGAGGCCACAGAAGTGGCAGGGATGACTCCTCAGGGACAAGGGGTGCCCGGAGAGGTCGTGGCTGATGACACCTGTGCTGCAAACTCAAACTGCGGCAGAGCGAAGATATAAGGAGGCTCATGCAGCAACTCACAACTTGGTAGAGCAGACCATCAGGATGGTGAAAATGAGGTACCTGGACCGGTCTGGTGGAGCCCTGCAATATAGTCGACAGAGGGTGTCACATCGTTGTCATCTGCTAAGCCCTTTAGCTGCAACCAGGAGAGAAGCTGGCTGAGGCGGAGATGGAAGAGCTGGAGGTCTCCTGCAATGAGGGGAATGCCGACGGGGATGAGGGTTAGGAGGTCCTCGAAGGCAATGATGTTGGGGACACTGGTCAGACAAGGCAGGCGTGCTCGGGAGGCACTCATAGCTGCTAGATTTCTGGGGGATGATGACGACATAGTGAGGAGACACCATAGATCCTCACGTTGTATCTATGAATGTTTGACTCCCATCTGGCTTATGGCAATGCACATACCCTCTGTGATAATGCTCCTGTCATGGAGAGGCAGTGGAGGACGTAATACTCACTGGATTGCAGGAGGATGATGACAACATGCAGAGAGGATACTCCATAGATCTTCACACAGCCCCTGAGAATGTCTGACTCCTGTCTGGCCGAGGGCAACTCACTGGTGCTCTGTGATCAGGGTCATCTCTTTGAGACATAGCCATGAAACATTAAAAGCATCTGATCCTTTGTCTGCCATCAGCACCTGACCCCTTCAGGAGCACAGTGTCACTGGTCACAGATGCTGAAGAGATGGGGGCCAGCCTCACCTTAAAGGTGCTGAGGGCACACAGAGAGAATGACTGTACTCTCTGACGCCTGCCCATGACGTTCTGGCAGCAATGACAAGAACCATCAAGGTGCAGGCATTCAGTATCTGAATGCATGTAGCATTCGGAATAAAACTAATGAGTTAACAGCGCAAATAGAGCTAAATAGGTATGATTTGGTAGCAGTTACTGAGATGTGGTTACAGGGAGAACGGGTTTGGGAGTTGAATATCCAAGGGTACTCAGTGTTTCGGAAGGATAGGCAGGAAGGAAAAGGAGGTGGCATATCTTTGTTAGTAAAGGAAGAGATCAGTGCTATAGTGAGGAATGATATAGGCACTGGAGAGCAAGACGTAGAGTCAGTTTGGGTAGAAATAAGAAAAAGCGAGGGAAAGAAGTCCCTGGTGGGGAGTAATCTATAGGTCCCCAAACAGTGGTTCAGCAGTAGGGCACCGTATAAACCAGGAAATACTGGGAGCATGTAAAAAAGGCACGGCAATAATCATGGGTGCTTTTAATATGCATATAGACTGGACTAGTCAAATTGGCAAGGGTAGCCTCGAGAGAGAGTTCATAGGGTGTGTTAGAGATTGTTTCTTGGAGCAATATGTTGTGAAACCAACCAGGGAGCAGGCTATTCTGGATTTGGTTTTGTGTAATGAGATGGGATTAATTAATGATCTCATGGTAAAGGATTCTCTAGAGAAGAATGATCATACCATGCTAGAATTTCAAGTTCGGTTTGAGAGCGAGAAACTTGAGTCCCACACTAGTGTTCTGGAGTTGAACAAAGGTAACTACATAGGCATGAGGGCAGATTTGGCCCTAGTGGACTGGGCAGGAAGACTACAAGGTAGGACAGTTGATGAACAGTGGCAGATATTTAAGGAGATATTCAATTCCTCCTATGTAAAATATATTTGAAAGAGGAAGAAAGATGGTAAGAGGGGGATAAAGCATCCATGGCTAAGCAAGGATAACATAAAGGCAAAAACTAAGGCATACCAAATTGCGAAGGTCAGTGGCAGTCTGGAAGATTGGGAAACTTTTAAAGATCAACAAAGGGTTACTAAAAAAATAATAAAAAGAGCAAAGGTAAATTATGAAAGAAAACTAGCGCAAAATGTAAAAACTGTTAGCAAAAGCTTCTACAGGTATATAAAAGGAAAGAGAGTAGCTAAAGTGAATGTTAATCCCTTGAAGGATGAGACTGGGGAGTTTTGCCTGTACTTGCTAGAGTTTAGAAGGATGAGAGGAGATCTCATTGAGGTGTATAAGATTCTGAACGGGCCAAAGTAGATGTGGAGCAGATGTTTCCCCTTGTGGGGCATTCTAAAATGAGAGGCCATAGTTTTAGGCTAAGGGGTGGTAGATTTAAATCAGAGATGAGGAAGAATTACTTTTCTCAAAGGGTCGTGAATCTTTGGAATTTACTACCTCAGTGCAGTGGATACTGGGACCCTGAATAAATTTAAGGAGGATATAGATTTTTAATTAGTAACGGGTTGAAAGGTTATGGGGAGAGGGCGAGAAATTGGAGTTGAGGCTGAAATGAGATTAGCCATGATCGTATTGAATGGTGGGGCAGACTCGAGGGGCTGAATTGCCTACTCCTGCTCCTAGCTCTTATGTTCTTATGTAATGCGTTCAGGGTGCGTGATGTCAGACCATCACTTTGGTCTGAAGACTGCACAAAACACAGAGAAGAGGCTCTGCACTGAGACAACTGCTTTTACCTTGTGCAGAAAGGTTTTGCATCTGAGTGACATGGGCACTGCTCATCAGAACAAGGGGCCATAGGCAGGGAGACATTCTTGGGAGTTAATTTATAGTTGTAAACAGTATGTACAAGTGATTAACACCCATAAATATAAAAGCAAAGAACTGCGGATGCTGTAAATCCAAAACACAAACAAAAACAAAAATTCCTGGAAAAACTCAGCAGGTCCGGCAGCATCGGTGGAGAGAAGCACAGTTGACATTTCGAGTCCGCATGACTCTTCAACAGAACTAATTAAAAGTAGAGAAGGGGTGAAATATAAGCTGGTTTAAGGGGCGGGCGGGGGGGGGTGGTTGGGACAAGAAGAGCTAGATAGAGGGCCAGTGATAGGTGGAGGTAACCAAAAGATGTCACAGACAAAAGGACAAAGAGGTGTTGAAGGTGGTGATATTATCTAAAGGAATGTGCTAATTAAGGGTAGAAAGCAGGACAAGCAAGGTACAGATAGCCCTAGTGGGGGTGGGGTGGGGTGAAGGAGAGATAAAACAATGGATGGCAATACATTTAAAAATAATGGAAATAGGTGGGAAAAGAAAAATCTATATAAATTATTGGAAAAAACAAAAAGGAGGGGGAAAATCGGAAAGGGGGTGGGGATGGAGGAGAGAGTTCATGATCTAAAGTTGTTGAACTCAATATTCAATATTTTGCTTTTATCTCTGTGTTTAATTGACTGCCACTTCTCTTCAAGGAATGCCTACCTTGAAGAAGTTTTGCTGTTCTCTCCGCCAGGATTTTCGTATTTCTCTTTTGCCTTGTTCACCTTCATTGCTTTCCATTTCTCTCCTGGTGTTTGACAAAGTGTTTACTAAAACCCGCTTTCACAGCCATATTTCCTTTGTCAGTGATTGTCTCTGTCTCCGACTTACCCCACGTGGATTTCAACTGAAATTCCATCCCTCATGTTTCGAACCCACCCAGGATTACAGGTATCTCCGGGATATACAACGCTCCTCGGACTGCTGTTCTCGTTGCATTCTGAGATCCACACTCAGTGCCATGCGCCGCCATATGAACACACTCGACCTCTCCCTCCAGCAGCACCGCCGCACCCTTTTTCAAAGCTGTGCGTGCCCCCAGTTTCATTTTATTCTTCGTCTCATCCAACGCCTCAACAAGAAACTTTTTCTCTTTCTCTCAAGTGCTAAGGAACGCAAGCTCCAACAACTCATCAACACCAACACCCATCCAGGACCCTCCACCCCTGCCTGTCCCTCTGTCCCCATCCCGTCTTTCAATCCCAGCCCCAGCCGTGTATTCACCATACCCCATGACCTTCCCCTCTCCGACGCTGAATGCTCAATGCTCAGCAAAGGACTTAGTTTCATACCCTTACGCCCTCATCTCAATGAATTTTGGGCTCGGCACGATGCTGAACTCTTCTTCTGCCGCCTTCGTCTCCGTGCTCACTTCTTTGGGCAGGAATCCTCTCCCCGTTCAACGGATCCTTTTACCCACCTCCAATATTCTCCCTCCACCGGGACCCCTCCCTCTGGATTCTTACCTTCTCTTGATCTTTTCATTGAGAACTGTCGGCGTGACATTAGTCGTCTCAATTTCTCTGCTCCTCTCACCCATTCTAACCTGTCTCTCTCTGAACTTGCTGCACTCTGTTCTCTCAGGTCCAACCCTGACATTGTCATCAAACCCGATGACAAGGGTGGTGCTGTTGTTGTCTGATGCACTAACCTCTACCTCGCAGAGGCTGAGCGTCAACTCACAGACATTTCCTCCTGCCTCTCCCTGGACCATGACCCCACCACTGAACATCAAGCCATTGTTTCCAGGACTGTCACTAACCTCATCTCCTCTGGTGATCTTCCTTACACAGCTTCCAACCTGATAGTCTCCCAACCTCTGACGGCCCGCTTCTACCTCCTACCCAAAACCCACAAACAGGACTGTCCCGGCAGACCGATCGTGTCAGCTTGTTCCTGCCCCACGGAACTCATTTCTCGCTATCTTGACTCCATTCTATCTCCCCTTGTCCAGTCTCTTCGCAACTACATCCATGATTCCTCTGACACCCTACATCATATCAACAATTTCCAGTTCCCTGGCCCCAACCGCCTCCTCTTCACCATGGACGTTCAATCCCTCTACGCCTTCATCCCCCACCGGGATGGTCTGGTGGCTCTCCGCTTCTTCCTCGAACAGAGGCCTGAACAATCCCCATTCACCACTACTCTCCTCCGTCCGGCTGAACTTGTTCTCACACTGAACAATTTCTCCTTTAACTCCTCTCACTTCCTCCAAATAAATGGTGTGGCTGTGGGTACCCACATGGGCCCCAGCTATGGCCTGTCTCTTTATGGGGTATGTGGAACATTCCTTGTTCCAGTCCTACTCGCGGTCGGGGGCCAATTGCGGCCAGTGGACCATTTCCCAGCCACTACCAGGCCCATCTGCCCAATGATCCGAAAATCCTGCCCTAGGAAATTTGAGAGCACAAACGTGGCACATGGGTGTTCACCCACTGTAAATACTTTGCACTTCTGTAAATATATTGTGTTTCTCCGAAACTCTCACCTAGTGAATGGCAATGCTTGGAGGTCACACCAGTGTAATTGGTGCCCCCCCCTCCTCACATATCTCCCATTGTATGCTTCAGGTCTGTGGTGTCTTGCACAATCTCAGTACAGTGAGTCACCTTTATGTTTACAGCAGTGACATGAGCAAAGTCTTTCTCTAACAACATGGTGGTTTGGCTATATATGTCTGAGACTTGCATCAGAGGATCATATCATGTGGGCTCATGAGTATAGATTTTGCAGTCTGGTTTATTCTTCTGATGCTTCTGCACTGAAGACTGGTCACTGGATCTTATAGGTTCTAATGGTGACCCGCATTGGAGTCAATCTAACTCAGTGCATCTTTCAATGGTCTCCATGTAATGTCTGTCAGGCTTGAGTGTGGGTAACATTTCAAGCAATAGTCGGGGATCTTAGGCGCTCGTGGCAGTCTGTAGTGTGACATTGTGATCGCGTGAACAGCTAGACATCACCCCTATAGTAGTTTCTGTTTTCCATTTGCATGATGCAGAGCTATGGACCTAGCTAGCACTTAGTGATTTCAGAAATCATCTGCTGGATGGCAATGACTATGCAAGATCAGAGGTGTATCAAGGACCCAGATGCTGGATTATTAAATGGGACCTGAAGATCTGGCTAGTGCGGCTTGATTTAATCCTTAAACCAGCTCCCCGATGGGCAATCAACATGATAATCTGATTGTGACAATGCAATTGGTGTGCCAGCTTTCTGTGTGTATAAATGAAACTGCTGGAATGAAAATGTGGAGACCTCAAATTGGCTCAGATTGAAACTCCACTACACCTGATGGGTGACCTTTATTATGAACAAAGTTACTAATTCATGCCTAAATGCAGTGTCAGCATTTTCGGGGCCACAGATTCCAAGGTAATGTTGGATGGGAACTTGGGAAGCAGCACACAAAGATGACCAGGCTTGCATCCATGACCGAGAGTGACAGATCACTGTGTCTTACAGAACGATCTCACGCTGGGGACTCAGTAAGATGTTAAGGTGAGAACATTGTTCATGCATGAGGGATGGCCTGTGGAGAAATGGCGCAGATCAGATCTCATATGTTAATGCAAAAACCAGGGATTAATGATTGTCCTCCTTGAGGGTGTGACTTGTAACGCTCCAGGCATACAGCCATCAGTGTACGGAGGTTTGCAGTGCTCTCCTGCCTCTTGAAGGCTGCCATAGGCGGTGAAATGTTGACACGATGCTTGAAAACACTGCACCGTGTCTAATTTCTTCAGTGTGTGTGCTGGTGAAGTTCTTATCTCATAACAGAATGGCCACAATCTCCAGAGGCTGCCTAGCCCTCCAAGGATGAATAACTACTCATTCAGAGATTGATGTACTTCATTGAGGTGCTGAGGATATGAAAGAATGTGCTAATGTCAAACCTGCATGGAGGACACAGGTGAAAGAGGCTCATATGAGCTGGTTGCCATCATTGTCCTGGAACTTGGTGGCTATAAGGATCTCACGGGCACATCTGGCCCGTTCTGTGACCTCTTCCTCTGGGGCCTCAACTTTCTCACCCTCTATCCAACCTGCCATGAAACTCAGGAGTGGAAAATTGCAAACCATTTTTTACACTGATGGGAAACTTTTGGCCACACTCTGAATTTTCCCATTCTGCCCGCCACGATGCCCGCTGCTGGCTGGACCAGAAAATCCTGCCCAATATTTTAAAAATTAATTTGTAGAAAGTGCAAACCACTCCTAACAATATTTTGTGCTGCTTTTAATCAATTCATTATATTATTGAATGCACAGCCTCATTTTATGGTTCATGGGGATGGGGCATGTGGGGGGTGGTTGGTGGGCAGGATCACAACAGCACTTTTTGTTTTTGTTCAATTAATTCCTTTTCCCAACCAATTACTCGTGATATTCTCTGGTTCTTTTAATTAGTTAACTTTCAGGAAGGTCCCAACAGTATTTTCTCCTTTTGACTAACTAATGTGCTGTGCATTGCAACTGCATTAAATTGCCAATTCAGTTGGTAAAAGAACGAGAAGTATGATAAGAATTTCTGTTTTACACATTGAGCTATGATGATCTGAAATGCACTACCTGAAAGAATGGTAGAAGTATATTCAATAGTAGCTTTCAAACAGAATTAAATATATACTTAATAAGAAAAGGTTTTCAAGTTTGAACGGGGAAGGGGACTGAGACTTACTAGATAGTTACATCAAAGAGCCAGCACAGGCACAGTGACTTCCTGTGCTATATGAATCCTAAATGGCTGCTTTTCCTAATTGCTAAATTTGCAAGCATTCTATTGAATTAAATAGTCCTTGATCTTGTTGATGCAGAATAGGATGTATGTGGTAGAGTCTAGGTAAGTTGAAGTTTATGGAGGGTGGGGGGCGCCAGAGGAACATTTGAATTGTCAGCTCCAGCTATGACAAAGCCATGGACATTGAGGATATTAGTCTGATTCTTAGCTTGGAGTTGTCTTGTGTTTTAAAGTCATGAACAGTCCAATTCAGTTTCAGATATTGACTGGGAAGCAGCCGATGACAAGGGTACAAGTTTTTGGTAGGGACTGATAGTGGTCTTAATGTTTGCCTGGAGAAAATTCAATTTCATTCAAGACAGAACAATTGGTTGATCAGTACAGAGGTAGTAGAGGGACAGAGAGGTGATGGAAAGATAGAGCTGGGTGTCATAAGCGTAGATATAGAAGCTGCCTCATCTCTGGAAGATGTCACAAAGGGCAGCAAAAACGCACTTAGGGTGGTAGGGACACAGAATGTACTCTGGGTGGGGATCTTCCATGCCCCTCACCAAGAATGGCTTGGTAGCACCTCCACTACTGACCAAGCTAGCTGAGTCCTAAAGAACAAAGCTACTAGACTGCGTCTACGGCAGATGGTGAGGGAACAAGAGGGAAAAACCTACTTGACTTAGTCGTCAATTACCTGTCACAGATGCATCTATTCATGACACTATTGGTAGGAGTGACCACTGGAGATGAAGCCTTATCTTCACATGGTACTTGCCATCATGTTGTGTGGCACAATATCGAGCTAAATGGGATAGATTTCAAACAGATTGAGCAACTCAAAGCTGGACATCCATGAGTTGCTGTGGGCCATCAGCAGCAGCAGAATTGTATTTTACCACAGTTTGTCCTGTCTACATAAAACAGGACAAATCCAACTCAGCCAATCAATCTACTCTCAATCATCAGTAAAGTGATGGAAGGGGTCTTCAATAGTGCTATCAAGCAGCACATACTCGGCATTACTGCTCAGAGATGCTCAGTTTGGGTTCCCCCCATGGCCACTCAGCTCCTGGCCTCATTACAGCCTTTGTTCAAACATGGACAAAAAAAGCTGAACTCAGGAGGTGAGGTCAGAGTGACTGCCCTTGACATCAAGGCAACATTCGACTGAGTGTGGCATGAAGGCATCGAGGAGTCCTAGCAAAACTTGAGTCAATGGGAATCAGGGGGAAATGACTGGCTGAAGGAAGATGGTTGTGTTGTTGGAGGTCAAACATCTCAGTCCCAGGACATCGCTGCAGGAGTTCCTCAGGGTAGTGTCCTAGGCCCAACCATCTTCAGCTACTTTATCAATGACCTTTCCCCACATCATAAGGTCAGAAGTGGGGATGTTTACTGATGATTATGCAATGTTCAGCACCAGATAGTGAAGCAGTCTGTGTCCATATGCAGCAAGACCTGGACAACATTCAGGTTTGGGCTGATAAGTGGCAAGTAACATTTGTGCCACACAAGTGCCGGGAAATGAGCATCTCCAACAAGAGAGAATCTAGCATTCTCCCCTAGACATTTGCTGAATCCCCCACTGTCAACATCCTGGGGGTTACCATTGACCAGAAACTGGATCAGCTAAATAAATACCGTGGCTACAAGAACAAGTCAGTTGGGAATTCTGTGGAGAGTAACTCGTCCTCTAACTCCCTGAAGCCTGTCCATCTTCTGTAAAGCACAATTCAGGAATGTGATGAAATACCTTTCCACCTGCCTGGTTGAGTGCAGCTCCAACAATATTCAAGAAGCTCAACATCATCCAAGACAAAGCCGCCCACTTGATTGGCACTCCATCCACCACCTTAAACATTCACTTCCTCCACCTCTAACTCAGTGACAGCAGTTTGTACTAGCTACAAGATGCGTTGTAGCAACTCACCAAGACTTCTTCGACAGTACCTTCCAACCCATGACATCTACCACCGAGAAGGACAAGGGCAGCAGATGCATGGGAACACCACCACCTGCATGGGAAGACCACCACCATAAGCCGCACACCATCCCGACTTGGAACTATAACGCTGTTCCTTCACTGTCACTGGGTCAACATCTTGGAACTTCCTAACTGAACTCTGGGTGTACCTATACCACATGAACAGCAGCAGTTCAAGAAGGTGGCTCACCATCTCCTTCGCAAGGGCAGTTAGGGATAGGCAAAAAATGCTGGCCTAGCTGGCAACGCCCACATCCTGTGAACGAATAAATAAACGTACACAAGGACGAAGAGTGAACAAAGAATGAATCTTTGGAAGACTGCCAAAGTGACAGTGGAGGGATGAAAACAGAAGATATTGGTAGAGATGCATTGCATATACTTGGAAAGATAAGAGTAGAATTCGTTAACTGCAATCACATCAAGCTGGACAGTGGGGGAGAAGGATTGAGAGGATTGTGGTCAACCATATCAAAAGCTGCAGAGTTAGGAGGGATAATGTGATGCAGTTACAAAGATTACAATTTGCGACTTTGTTTAGGGCTGTTTCAATAGTGTGTAAGAGTGGAAAGCAGATTGGAAGGATACAAATGGAGCTGCGATGAGATGGGCAAATATCTGACTAATCAGATGGTGTGAGCAGGGTTTTTTCCAGCTTCCTATTCAATTTTTCTGCTGCAGAGGTATTCAGTGAAATGCAGCACCATGGCCTGCCACTGCATCTTCACCAACCAGAGTTTCAACTTGGCCCTTGGGGGACAGGCCAAAGACATTTGTGTAAGAAAGAAGGTCCTGATCTTGGAGGCCCAATTCATGACTGCAGGCCTGCAGCTGCACTCGTGTGCACCGGTTTTACAGGCTTGTGCTGGGGTGTCCCAGATTGAGTTAAAGTCCCGAAATGGGAAATATTAGCATACCTGACCCGGACAGGTTCAGCATGCACCAAGTGCCTAACTTATGTTACAGATGGGAAGGAAATGAGAATTGGCTCCTATAATTGTCCATATAGTGCACGTTTCATGCAAGCATCTACTTGTTTCCTGCCACACTTCATTTAACATGCTTCAGTTGTCCCATTTTATCATATCTCCTGATTCATTGATCAATGATAGAGAAAGTGACATAATGTATAAACGGGTATACCAGTTGTAATGTGGCTTGCATTCCAATATTTGATTTTATAATAAAACTACAATGAGTCTGCAATGACTGCACATTTTTATTTATAAGTAAATTCCTTTAAAATATTACCCAATAAGAATAATGCCAAGTGACTACAAGTAGAGTCCTTTGCCTAGTTGACCTAGCATGGCTTGATCTAAATGCTGAATATAACATGTACAATGAATAACATTAAATTTGACCTAAACAATTAAACATTATAAAGATAACTAACTAAATGTCTTAATAAAATCTACTCAATATTTGAAACTTCATCTAGGTTTCGTATTTTAAAGGTTTCCTCAAGTGGCAGGATTAGAGTTTGGATTTGATCCAAGTGCAGAACCAGGGCACAGGATTGTTATAGACTCGGTGAAGGTACAGGGACAGTACTTGGACAGAAATAGAACATACTTACTTGCAATCAAGGAATACCTAGCAAAAGTAAGTTGTGATGTTGTACCTTTAATATTGTTTTTAAAAAGCCAGATTATCTTGTGTATAACAGAAGAAGTACATTAATCATGTGTCTTAAGATTTAATATGTGCCTCACTCTGATCATTTCTGATATCAGTGTCCAAATACTTGGTGTTCAGATTAGATCTCCTGTCTGCTTGTTGTTTTGAGCAGAAGCATTACCTATAGAATAACTCATTTTTAGCCACTAATTTTCTTTTTCTTATCCATTGCTACATTATAGGGCATTTATAGTAACCAAGGCCAAAATCCCTCATGGGTGTTGCTGGTCTCCTGCTAGTATTTTGGCAGGTGACTGTCAGAACTCACTGGAAAATGGTGCAGACCTTGGTCTACGAGGTGTGTAATCAAAAGTTGATATGTTGAGGTAGCAGAGGACACCTGACCTTCAATTCTGTTTTCATGGCTCTAATCTCTTCAACCCTGAACTTTGCCACTAATTCTGCCAGTAGGCACATTAGGTACTTAAGAGATCATAAGTGAGATCATAATATTGTTTCAGCATTTTAAGAAGATTAGCAAAGGTTGCAATTAATACAAATTTACGCCCTGATTCTCCAAGGTTCCATGAAACTGATTGAGTTTCCCAAATCCTTTGACCTTTCCAAATTTCCATTTGGAGCTTTAAGTATTTTGCATGCCTATGCACCAGAATGTGTGGGCCTCCACGCTTCAAACAAGTGAGATCATAATGATATTGTGCAGGATTTTCTAATCCTTGGCAAAGCTCTGCTCATAGTGCAAGCCTTGCCCATATGTCCATAAATAATGGCTGCACTGGGGTTTTTTGAAGCTTGTGGCAAACATGCCAGAGTGCGATGAGTGGTTCTCCTAACCATCAATGCCTCTCCAGCATCCTCGGGATTTAAAGTCAAATGTAAAAGAACACTCAAACACTTATAGCTGTAAAAACACTCAAAGCTTACAGGCAGAGCAGTCTGCTTCACTGTTGTTGCTATCACTAGACCCTGTATCTATCCAGCCCATCAGTAGTACTTCTTGACTGCAGTATGGATTATCTACAGGATGCAATGGAGCAAAGCACCATTTTACTCCAATAGACCCTCATAGCCCATGACCTGTACCACCAAGAAGGAAAGACTAGCAGGATTATGGGCACACCATATTCCAAGTATCCCTTCATTATTTCTGGGTCAAAATCAATCTGGTAATTTGCTATGTCATACCATTGTGGGAGCTCTATCATCACAAGAATTTTAGTGATTTACGGAAGGCGCAAAACCATGTACTTAGGGTATTAAATAGGAATTTGGACCAATCAATAATGTTGGATCTCCACTCATTCTTTCCAACCAGTCCAATTTTGTTATTGTGTTTAAGGAATCATGGAAATTTCTAGCACAGCAGGAAACCATTCAACCTTTTGTACCAGTCTTGGCTCTTTACTAGAGCAATCTAAAAGTAATCCCACTGCCTTGATCTCTCACATAACTTTGTATCTTCCTCTCCTTCAAATATTTATCCAGAAAAACATCACTTGCTCCCAAAAATCCACCGTAAAAAGCAATCCTATCTTCAGGTGTAATTGTACCCTGCCGCTATCAATGGAATTCGTGGCAGGCAGGGGTGGAAGATATGGCGGGATGCAAAAAAAATCGGTTTAATGAGGTTGGGATCTTCCTCTCCCGACGTTCGTGGCAGGTTTACATTCCTGCTGAAGGTCGGCGGGAACCCATTTTGTATCTCATGCATGCTCAACAAAACTCAACAGACCTGAATCGTGCGCCCCTGTCAAATGTTCTGCCCTGCCAGCAGGAACTCGTGTCATTCTATTATCCGATTGTACATACATAGCATGCGCCCAACAAGGAAGAATTTTAGAGCACTTAACTTGTAGTCAAAACTGGCTGCACCATTGGAGCTGACCTCAGGTATGGCGCGTGTGAAGACATGAAGTGGGTGAGGTCCGGAGGAGGCAAAAAGAGGGGGTCCAAAGGAGACCAGGAGGAGTGATCAGGAGGGTATGAAGTTTTTTGGGGGGGTGGGGTCCAGCGGAGATGGAATTTTCCAGAGGGGGGTCCAGAGGAGATGAAGGGGGTGTCTAGAGGAGACAAGGTGGGGGAGGGGTCCAGAGGAGATGAAGGGTTTGGGTGGAGTGAGGTGTGGGGGAGGTGGGGAGTGTAGAAGGAAGCCATGATGGGGAAGGGGAAAGAAGGAAGGCATGAAGGGGAAGATGGGGAGTGAGCAGTGTGGGCGGGCAGGGTGTTGGGCCCCAGAGTGTTTCGGAGGGAGGGGTCGGTTGAGTCAATGTTGGAATCCTGGGGGGAGAACTAAGGGTGCTGATGATAGGAGGGGACAGTGACTGTGAGGAGTGTTGGAACGCAGTAGGATGGTAGGGTCAGGGTTTGAGTCCATCAGGTATAGTTTTCATCTGGAGGGTCTGAGGGGAACAAGGATGGCAGCACGGATTACTGTAGTGGGGAGGATCAGGGTATGCATAGGAACAGTGACTGAGGTGGGCTCAGCAGGGAGGGAAGGCATGTCCAAGTTGACCATGATAGGGTCCAGGGTGATAACGTGGGTGGGGGGAGGCTCAAGCATTAGTGAGAGGAGAGAGAGAAGGTGATTGGGGGGTGGGGGGGTTGGTGTTGGGGGAAGTTGGTGGGTGACAGGAGGGGGGTAAAAGGTGAAGACAGGCTGATATGTGACACATCATCCTGAAACTGAGGCAGCTCCAGGCCAAGGCAAAGCAAAACATCAAGGTGGGGTGAAGGCCTGCTTAAGTGAGTGGAGCTGCAGTTCAGCAAAACTGGACCACCAAAAGAAACCCTAATAATCATATGGAGACAGTATGAGAGCGTTTTTGCTTTGCAAATCCTCACTGGTGAAGGCCACATGGCAGCAGGTCAGGTCCATTTTTCCACCCACTCAACGAAACCATTGATATCATTCAGTAGACAATAGCTATCCTCTTTGTTATCAACTATGCGGCCAATTTCCCAATCATACCTCCCACATTTAAGTTGAAATCATTAATACACATGACAAACAGCAAGGGCCCCAACACTGAGCCCTGTGGAATGCCACTGGAAACCACTTTTCACCCGCAAAAACATCCATCGACCATTACCCTTTGTTCCCTGTCAGAGTCAACTTTGGATCCAACATCGCCATGTTCCCCTGTATCCCATGGGCCACATGGACCAGTCTGCCAAGTGGGACCTTATCAAATGCCTTACTAAAACCCATGTAGACAACATCCACTATACTACCCTCATCAATCTTCCTTGTTACTTCCTCAAAAATTTCTATTAAATTAGTAAGATATGATCTTCCCCTAACAAAATGATGCTGAATGTCTCTGATCAATCTGTGCTTTTCTAAATGACAGTTTATCCTGTCTTTCAGAATTGACTCCAATAATTTGGCCACCACTGAAGTCAGACTGACCGACCTATAATTTTCTGGCCTACCCCTCGCACTCTTTTCAGATATTGGTACAATGTTCGCAGACCTCCAATCCCCTGGTACCTTGCCTGTATCTAATGAGGATTGGAAAATGATCCTCAGAGCTTCCGCTTTTTCCTCCTTGGCTTCCTTTAACAACCTAGGATACAACCCATCTGACCCTGGTGATATATCCACCTTCAAGGATGCCAGACCTCCCAGTACTTCCTCTCCCATTATGCCAATTGTATCTAATATTTCACACTCTTCCTCTTTAACTAGAATGTCTGCATCATCCCTCTCTTTAGTTAAGACAGAGGCAAAGTACTCATTAAGAACCCTACCCACATCTTCAGCATCAGTGCACAAGTTACCATGTACATCTCTGATAGGCCTTACCCTTCCCTTAGTTATTCGTTGCTCTCAATGAACTGGTAAAACATCTTTGGGTTTTCTTTGATTTTACCTGCCAATATTTTTGCATATACTCTTTGCTTTCCTAATTTCATGTTTTACATCACCTCTGTACTTTCTATACTTCTCTAGGCTTTCTACAGTATTAAGCTTTTTGTGACTGTCATAAGCTCTCTTTTTCTGTTTTATTTTACCTTGTATGCTTCTGGAAAACCAGGGAGCTCTTGATTCGGCAGTACCACCCTTTCTCTTTGTGGGGACATGTCTCATTGTGGGAGGATTCATCCCAGATTTGCACTAAGTGCAGTACTGGACATGTAAAACTCTTTACCTGCAGACCGTGATGGTGGGTTTTCACGCCGTATCATCCCAAACCCACCCACCACATTACTTATGCATTCCCGGGAAACATGCTGTTTCCATGACGGGAGGGTTCTCATTTGCCCACCATGCCATCACCTCATCACTTCATCACACCGGGCATCATATTTAAAGTCCAGCCGTGCTCAGTGCTCCCAGCCCAGCAAAGACGACATGGCCCCGAAAGGCAAAAAGACTGCAGCCCTTGAGCGCCTTTTGGACGCTGTGGAGGCCTGCTGTAATGCACTCAACCCCCACTCTGGCCACAGGAGGGGCAGCTACATTACCATTTTGGTTTGTTAGGCAATGGCAGTGGTGATCAATGCCAATGCTGCACAGAAATGGTTAGCCATCCAATGCAGATAGAGAATGAATGATCTCATCCGTGCAGCCAGCGTATGGCAACCATCTCATCACTCTAAGCTCTCAAACTCAAGCCCATCACACATCCACTGGTATCTCACTCATTGCCAGCTCAAGGGACATCACCACCCATTCTCTCACACATAGCCTCATGTCCATCTGGAAACTGCCTCCTCAGCCCTCACCATCTTGAGGCCACTTGCACGGATCAACATGTGCCCCCAGACACACCCTGGGTTACCGTCCTTCCCCAGTACCGTCCTCATCCTGCAGCCTCTTCCCTTGCCCGAGGCCACTTCTCCCCCTTCACCAAGCAAGCCCTAGCCCTGCAGCTGTTGAAAAGCCACCCACATATGGCTGATCTGGTAGATAGAGACCTGCTGTGAGCCCCCCTAAAAATGATGTGGTGCTGTCTGTGAAGCCTGACACTGATGACTGAATGCTGACCACAGCAAGGTATGCAAATAAACCTTTAAGTCTCGAGTGAAGTGCAGCCCGCCCGGTGCACGTCACTTATGTGCTGCTGTGAAACACATCGGCGTGCTTTCCAGCTGACGTGGGCGGACAATCCAGCAAGGAGGGATGAATCCGGCGGGCTGGCCTTATGATGATATGCTAATGTTCTACTGTCTACAATGAGGTTTGGGGGACGCGACTCGCCATCAGCGGGCTGAGCGGACGATCGCAAACTGGTTTCATGCTGTCGTGAAACCGATCGCGCCATATTGTCCACTCAGGCCACCGAACACGCCCGACACTGGTGGGCACAGAAAATTCCAGCCTGTTCCAGTAGTATCTCGCTTTTGAATACCTCCCACTGATTTGACACTGTTTTCCCTTCTAGTAGCTGTTTCCTCCCATTTATTGAATATTCCCTTGCTTTGTTTGCCCTCCCCAAGTGCATTACCTCACACTTCCTCTGGATTGAATTCCATTTGCCACTTTTCGCCTACTGAACCAAACCATTGATATCATTTTGGAGACAACAGCTATCCTCTTCGCTATGAACTACGTGGCCAATTTCCCAGTCATATCTCCCACATTTAAGTACAAATCATTAATACATATGACAAACAGCAAGGACCCCAGCACTGAGCCCTATGGAATGCCAGTGGAAACTGCTTTCCACTCACAAAATCATCCATCGACCCATTACCCTTTGTTTCCCTTCTGGTTTACCTCTCAATTTTATAAAATTTGTCCCCCCTCTCCATCCCGCCACCAATTTAAAACTTTTACTCCTATTCTATCTTCGTCCTTTTCCATAATGGTGTTAAATCTAACTATTATGGTCAGTATCTCCAAAATAGTTCCCCACTATTACTTCTTCCAATTGCCCAGCTATATTTCCGAAGACTAAATCTAGAATTGTGCCCACTCTCATTGGGCTTGCTAGATGCTGGCTGAAAAAGTTCTCTTGAATGCAGTTCAAGCATTTTGTGCCCTCTGTACCCTTCACATTTTCATATCCAGTTGATATTAGGGTAACTGAAGTCTCTAACTATTACTGCCCTTTTACTTTTGCACTCAGAAATTTGCCTACGTATTTGCTCTTCTAACTCCCATCCACTATTTGGGGAGTTTGTAGTACACTCCTAGCAATGTGGCTGCCCTTTTTTTATTTCTGGGCTCAACGCATATGGCTTCATTTGGTGTATTACCCCTTCTCTCAGCTGTAATTGTTCCTTTAACCAATAATGCTACGCCCCCACCTTTTTTATCCCCCTCTCTATCCTGCCTGAAAACTCTACATTTGGGGATGTTGAGCTGCCTTTTTTGCTCCTCTTTAAGCCAGGTTTCGATTATAACGATGATATCATTCTGCAATGTATCTATCTGTGGCCTCAGCTTATTGGCTTTATTTGCTATACTCCTTGCATTTACATATACACTTTTTAACACTGCCAAATTCCTGTGCTGTACACCTTTTAACCTGTGCTTCTGTCTTTCAGAGTCACGCTCTAATTCTCCATCTCCTGTTTCCTGCTCTGAATTTGCTCTCAGGTTCCCAGCCCCCTGCCGATCTAGGTTTAAACAGCCCCCGCCCCCCAACCCAACAATACTAGCAAATTTCCCTGTGAGGATATTCATCCCAGTCCTGTTCAGGTGTAGCTTGCCCAGCTTGTACAGGTCCCACCTCTCCTAGGACCAGTCCCAATGCCTCAGAAATCTGTTGTCTTCCCTTCTACATCAACATTCCAGCCACATGTTCAATCGCTTTATTCTCCTATTTCTGTACTTCCTTGCATATGGGACCGGGAGCAATTCTGAGATTACTGTTTTAGAGGTCCTGCTTTTTAATCTCCTTCCTGAAATCTGTTTTTAGACCTCATCCTCTTTCCTACTTAAGTCATTGGTACCACCGTGGACCACGACCTCTGGCTGATCACAGTTCCCCCAAAAGAATGTCCTGCAGCCGTTCCATGACATCCTTGATCCTGGCACCAAGGAGGCAACGTGCCATCCTGGAGTCATGTCTACGGCCACAGAAACATCTGTCTGTTCACCTAACTAACAAATCACCTATCACTACTGCTCTTCCCCTCTTCTTCCTCTCCCCCATACAGCAGAGCCTTTGTGGTGCCACAAACCTGTCTCTGACTGCACTCCTCCGAGGAACCAATGCCCTCACCGGTATCCAAAACAGAAAACCGATTGGCAAGTGGGATCCCAGGAGACTCCTGCACTACCTACGTCGTTCTCTTAGACAGCCTGGCGATCACCCATTTCTCTTCTGCCTCCAGGCTCCTAAGCTGCAGGTGTGACCACCTCTCTGAAGTGCTATCCACGTAGCTCTCCACCTCACAGATGCTCCACAGTGACTCCAGCTGCCGCTCAAGCTCTGAAATGCAGAGCTTAAGGTTCTGCAGCTGGCAGTCATCTTCCTGCACATGTGGTCATCTAGGACACCAGTAGTGCCATAATTTTCCACATATTACTGGACACACATTCCACATGACCCAGCTGTCCTGCCATTGCTTCAATTTACTTCCCTTATGTTAACTTTATTTTACTTTGGTTTACTTATACTACTTTATTTTACCTGGCCTTGACTTAACTTTACTTCCCTCTTGCTTGTGTTTCTTACTGAAATCTAAGCAGCTCCTTCTTTTAAGAAGGATGTTTTTTTAATTTTCAGCTACTTGATGACTCTCCCTAACAGCAGATTCTCACCAACCAATGAACTTGTGTTCCTCTTGTAATGTCACTCTTGGATGTTTTCAAAGTTCAGCCCTCTTGTGCAGCTTTTCAACTCCAGGTTAGAAACATAGGAAATAGGATCAGGAGTAGGCCATTTGGCCCCTCGAGGTTGCTCCACCATTCAACATGGCTGATGTTCTACCACATCTCTGTGTTGAACATTCTCAATGACTGAACTTCCACAGCTCAGGAGTAGAGAATTCCAAAGATTTATCACAGTATCTTTACAGTGCAGAAGGAGGCCATTTGGCCTATCGAGTCTGCACTGGCTCTCTGTAAGAGCATTCCACCTAGTCCCACTCTCCTGCCTTATCTCTGTAACCTTGCACATTCTTTCTTTTCAGGTAGCAATCCAATTCCCTTTTGAATACCTCAATCAAATCTGCCTCCACCGCCCTTTCAGGAAATATGTTCTAGACTCCAACCACCCCCTGGATGAAAATATTTTCCTCACATCATATTTACTCTTTTTGCCAATTATTTTGAATCTGTGCCCTCTAGCTTCTTGATATTGTCTTGAGTAGGAACTGTTTCTCACTATTTACCCTGTCCGTACCCCTCTGGATCTTGTGTACCTCTATCAAGTCTCCTCTCAGCCTTCTTTTCTCTAAGGAAAAAAAGTCCCAAGCTCTACAATCTATCTGTATAGCTACAGTCCTTTATCCCTGGAATTACTCTTGTGAATCTCCTCTGTACTCTCTCCAATACCTTCACATCCTTTCTCTAGTATGGTGCCCAGAACTGGACGCAGTACTTCAGTTGAGGCCTAACTTGTCTTATACAAGCTCAACATGTACTCTTGTACTCAATGCCCCAATTAATGAAGCCTAAGATAGTATGTGTCTTATTAACTGCCCTCTCAACATGCCCTGCCATCTTCAATGACCTATGTATGTATTCACCAAGGCCCCTCTGTTCCTGAACCTCCTTTAGAAGCTCTCCCTTTATCTTATACTGTCTCACCATATTTTTCCTGCCAAAATGAATCACCTCACGCTTCTCTGCATTGAACTTCATCTATCACTTGTCTGCCCAATCCATCAACATGTCTATGTCCTTTTGAAATTCAAGACTATCTCCATCACATATGACAACATAATTTGCATTATCTGCAAATTTTGAAATCATGCCCCGCACACCACAGTCTAGGTCATTAATATATATCAGGATGAGCAAGGGTCCCACCACTGACCCACGGGGTACTCCACTACAAACCTTTCTCCAATCTGAAACACAACCATTTATCACTACTCCCTGTTTCCTGGCACTCAGCCAATTTCTTATTCAAGTTCCCACTTTCCCTTTTATTCCATGACCCAGAATTTTGCTCACAAGTCTGTTGTATGGCACTGTATTAAATGCCTTTTGAAAAGCAATATGGACCACATCAACAGCATTTCCCTTATCAACCTTCTCTGTTACCTCCTTAAAAGACTCCAGCAAGTTTGTTAAACATGATTTTCCCTTAATGAATCCATGCTGGCTTTCCTTAATTATTCTGCACAAAGTGACTATTGATTTTATCCCATACTATAGTTTCCAAAAGTTTCCCTACCACTGAGGTCAAACTGACTGACCTGGAGTTGCCAGCATTATCCTTGAACCCCTTTGGAACAAGGATGTAAGATGCACAATTATCCAGTCCCCTGGCACTTCCCTGTGTATAAGGAAGACTGGAAGATCATCACTAGTGCCTCTGCAATTTCCACTCTCACTTCCCTCATACCCGTGAATGCATCTTATCCGGTCCTGGTACCTTATCTATTTTAAGTAATGATAGCCTTTTCAACACCTCCTTCCTCTCAATTATAAGTTCTTCTAGTATACCAGTTACCTCCTTTCTCACCTCGGTCTGATTAGCATCTTCTTTGTTCGTAAAGACATACAAAGTACTTGTTCATCACCACTGCTATTTCTCAAGCCTCCACATGCAAGACCCCCTTTTTGTCCCTAATCGGCCCTCCTCTTTTGTTTAACCACCCTTGTATTATTTACTTGCTGATAGAAGATCTTGGGATTCCTTTTTATGTTCACTGCCAGCCTCCTTTCATGCTCTCTCCTTGCTTTTCTTATTAGTTGCTTCACTTCCCCTCTGGTCCTTCTATATTCAGTCTGATTCTCCATTGTATTTTCTACCTGACATCTGTCGTAGGCATTCTTCTTCCTTTTCATCTTTACCTCCATCTCTCTTGTCATCCAGGGCACTCTGGATTTATTTGTCCTATCTTTCCCCTTCAAGGGAATGTACCTTGACATTGCCTGCGATACTTTTTCTTTGAAGGTGGCCCATTGTTCAGCCACCGTCTTTTCCGCCAACATTTGATTTCAAGTCACTTGACTCAGATGTATTCTCATCCCATTGAAGTTGGCTTTCCCCCAATTAACTATCCCCGGTCTGGATCGTTTCCTGTTCTTTTCCATAATTAACCTAAACCTTATGATACAATGGTCACTGTCCACTATATCCGCTTGATATTTGATTCATTTGGGCCAACACATTCCCCAGAACCAGGTCCAAAAGTGCAAGTCCTCTTGTTGGACTGGAAACATACTGCTGCAGAAAATTATCTTGAACACATTCCAAGAATTCTCGCCTCGCTTGTCCCTTTGTACTATTCCTATCCCAGTCTATATTTGGATAAATTAAGTCCCCCCATTATTTACTCTATAATTCTTGTAATTTCTTCGCAAATTTGTTTCTCCACATTGCTTCCATCAGTAGTTGGCCTATACACTACACCAATCAATGTTATTGCACCTTTTTCATTCCTTACCTCTAGCCAGCAAGATCCCCTCTCTCCAGTGCTGTAATGCCATCTTTAATAATATTGCCACTCCCCTCCGCCCCCACCCTTTGCTTCCTTTCCTGTCTCTCCTAAACACCTGCCCAGTCCTGCCCTTCTTTGAGCCAGGTCTCTGTTATAGCAATAATGTCATAATTCCATTTGTCAACCTGTGCCTGAAGTTCACCAATCTTATTAACCGCACTCTGTGCATTCACATACATGCACATTAGCCCTGATTTAGGCTTTTTTACTTACCCCCTTATTCTGACTCCATCTAATGACTTACCATTGCCTACTCTAATTCTATCAAACTCTCCAAATATAGGGCAGAATTTTCCCGTTGTCGTGCAGGGGCGGGCCCCGCACGTCCATGCATAAAATGACGCACGGTGACGCAGGGCGAGCATCCCGACGCCATCACACACCATCGCGATATTACGCTGGGCGGGCAGGCGATGATGTCCAACGCGCGCCTGCCATTAATTAACAGGCCACTTAAGGCCCTTGAGTGTTCAATCGACGCTGATTTTTCGACACCCGTACAATCTTTGGGCAAGCGTAACGGGCAGGCGGGTAGGACGCATTTGTATTATCCACGGGCGGGATAAGAGGGCTCACAGGGGTCGTGAATGTGCACAGTCAAGTATTTATTTTTGAAAGTTTTTCAAACTTGCCTTGTGATCTGCAGTACTTCAAAATGCAAACCAAATGCTTTTTCTGGACTCTTAACCTTCAGCTCAGCACTCTGCAGTGAGGAATCTTTTCTGGGCCTGCAGGTTTCAGGAACCCTTCCCATAGCCTCGGAATGGGAGCTGAACTGTCCACTGGAGGCAGCTCCTCTGAGGAGGAAGGGAGGGCTAGAAGGGGGAGGAGGCCAGGAGTACACATTCAGCCTCCAGGGGAGCCACCTTTGGGAGGACAGGTGCAGGCACAAGGGGTGCAGGGCCAACAGTAAGTCCAAGGCGGAACGGGCCACTGAAAACGCCACTATCCTGTTGCCAGGGTATACAGGCGGCAAAGCAGCTACCTCAATATGTCTGAGGTGCAGTATCAAAGGAGACTCCGTCTCTCAAGGAAGACAGTCAACTATATCTGTCAGATGATTGGGCCTAAGATCTCCCCTAACCATGTGGGTGGACACCCCATGCCAGTGGCTCTAAAGGTCACAGCTGCCCTCAACTCCTATGCCTCTGGCTCCTTCCAGGGCTCTATGAGTGATCTTTGCGGTGTCTTCCAATCAGCTGTCCACACTTATGTCAAGCAGGTTGCAGATGCTCTGTTCAGGCGTGCATTGATCTTCATCCACTTCCGTTGGGACCAGGCAAGCCAGACACAGCGAGCCAGAGGCTTCGCGGCGATTGCTGGCTTCCCCCGCGTCCAGGGTGCAATAGGCTGCACACATGTAGCCATCAAGGCACCAGCAGGTGAGCCCGGTGCCTTTGTCAACAGGAAGGGCTTCCACTCCATGAACATGCAGATAGTGTGTGATCACAGGATGCAGATTCTGCAAGTCTGTGCAAGGTACCCAGGCAGCTCCCACAACGCCTACATCCTCAGACACTCCCAGGTGCCAGGGCTCTTCAGTGCTCCAGCCCAGATGGATGGATGGCTGCTGGGTAACAAGGGCTTTCCCATCAGAAGGCGGCTCATGACACCTCTTTGCCATCCAAGAACAGAAGCTGAGCCACGCCTCCACAAGGGCTGTGGTGGAGAGAACCATCGGTCTTCTCAAGATGCACTTCTGATGCCTGGACCGCTCAGGGGACGCACTCCAGTACCCCTCTGAGCGTGTCTCAGTGATAATGGTTGCATGCTGCGCTCTCCACAATCTTGCATTGGAAAGGGGGGATGCAGTGGACGATGAAGATGTCAACGCAGTAGCTGTGGCTGCACACGATGAGTCCAGCAGTGAGTCCAAGGATGAGCATGCACAGGGAAATGACAAAGGGGTAGACGCTGACCCGGGCATACTCCAGAGAGGCAGAGACACCCGGGAGGCTTTAATCCAACGAACCTTCAGCTAGCACACCACAGATGGTCCACCAGACAAGCCTGGGCTGTCAACTCAATACTCGACACCTAAGTGCAAAATCTGCCAGGTTGGTAACAGCAACTTAGGGCTTTGTTAATAAAGCTGAATGTCCAACAAAGCAGTCATTACACTTTTGGAAACCATATACATGCAGAAGAAAAGAGGCACCCTCAGCCATGTGACATATCTGAATTTAATGTGTCAAGCAAAGCAACTTATTACAAAAAAAATAACAGTGTTACAAATCAAATAAAATCACAAGGGTCTCATCTCGGGCCAACACAAAAGCACCAGTGAAAAACCCGTGGTGTACCTAAAGTGCCTTATGTTTACGTTTCCGGGTGCTATGTCTTGGTGTTGCCCCGTCGCTCGGAGTGGCATCTGAGACAGCCTGCTGACTCTTCTGTCCTGTTGGCCTCGATGACCTTGGCAGTTGTCCTCTGGCCCATGGAACCTGTGCTGGCCCCGCCTGGGAGGATCCGCCAGTTCCACAGCTGGCATCTCCCCAGTCGTCGCAGCCTCACCGGATGATGCAGTCACTGGGAGAGGGGAGGAGGAGCTGGTGCCCTCATCTGGAGCACCCTGAGAGGAGCTCGCAGAGACGACAGGCAGCTGCTGCGCCAACGTGAGGTCGCTTCGGATCTTCCTGCTCACCGTGGATGGATTAGCACCAAGCTAGGAAACTTGATGCCCACACCGTCTTCCACGCTGGCACTGACCATTTGAGGTCAATGCCAATGTGAGGGCTTGCTGGTCAGAGCGCATTCCCAGGAACCCCTGATGGGTCTCCTGGAGTAGGCTGTCCACGAGAGTCGCCACTCTGCATGGAGAATGTATGGCGCTTGGACATATGGCTCATTGCTTCGCCGAGCCTCCACGTAGACTCCTCCACCATGGAGACCAAGCCAAGCATAGTTTTATGTATCTTCCCCCAGATGCTCCAGCACACCCGGCTGCATTTCCTGCACCTGTTGCGTCGCGGACGATTCCAGAGGTACACTGTCAGGCAACAACAGAGCATATGCCTGATCCTCTGCAGTCCTCCAACTGCTGGCGCCATGAGTACTCTCTGTCTCTGCCAACTCCTCCAGCGACTGTGAAGTGCCCTCACCGCTGTGCTCCAGGACACTAGCCGTTGTTCGAATTCCCACTGAGGTGATAGTATCTGTGCTGGTGTCTGCCTCGCAGAAATGGTGTGACGCTGGTGAGACTTCAGACCCCTCAGGTGTGAGACAGAGCCTCTGCTGCTCCTCCTTCCAGCCCTGCTCCAATGCTGCTGAAAGGAAGAACGAGGACAGTAGATCACTTAGCATGGAGACAATGACAAAGTCCATCCCTGTTCCCCCGATCATTATGCGCTCATCCTTCCATAACCAATGGTCAAGCCCTGTTGCAAAATTAAATCATTTAACATTCAGCAGTACTATGGCTGTTGGGAGGACAATGCTGACCTCACTGTTGGGCATAAATACCTGGCCATGGCATCCCAGCCTCACTGACGCCAGTGGACCTGGGTGCATGGCGCCTCTCCAGATCCAGGGCCTCCTACTTGAAACGGCTTAGAATGGCGATCTGCGCCTGGCCACCACCAGTCCTCACACGCTCTGCTGCATTATGAGCCGCCTTCTCCTGAAAATGAGTGAAGAGCATTGATTAGTGCAAATTGCACATGGACTCTGTTCATGCACGGTCCACCCCAACCAGAGTGGGACATATCAGGGCTCCAGTGCCTCCTCACCCAGCTGCTGCCAAGCACTCACACAAAGGTGCTAGGCCTGCTCCCCACCCCCCCACCACCCCCTGCCCCCCTTGGCCACATGTTGCCTACATCACATTAGGCACCACATGGTATACCCTTCCATAGCAAGGAGGCGCAAGCATATGGAGTGCAGAGCGCAGCAGATGGTTCATTGCCACACCACCTTGAAGCTCCCCTCCCACCATCTCATCACCCTGACTAGGACATGTCCCGGAGTTCTAACACAGCACCTAGGTGCAGCTCCTCCACGTTGTCCCCACAACAGTCATGTGGGACTCAGTGTAACACATGCTGCGGGGGCAAAATACATCTCCTCATCACCCTCTCAGGCTGACCTCAGCATGAGCAGTGTCTGCTTGCCCACCCAGCAAAGGACAAATGCCGTCAATGATTCAATACAGACACTCAGACTTTTGTGTTTGGGGGGAGGGGGGGGTGGAGTAAGCCAGCCTGCTGGGATAAATGCCCAATGCCAACATGGTACTCACCCTGCCAGAGCACAACAAGTCGTTGAAGCGCTTGCGACACTGGATCCAGGTGCGCTGCACCATGTCGCGGGAGCTCACCACCTCCTCCCAGGCAGGTTTCGTCATGTGGGGGGGCCTCCTCCTCCCATCCTGGGGGTCCGGCACCTCCCATCATGCTGCCACCTCCTCAAGGAGGGCAGCAAGGTAGTCATCGGAAAACCAAGGGGCACACTGGCCCCCCCGCCCTATCCTCCAGCCTGGCCTGTCCCGCTGCCCTACCCTCCGGATCGGCCTGCTCACCAGAGGCCCTCTGCTGTGGCCTTGCACTTGCCATTGTGAGCAACCTAGAAAAGGCTGCCGGGTCACCATTGGACCCGGCGGTCTATGCACGCCCACCGCCACCCGCCCACTTTCGCTGTGCTCGGGGGTCGAGAAACACAGGCCCAAAGCAGCAAACAGCAGCACAGAAGCAGGGAGAATTCCACATCTCAGCAGAAGCATGGAATCCACACTATCACCCCCAGAACCATTTCAGAGTGCAGAAGGCTCGCAACAGATCCAGAACTGAAACAACTGGAGTAAAAGGTTCACAAGGTACAGAACTGCTTCAGAATTACACAAAAAAGATCAAAAAGGCCAGGTCAGTACACTTTAAGCAGTAGGATCTATCACTGATACGTGATAGCAAGACTGATGAGACTTCAACTTCTTATGAAGAAATTCTGCAAGCTATTGATTCTTATTTCAGCATCCGTTGGAATTTAGTCATAGAGGACTAAATTTAATAAAAGAAAGTAAAGACCAGGCAAAAGCATGGATTCATTCATCATTGATCTCTATAGTCTGGTATGAACTGCAATTATGCAATCTTAAAAGGAAGAGCTGATTCACGACAGGATCATAGTCAGAGCCTTAGGTGAAGTATGATCAGATCTCTTGCAGACGAGAGGATTTAACAATAGTAAAAGCAGTGCAGATTGTGAGGCAAACATAACTCAGGAAACAGAATAAGGCATTTGTTTGCAAGGAAGGAGAAGTCCCGTGAAGAAGATCGAGTGAGACCATTCAGATTATAGACCAAAAACTAAGCCTGGCAAAATGGAGAAAAGCGCACCAACCATCATTTTGAAATGTCTACGGTGTAATGGGAACAAACCCCACAAGTGGGAAGAATGTCCAGCATTGGAGTGGGGGTGTGGGGAGGAGGTGGGCGGCAGAGTGCACAACTAGGAAAAATATGCCACTTCAAAACTGTCATTCGAAAACGCTGACAATCTGTCAAAAGATGGAGAAAAATTTAAAACGGTCACATATAAGAAGTGGAAGAACCACAAGCAAAGCAACTAACCTTCCTGGGGGAGGTAAATGATACTGAAAGCAAGTATTGGAGTATTAAACTTGAAGTGCATGGACACCCCACAGAGTTTAAACTAGACACAGGAGCAGGGGTTTCTGTTTTATCAAATGAAGTCAAATGGCTCAAACAGCTTACATTGCAACAGTCATCTATCAAATTACAAGGTTCTGGTGGGACAACTTTAAAAGTGAAAGGCCAACTCATGGCAAAGCTGAAGTATGAAGGCCGATAAATCTTTGAACCTTTCTATGTCATTAAAAATTAAGAGTGCACTCTGTTAAGTATGGAGGCATACCTAAAACTGAAATTGATCGATAAAGTGGATGAAGTTGCTGATGAGAACTACTGCAGTACCTTTCGAAATTAATTTTCATAATTGTTTACAGGACTAGGGAAGTTAAAGACATTTCACCCTATGAGATGATTCTTTGCCCCTTTACGTCAAGGAAAGATCCTCAGCCACTCTGTATAAGAATCCGCGCGGATTTAATTCAACTAAACAAATCATTGGAACCTGACACCTTAAGTGGATGAGAGCCTTGACAAATTACCCAGGAATGCATGATTGACAAAATTTTATGTGAACAGTGGATCTTGGCAGTTGCCTCTGGAAAAATAATCCAGATTGCTGACCACATTTATAATGCTGGGCAGAATTTTTAGCTCGGCATGTGGGCGCATGCCTGACCTGCTCAAGTGTGAAATAGCGTATGATGGCGTCAGGCAAGCATCCTGACGTCATCGCGCACTCACGTGATATTTCAGTTGGCGGGTGTGCGCGAGAGTCGGAAGCATGTCTGCCGATGATTTAAGAGGCCTATTAAGGCCATTAAAATTACAATTAACAGAAACTTTTCGTTGCCTGTCCAACGTTACGGTTTGCGGGTGGACGAATCTGCCAGACGGCCTTTGCATTTTTCAGGAAACCTCATCCACGGGCGGGATGAAGTTCCTGTTATTAAATAAAAAACGAATAAAAATGAATGGACAGAATTTTCATCTTGTATATGTTCAGGTGACTGATTCTGACACGTGGGCATTTTTTCCGTAATTTAAAATCTGTTTTTATTGCATTTAAATTCTTCAGCTCTCTGAGGCAGCTCTCTGCCTTCAGGGAGCTTTCATTCCGTGCTCCCCCATGCCCATGCTGACTTCAGCGCTCACCCTCCTCCTGCCCCCACCCCGGTAGCGCTGAGCCTTTCAGCACACGTTACACACTGGCTGGTCGTTAATTGGCCAGCCAGTGTGAAATCGCGGTCAGGGGTCTGTTCCCCGGCCACTCCTGGGCCTGCCGATTGCGCGCATCTGCCCAACTAAAAATACTGCCCATTATTGTTTCAACAGATTGCCCTTTGAAATCACATACACTCTAGAAATTTTCCAGAGAACAATGTCTCACACTGTAGGAGGCGTGGAAAGAGTGACATGCCATATGGTCAACACTTATACATGGCTCCAGGAGAGAAGAGCATGATCACAGAGTCAGAGCAGTGCTGAGAGTCTTACAGGATGCAGGTCTAGCATTGAATGAGAAATGTGAGTTCACCAAACCTATGATCAAGTTTCTAGGTCACAGTACAAGCCACTGGACTCGCAGTTGATCCACAAAAACTTAAGTTATCAGAGAATTTTCACAACCCAGGAATGTAACTGAGCTTCAAAGTAGGCAAGCTCCAACCAAATTTAGCAGAGGTCAACAAGCCCTTGAGACAGCTATTGAGACAGGACCAACAGTGGTGCTGGAATGTGGACCAGAAAAATGCCATCAAAAAGATTAAACTTTTAACCTCTTCTGAAATCTTATGCACCTTACAACCCAGAATTGCCGACCATAGTAGCAGCAGATGCATCATCTTTAGGTCTGAGGGCAGTTTTATTTCAAGTGCAGAGAGAAGGCAAGAATAGAGCAGTCTACTGTGCCTCCAGATCACCAACAGAAACGGAACAATGATACGCCATGATAGAAAAAGTATTGACAGCCATGTGGGCATGCAAAAAATTTATGTTATGAGGTTGTGTTTCAAAATCGAAATAGGCTATAAGCCACTAGTCATCCTTCTGAACATGAAAGAAATTGCGAAAATGCCGCCCAGAATTCAAATGTTCAGATTATGATTGGTGAGGTATGACTCCATCAGAGAGAATGTGCAAGGGAAGTATCAAGCAATGGTAGACACACCGGGCAGCATATTATGGGGGGGCTAAATAGGCTGTCAGTGGGACTTCTACCTCTTACTGCGGAGCAAGTCCTACCCTCAGGAGCTGCCAGCTGATCCAATTAGTTGTCAGCTCCAGCAGTCCTGACAGTGCCAAGAGTGCATTAGGAAGTGCTGCTGGGATTGCAGGCAGGCCCAAGAAAAAGACCCATGGATCTCAGAAGAAGATAAGTTCAGGGTCTTGGGCAGGGAGGGTTTGGCCAGTTTAGGGAGGGGGTACTGTGTTTTACAGAGCAGGTGGGTAGGAAAAAAGTAGAGGTACTATCTTAGGGGGAACTGCCCTCTCGGTGCCCTGAAGATAGTACCCCCCTTTCTTCCCACCCTTTTAATAGGTTTGTTTCAAAAATTGACCTGCCCACTCCCACCCAGCTACCCAAGCCAACTGTATTATGGCGTGGGCAATGTGTTATCAGGGTCATTTGGCTTGTTAATAAGCTCATTTAGATTGTGGGATTTGAACTCAATAACACTCTGGAATTAAAAGTCTAATGATGAACATGAAACCATTGTCAATTGCTGTAAAAACCCATCTGGTTCACTAATGTCTTTTAGGGAAGGAAACCTGTTACCCTTACCTGGTCTGGCTTACATGTGACTCTAGATGCACAGCAATGTGGTTGACTCTTGAATGCCCTATGCAATGGCCTAGCAAGCCACTCAGTTGTATCAGACCGCTGCAAAGTCTTTAAAAAGGAATGAAACCTGATGGACCACCCGGCATTGACCTAGGCACTGGAAACGACAATGGCAAAGTCAGCCCGGTCAACCCTGCAAAGTTCTCCTTACTAACATCTGGGGACTAGTGCCAAAAATGGGACAGCTGTTTCACATACTAGTCAAGCAACAGCCTGACATAGTCATCCTCATGGAATCATAACTTACAGATAATGACCCAGACACTACCATCACCATCCCTGGGTATGTCCTGTCCCACCGGCAGGACAGATCCAGCAGAGGTGACAGTACAGTGATACACAGTCAGGAGGGAGTTGTCTTGGGAGTCTTCAACATCAACTCCGGACCCCATGAAGTCTCATGGCATCAGGTCAAACATGGGCAAGGAAACCTCCTGCTGATTACTGTGTACCGCCCTCCCTCAGCTGATGAATCAGTACTCCTCCATGTTAAACACCAGTTGGAGGAAGCACTGAGGGTGGAAAGGGCGCAGAATGTACTCTGGGTAGGGAACTTCAATGTCCATCACCAAGAGTGGCTCGGTAGCACCACTACTGACCGAGCTGGCCGAGTTCTAAAGAACATAACTGCTAGACTGGGTTTGCAGCAGGTGGTGAGGGAACCATAAGAGGGATGGTGAAGTCTGGGACATTATCTGTAAGGTATGATTCCATGAGGATGACTATGTCAGGCTTGACTAGTCTGTGAGACAGCTCTCCCAAATTTGTTAGTAAGGAGGACATTGCAGGGTCGACAGGGCTGCGATTGCTGTTGTCGTTTCCGGTGCCTAGGTCAATGCTGGGTGGTCCATCTGTTTTCACTTTTTTTTTGTATGTTTGTGGTGGCTTGTTAGGCCATTTCAGAGGGCATTTAAGAGTGACATGTAGTCCAGGTAAGGACAACAGATTTCTTTCCCTAAAGGCCATTAGTGAACTAGATGGGTATTTACAACAATCGACAATGGTTTTACAGTCACCATTGCACTTTTAATTCCAGATTTTTATTGGATTCAAATTCCACCATCTACCACGGTGGGATTTGAACCCAGGTCCCAGAGCATTACTTTAAGTCTCTGGATCACTAGTCCAGCAACAATACCACTACGCCATTGCCTCCCCCTACATGATATTTATTCATTTCCATACAGACGAGGCCAGCCAGGCTGAGCCAGCCAGGCTGAACAAGCCAGAGGGTTTTCAGCGATTGCTGGGCTTCCCCACATCCAGGGCCAATCAACTGCACTCAGTGTGGCCATCAAGGCGCCAGCAGATCAGTCAGGTGCCTTTGTCAACAGGAAGGGCTCGATGAATGTCCAGATATTTCGTGACCACGAGATGCAGATTCTGCAAGCCTGTGCAAGGTACCCTGGCAGCTCCCATGACACTTACTTCCTCAGACACTCGCAGGTGCCAATTTTGTTCACTGCTTCAGCTTAGCTGGATCAATAGTTGCTGGGTGGTGAGGGCTATCTGTTGAAAAGGTAACTTATGACACCTCTGCACCACCCAAGAACACAGGCAGAGCAGAGTTATACTTAGTCATGCCTCCACAAGGGCGGTGATAGAGAGGACCATAGGTCTTCTAAAGATGTGCTTCCAATGCCTGGACTTTTGAGGAGGAGCACTACAATACCCTCCAAAGCAGGTGTCACTGATAGTGGTTGCATGCTGGACTCTCCACAATCTGGCTCTGGCATGGGGCCACCCACTGGAGGAAGAGGATCTTGAGGTAGCTCCACAGGCCACAGAGAGTGAATCCAGTGATGAATCAGAAGAGGAGCCCGGTGAGGAGAACGGCAAGGATGTGGAGGCAGACCTCTGGATCCATCAGGGAGGTGGGGATGCCTTGATCCAACGCTCCTTCAGCCAGGCTGCCAAAGATATGCTTTCACCTCATGCCAGGGCTGTCGTCTCCATCCTGGATGTTTGAAATGACCCTTTCCCTTGAACCTAAAGACCATTCAGTGCCTGTGCAATGAAGTTTAGAGCCACTCACGTCCAGCATGAGATACTCACATGCCCGGCACCTACTAAACAAGTGAAGCATACTCAGCTCATTAAGACAAAAGCAAAATTTATATGATGGTGGCACTCACATCAAATGAACATAACTATATATGAAGTTAATGGTCACATCAGGAGACGTATTAACAAAACATGGCAGAACAGAAGATCACCCGTGAACAGTCCCTCTTGTGTTCATGGTGCCTTAGACTTACGTTTGTGAGTGCTGTGTCTTGTTGGCCACACACCCCTCCCTCACTGGCAGCGGCATTGGAGGCAGCCTGCTGACTGTGCTGTCCTGTAGGCCTTGATGACTTTGGCAGTTGTCCTCTGACCATTGGAGCCCGTGCTGGCCTTGCCAGGGAGGGAGCATCCAGTGTCACAACTGGCCTCTCCCCAGTCATCGCAGGCTCAGCAGATGTCACAGTTACTGGCAGAGGGGCGGAGAAGCTGCATCCGTCATCCAGAACGCCTTGAGAGGAGCCCGCAGCTTGTACGCCAACATGAGATTGCACTGGACCTCTCTGCTCGCCATTGATGGACGGGCACCTAACTAGGATACTGGGTGCCTCATCCATCTCCCACACTGACACTGACCTCCTGAGGTAATTGCCTGTGTGAGGTCTTGCAGGTCCAAGCACAACCCCAGGAACCCCTTATTCTGTCCCTGGAGTTGCCTTTTCATGAGAGCCGCCCCACTCTCTTAATGGAGGAGGCAGTACGCCCAACCATGAGGCTCAACGCAGTGCCCATGCTCCGCATGGACTCCTCCACAACAGAGATCATGGCATGCATACTTTCATGGATCTCTGCCAGATCCTCCCACAAATCCCGCTGGACATCCAGCATCTGCCACCTAATGGACTAATTGAGAGGCTCATGATCTGTGTTTGATTCAGCATCATCTTGGTCTCCAGCAGTCCTCTGACTGCCAGCACCCTGGGCACTTTCTGTCTCCAGCTGCTCCTCAAGCGAATGTGAAGTGCCCTCACTGCTATGCACCAACATTCTAGCTGACTATCTAATGCCTGCTGAGATGCTGATATCTGCATTGGTGCCTGGTTCAAAGAAGGGGTGTGACACAGGTGCATCTAAAGCCCAGTGGTTCTTTGGCATCAAGAGTGACTCTTCGGGATCCGGCGTTCAAGAGTGAGCTGGCGATTCTAACAACGACATGTCATTACACTGTCACTGTGGATGTCAAGAGCCCTGGTGAGACAATGGAGATCTGCATCATGTGATCAATGGGGACTCCAGGTTTGAGGCTCCCATTAATGATGAGACTACAGAAGAATGTTTGCACAATCCAACACTCTCACCTCTATGCACTGCACCTTTGTTAGAGCACTTGGGGAGGGCTAACAAGGCAAGGGATTACACTACGACTGGTAGGACCGTAGAAAGTACTGAAGATCAGAGGGACCTTGGTGTGCATATCCATAGAACCCTGAAAATAGCAGGGCAGGTAGATAAGGTGGTTAAGAAGGCATATGTGATACTTGCCTTTATTAGCCGAGGCATAGAATACAAGAGCAGAGAGGTTATGCTGGAACTGTATAAAATGCTGGTTAGGCCACAACTGGACTACTGCGTGCAGTTCTGGTCACCATATTATAGGAAGGATGTGACTGCATTGGAGAGGGTGCAGAGGAGATTTACCAGGATGCTGCCTGGGCTGGAGAGTCTGAGCTATGAGTAGAGATTGGATAGGCTGGGGTTGTTTTCCTTGGAGCAGCGAAGGTTGAGAGGAGACCTGATAGGGGCGTATAAGATATTGAGGAGCATAGATAGTGTGGATGGGAAGGCACTTTTTCCATTGCTAGAAGGGCAATGACCAGGGAGCATGGATTTAAGGGAAGAGGTGGAAGGCTAAGGGAAGGTAAGGAGAAATTTTTTCACCCAGAGGTTGATGAGAGTCTGGAACTCACTGCCTGAAAGGGTGGTTGAGTTAAACTCTCGTAACATTTAAGAAGTATTTAGATATTCACTTGTGTTGCCATAGCCCCTAGGGCTAGGAGCCAAGCACTAGAAAATGAGATTAGTGTAGTCAGCTCTTTGTTGACCGGCACGGTCACGGAGGGCCGAATGGCCTCCTTCTTTCTGTAGACGTCTATGAGTCGAGAGAACCCTGCTTCTCCACGACCGGCTGACTGAGGTGAGTGGTGGCACTCCAGTTCCAAGGATCCATCTCGTACCTCGTCAGAATGAGGAGCTTTGTGGGGCCTCCGCCTGTCTTAGTTCTTTCATTGGCGTTATAAGAACATAACATAAGAACTAGGAGCAGGAGTAGGCAATTCAGCCCCTCGAGCCTGCCCCGCCATTCAATACGATCATGGCTGATCTCATTTCGGCCTCAACTCCAATTTCCTGCCCTGTCCCCATAACCTTTCAACCCGTTACTAATTAAAAATCTATCTATCTCCTCCTTAAATTTATTCAGCGTCCTGGCATCCACTGCAATCTGAGGTAGTGAATTCCACAGATTAACGATCCTTTGAGATAAGTAATTCCTTTTCATCTCTGATTTAAATCTACCACCCCTTAGCCTAAAACTATGGCCTCTCATTCTAGAATGCCCCAGAAGGGGAAACATCCGCTCCACATCAACTTTGTCTATCCCCTTTAGCATCTTATATACCTCAATTAGATCTCCTCTCATCCTTCTAAACTCTAGCGATTATAGGCCTAACCTGCTCAATCTCTCCTCATAAGACAAGCCCCGCATCTCTGGAATCAATCTAGTGAACCTCCTCTGAACCGCCTCCAGTGCAACTACATCCTTCCTCAAGTAAGGAGACCAAAACTGTGCACAGTACTCCAGGTGCGGTCACACCAATGTCTTGTACAGTTGCAACAACACTTCCCTATTTTTATACTCCATTCCTTTAGCAATAAATGCCAAAATTCCATTTGCCTTCCTTATTACCTGCTGTACCTGCATACTAGCTTTCAACCATGTTATGTTGCCTGCACGGTGCCAGGGTGAGGGACATCTCTGACCGGCTTGAAAGGATATTAGAGAGGGAGGGGGAGGATCCAGTTGTTGTGGTCCACATCGGGACAAATCAAATAGGTAAGACTAGGAAAGAGGACCTGTTTGGGGATTATCGGAAACTAGGAACTAAATTAAAGAACAGGTCCTCAAGGGTTATAATCTCCGGATTACTACCTGAGCCACGTGCAAATTGGCATAGGGACGCGAGAATAAGGGAAGTAAACACGTGGCTAAAGGAGTGGTGTGGGAAAGAGGGGATCCATTTCGTGGGGCACTGGCATCAGTATTGGAATAGGAGGGATCTGTACCGTTGGGACGGTCTCCACCTGAACCGATCTGGGACCAATGTTCTAGCGAAAAGAGTAAATAGGGTGGTCAACAGGACTTTAAACTCGAAAGTGGGGGGGTGGAGGGAAGGGTAAAACTCCAAGAAGTATGACTAATGGGAAACAAAGCAGCAGGTTAGCATGTGGGGGGGTGGATTCAACTTCATGGAAAATTATGAAAAAACTGAAAAGAAAGGAGAGCCCAGGAGAGGCTATTAAAGTCTCCAGAACATAAAATAGGACAGAGTGCTTGGAAAGGGCTAGAAATCTAACTTCAAGCACATCAGATAAAGGGACGACAATGAGAAAAGGGACGGGAAATACAGGACTGAAGGTGTTGTATCTGAATGCACGCAGTATACGAATTAAGGTAAGTGAGCTTGTGGCGCAGATTGAAATTGGCAGGTATGATGTGGTGGGCATCACGGAGACATGGCTGCAAGGGGATCAGGACTGGGAGCTAAACATCCAAGGATATACATCCTATCGAAAAGATAGGCAGGTTGGCAGAGGGGGTGGGGTTGCTTTGTTAGTAAGAAATGAAATTAAATCGATAGCAAGAAATGACGTAGGGTCAGATGATGTAGAATCTGTGTGGGTAGAGTTGAGGAACCGCAAAGGTAAAAAAACCATAATGGGAGTTATGTACAGGCCTCCAAACAGTAGTCAGGATGTGGGGCACCAGGAGTTAGAAAAGGCGTGTAAGAAAGGCAAGGTTACAATAATCATGGGGGATTTCAATATGCAGGTAGACTGGGAAAATCAGGTTGGTAGTGGATCCCAAGAAAAGGAATTTGTAGAATGTCTACGAGATGGCTTTTTGGAGCAGCTTGTGGTGGAGCCCACTAGGGAACAGGCAATTCTAGATTTAGTGATGTGTAATGAGGCAGATTTGATAAGGGAGCTTAAGGTGCAGGAACCCTTAGGAGGAAGTGACCATAATATGATAGAACTTACCCTGCAATTTGAGAGGAAAAAGCTGGAATCAGATGTAACAGTATTACAGTTGAATAAAGGCAACTACAGAGGCATGAGGATGAGCTGGCCAGAATTGACTGGGAGATGAGCCTAGCAGGAAAGACAGTGGAACAGCAATGGCAGGAGTTTCTGGGAGTAATTTGGGAGACACAGCAAAAATTCATCCCTAGGAAGAAGAAGCATACTAAAGGGAGGACGAGGCAACCATGGCTGACAAGGGAAGTCAGGGACAGCATAAAAGCTAAAGAGAAAGCATACAATGTGGCAAAGAGCAGTGGGAAACCAGGGGATTGGGAAGCCTACAAAGACCAACAGAGGACAACTAAAAAAGAAATAAGGAGGGAGAAGATTAAATATGAGGGTAAACTAGCCAGTAATATAAAAAAATATTGCAAGAGTTTTTTTTAGATATATAAAGGGTAAGAGAGAGGCAAAAGTGGACATTGGGCCGCTGGAAAATGACGCTGGAGAAGTAGTAGTGGGGAACAAAGAAATGGCGGAGGAACTGAATAGGTACTTTGCATCAGTCTTCACGGTGGAAGACACGAGTAACATACCCAAAGTTCAAGAGAGTCGGGGGGCAGAGGTGAGTATGGTGGCCATTACCAAGAAGGTGCTAGGAAACTGAAAGGTCTGAAGGTGGATAAATCACCTGGACCAGATGGATCGCTGAAGAGATAGTGGAGGCGTTAGTGGTGATCTTTCAGGAATCACTCAAGTCAGGGAGGCTCCCAGAGGACTGGAAAATCGCTAATGTAACCCCCCTGTTTAAGAAGGGAGTGAAGCAAAAGACGGGAAATTACGGGCCGATTAGCCTGACCTCGGTCGTTGGTAAGATTTTAGAGTCCATTATTAAGGATGAGATTTCAGAATACTTGGAAGTGCATGGTAAAATCGGGCAAAGTGAGCATGGTTTCATCAAGGGGAGGTCATGCCTGACAAACCTGTTAGAATTCTTTGAGGAGGTAACGAATAAGTTAGACAAAGGAGAGCCAATGCAATTTACCTACTTGGACTTCCAGAAGGCCTTTGACAAGGTGCCGCACAGGAGGCTGCTCAGTAAGATAAGAGCCCATGGTGTTAGAGACAAGGTACTAGCATGGTTAGAAGATTGGCTGTCTGGCAGGAGGCAGAGAGTGGGGATAAGGGGGTCCTTCTCAGGATGGCAACCGGTGACTAGTGGAGTTCCGCATGGGTCAGTGTTGGGACCACAACTTTTCATTTTATACATTAATGATCTAGATGAAGGAACTGAGGGCATCCTGGCTAAGTTTGCAGATGATACAAAGATAGGTGGAGGGACATGTAGTATTGAGGAGGCGGGGAGGCTGCAGAAGGATTTGGACAGGTTAGGAGAATGGGCAAAGAAGTGGCAGATGGAATACAACGTGGGGAAGTGTAAGGTCATGCACTTTGGTAGGAAGAATAGAGGCAAGGACTATTTTCTAAATGGGGAGAGAATTCAGAAATCTGGAGAGCAAAGGGACTTGGAAGTCCTAGTCCAGGATTCTCTTAAGGTTAACTTGCAGGTTGAATCGGTCGTTAGGAAGGCAAATGCAATGTTGGCATTTATTTCGGGAGGACTAGAATATAAAAGCAGGGATGTGCTGCTGAGGTTTTATAAGGCTCTGGTCAGACCACATTTAGAATATTGTGAGCAATTTTGGGCCCCGTATCTCAGGAAGGATGTGCTGGCCCTGGAGAGGGTCCAGAGGAGGTTCACGAGAACAATCCCAGGAATGAAAGGCTTAACATATGAAGAACGTTTGAGGACTCTGGGTGTATACTCGATGGAGTTTAGAAGGATGAGGCGGGATCTGATTGAAACTTACAGAATACTGAAAGGCCTGGATAGAGTGGACGTGGGGAAGATGTTTCCATTAGTAGGAGAGACTAGGATCCGAGGGCACAGCCTCAGAGCAAAGGGAAGACCTTTTAGAACAGAGATGAGGAGAAACTTCTTTAGCCAGAGAGTGGTGAATCTATGGAATTCATTGCCACAGAAGGCTGTGGAGGCCAGGTCATTGAGTGTATTTAAGACCGAGATAGATAGGTTCTTGATTGGTAAGGGGATCAAAGGTTACGGGGAGAAGGCAGGAGAATGGGGTTGAGAAACTTATCAGCAATGATTGAATGGCGGAGCAGTCTCGATGGGCCGAATGGCCTAATTTCTGCTCCTATGTTTTATGGTCTTATGGTCTTATTCATGCACGAGGACACCCAGATCCCTCTGCACTGAAGCATTATGAAGTTTCTCTCCATTTAAATAATAAGTCGCCTTTTTAGTCTTCCAACCAAAATGGATATCCATGTTAAACTCCATCTGCCAAATTTTGGCCCATTCACCTAAGCTGTCCATATCCATTTGTAAATTTCTTATTTCTTCATTGCAACTTACTTTCCCATCTATTTTGGTGTCATCTGCAAATTTAGCAATGCTACCTTCTATCCCTGAATCCAAGTCATTTATATAGATTATAAATAGTTGGGGCCCAAGGACCGAACCCTGTGGCACCCCACTAGTTACAGCTTGCCATCCAGAAAAAGACCCATTTATCCCGACTCTCTGCTTTCTGTTGGTTAGCCAATCCTCTATCCAAGCTAATATATTACCCCTCACTCCATGTGATATTATCTTGTGTATTAATCTTTTGTGTGGCACCTTATCAAAGGCCTTCTGGAAGTCCAGATATACTACATCTACAGGATCCCCATTATCTACTTTGCTTGTCACATCTTCAAAGGACTCTAGCAGATTAGTCAAATGTGATTTACTCTTTCCATGGCTTCTCTTCTTCTGAAATGACAGAGGAGCATTGATTTGTCCATTCTCTACATGCAGCGCCATTGCAGTCTGGCAAATACCCCCTTCTGGGACACCTTGCAGAGTACGTTCAAGCAGTGGCACTCGACCCACAAGGCTCTCAGGCCAAGTAGCCAGGGTTCACCTCCTTGGCTGGCTCCAGTGTCAGTGACTGCTGGCACTCAGACTCCAACACCCCTGAACTTCATGGGTGGATGGTCAGCCCTTAACACTTCTCTACAGTGACCTATGCCCACTCATTACTCACCCTTGCCAAGTGCAGCAGATTGTTGAACTTGTTGCGGCACTGCACCCATGCACAATGTTGTGGCCGTTGACCTCAGCTGCCAACTCCTCTCAGGCTTTTTTAGTCAGGTGCTTGCACACAAACAGGGGAGAGACCTCGTCCTGAGTGAGACACAGCCAGAGTGAGTGTGGGTATTGGCAATTTGGACCACAGTGTGAATTGAACTGTTAAGTCTTTCTCTTTAATTTTTGTAAGTTCAGTAGTCTAGTTAAAAGGTTGGTAAGGTAGCTGACTCAGCTGACTGTGTGATAGTTAACTGTCAATCACCTGAAGCCTAATTAGGGCCTGAATAGGTGTTGAGTGAGACACAGCCAGAGTGAGTGTGGGTATTGGCAGTTTGGTGCACAGTGGGAATTCAGTGCATAGGGGAAGAGGTGCTCTTTGCATTTTTTCTTTGTTATCGAACTTCTTAAATCTTCAGAGAATGGTCTTGCCCTGCTGCAGCAGTAGAGGCTGCAAGGAAAGGAATGACTGATAAGTAGTGGGTAAGGTCAGATAAGTATTTGCTACTTTTAGTGCTTATAGTTTAAGGTCTCTTTGTGATTTATAGTTTGTATATTCTGTAGTAACGAGGATCAGGAAAGAAGCGCCCTAGAATAATTGATTTAAAAGGTTCAATTTAAAGGGATAAGTCATGACAGGAGAGCTGAAAGCAGGAGTGCTCCTCGTGCTCCATGTGGGAAGCCGGGAACATTTCCAGTGCCCAGGGCCGGCATGTGTGCAGGAAGTATGTCCAGCTGCAGCTCCTGGAAGCTCAGGTTTCAGAGCTGGAACGGCGGCTGGGGACACTGTGGAGCATCTGTGAATCTGAGAGCATCGTGGATAGCACGTTTAGAGAGGTGTTCACAGCAGCTGAAGGGACTTGAGGAAGGAAGGGAATGAGTGACCACCATGCAGTCCAAGAGAAACAGGCAGGTAGTTCAGGAGTCCCTTGGGGTCCCGCTCTCAAATCGGCATTCCATTTTAGAGGCTGATGAGGGTGCTGGTTTCTCCAGGGAGTGCAGACAAAGCCAAGCTTTTGGCACCACAAGCAGCCTGTCTGTACAGGAGGGGAGGAAGAGAGGAAGAGCAATAGTAATAGGGGATTCTATAGTCAGGGGAACAGATAGGCATTACTGTGGCCATCAACGTGACTCCAGGATGGTGTATTGCCTCCCTGGTGCCAGGGTTAGGATGTCACTGAATGGCTGCTGAAGGCGGAGGATGATAAGGCAGAGGTCATGGTACATGTTGGTACCAATGACATAAGTAGAAAGAGGGATGAGGTCTTGCATCAAGAATTCAGGGAGTTAGGCAGTAGACTAAAAAGCCAAGACCTCTCGGGTTGTAATCTGGATTACTCCCAGTGCCACGTGCTAGCGAGCTCAGAAATAAGAAAATAGCGCAGATGAATATGTGGCTTAAGAGTTGGTGCAGGAGGGAGGGTTTTTGATTTTTGGATCACTGGGACCATTTCTGTGGAAGGTGGGACTGTATAAGTGGGATGGTCTACATCAGAACCAGAGCGGGACTAACATCCTTGCGGACGGATTTGCTAGTGCTGTTGGGAGGAGTTGAAACTAATTCAGCAGGGGGAGGGGACACAGAATGTTAGGAGAATAGGGACACATCTTAATACAGTAAAACAATCAAGTCAGAGGGAGTACAGCTGCATTAAGTTTCAAGGGAGTAAGGCAAGATTGGATGGCCTCTACTTTAATGGCAGGAGTATTACAGGTAAAACGGATGAGTTAAGGATGAGGATTGACACGTGGATTTGTGATATAGTAGCCATCACTGAGACATAGTTGAGGGAGGGGCAGGATTGGCAGCTCAACATTCCGGGACATAGAATCTTCAGGCGAGACGGGGAGGGGGTAAAAGAGGAGGAGGCATTGCATTATTAGTTAAGGAGTCAGTTACTGGAGTAAGGAGAGATGATATCTTGGAGGGGGCATCGAATGAAGCTTTGTGGGTAGAGCTTTGGAATAAAAATGGGGCAGCCACATTGTTAGGTGTTTATTATAGACCCCCAGATAGTCAGCGGGAAATTGAGGAGCAAATACGTAAACAACTTGCGGAGGTGTGTAAAGACAATAACAATAGGGTAATTACATTAGGTGATTTCAACTTTCCCAACACTAATTGGGATAGACATAGTGTTAAGGGCTTAGATGGAGTGGATTTCGTTAAATGTGCACAGGAGAACTTTTCAGGTCAATACGTAGAGGGTCCAACAAGGGATGGACCTAATTCTGGAAAATGAAGTCAGACAGGTGGCTGAGGTGGTGGTGGGGGAGCATTTTAGTGATAGCAACCACAACATGGTACAATTTAAGCATGTTATGGACAAAGAAATAGACACGTTGCAAAATAATGTATTAGATTGGGGGAGAGTGGATTTTAGTAAAATAAGGCAGGATCTGGCCAAGGTAGACTGGGAACAGCTACTGGTGGGGAAATCTACAAAGGAGCAGTGGGGGCCATTCAAAAAGGAATTTGGGCAGGTACAAACTCAACATGTTCCCTCTAGGGTGATAGGAAGCAGAAACAAGCCCAGAGAACCATGGATGACCAGAGATATTCAGGATACGATGAGAAGGAAAAGAGAGGCTTTTAGCAGGTACAAGGGAAGCAAGTCAGTGGAGGCATTAGTGGAGTACAGAAAGTGCAGGGTGGAGCTTAAGAAAGCAATTAGGAAAGCAAACAGGGATATGAGAAAGCTCTGGCTGGTAAAAGTAGGGAAAATCCCAAGATATTCTATAAGTATATCAATGGGAAGAGGATAACCAGGGAAAAAGTAGGGATCAAGGGGGCAATCTATGGTGGAGCCAGAGGAAATCGATAGAGTGTTGAACGAATACTTCACATCTGTCTTCACCCAAGAGAATGAGGATGAAGGTATCGAACTCTGGGAGAGAGACGGCAAGGTTCTTGAGCAAATTGACATAGGGAGTGACAAGGTATTGGAGGTATTGGCAGGCTTAAAAGTAGACAAATCTCCAGGTCCGGATGATTTGTGTCCCAGACTGCTGAGGGAGGCAAGGGAGGAGATCGCAGGAGCTCTGACCCAAATTTTTAATTCCTCTCTGGCCACGGGGGAGGTGCCAGAGGACTGGAGAACAGCTAATGTGGTTCTGCTATTTAAGAAGGGTTGTAGAGTTAAGCTAGGGAACTACAGGCCAGTGAGTCTCACGTCAGTGGTTGGGAAACTATTGGAGAAATTTCTGAAGGAGAGAATCTATCTCCACTTGGAGAAGCAAGGTTTGATCAGGGATAGTCAACATGACTTTGTCAGAGGGAGGTCATGTCTAACAAATTTGATTGAATTTTTTGAGGAGGTGACCAGGTGTGTAGATGAGGATAGTGCAGTTGATGTAGTTTATATGGATTTCAGCAAAGCCTTTGACAAGGTCCCACATGGGGGACTTATAAAGAAGGCAAATGCACATGGGATACAGGGTAATATGATAAGGTGGATTCAAAATTGGTTTAGTTGTAGGAGACAGAGGGTGATGACAGAAGGATGCTTTAGTGACTGGAAGCCAGTGTCCAGTGGCATACCACAGGGATCTGTGCTGGGTCGCCTATTATTCATCATTTATATAAACGACATAGATGACTATGTGGGGGGTAGGATTTGTAAGGTTGCGGATGACACAAAGATTGGCTGGGTGGTGAACAGTGAGATTGAGTGTCTTGGGCTACAGGATGATATAGATGGGATGTTCAAATGGGTAGATAAGTGGCAGATGGAATTTAACCCTGAAAAGTGTGAGGTGATACACTTTGGAAGGAGTTATTTGACAAGGAAGTATTCAATGAATGGCATGACACTAGGAAGTTCTGAGGAACAAAGGGACCTTGGGCGTGTGTGTCCATAGATCTCTGAAGGTGGAGGGGCATGTTAGTGGCGTGGTGAAAAAGGCATGTGGGATACGTCTTTATCAATCGAGGCATAGATTACAAAAGTAGGGAGGTCATGTTGGAGTTGTATAGTACCTTGGTGAGGCCACAGCGGGAGTACTGTGTGCAGTTCTGGTCACCACGTTATAAGAAGGATGTGATTGCACTGGAGTGGGTGCAGAGGAGATTCAGGGTGTTGCCTGGGATGAAACATTTAAATTATGAAGAGAGGTTGGATAGACTTGGGTTGTTTTCGTTGGAGCAGAGAAGACTGAGGGGCAACCTGATCGAGGTGTACAAGATTATGAGGCGCATGGACAGGGTGGATATGGAGCAGCTGTTCCCTTTAGTTGAAGGGTCAGTCATGAGGGACATAAGTTCAAGGTGAGAGGCAGGAGGTTTAGTGGGGATGTGAGGAAAGACCTTTTTACCCAGAGGGTGGTGACGGTTTGGGATGCAGTGCCTGGGATGGTGGTGGAGGCGGATTGCCTCACATCTTTTAAAAAGCACCTGGATGAGCACTTGGCATGTCATAACATTCAAGGCTATGGGCCAAGTGCTGGTAAATGGGATTAGGTAGGTAGGTCAGGTGTTTCTCATGTGTCAGTGCAGACTCGAAGGGCCACTTCTGCACTCTGTGATTCTGCAGTGGCTTCCTCCTGCCATCTCTGGGTGCTAGAGTGTCCCTCCTGACACCGACCTCCTCCACAAGGACCACAGGGCACTCACACAAAAAACGGAGGGGCTGAGTGCCCATCTGACTTGCCCTTCCGCCCATGATGTTTCCAGAATCTGCTGAGGCCATTGGTCAAGTGAAATAGTCTTCTGGACAGACTCCAAAGATTCTCCCCTGGCAGCCTTCAGGGCGCTGCCTCTGCCGGTTTTAAAGCACCTGCCGGTTCACCATTGGACCCTGCTTTCAACAGGCCCCCGCCCAGCCCTTCCCGACTACTGAGAGGATGCGTTTCACGCTCGGCGGACCTTAATTGGCCATCCAGCATAAAATCACATTTGCAACACAACCAAGGCCAGGAGTGGATTCCACATCTGCATCCGCTCCCGCTGACTTGGTGCACACGCCAAGCGTGAAATTTAGGCCTTGGCAAGAAAGCCAATATAAACTTGAGCTTACTACTCAGATCCTGATGAAGAAGAAGAAAGAAGTTCTACAGCCATCCAAGAGAAGATCACTCATGCTGACAGATGGGAGAAGATCCTCAACCTCAAAAGAAGATCAGAACCTCAGAGACTAACCCTGTGAAGTCTGAGACTTTGGTGAGGGAAGATGTAGGAGGATGTAAATATGATATGGATGAAGACTTGGAGGGAGATGTAGAATAAAGGGTTAATAACAGAAGCATACATGATGTTGATGTAATAATGATGTCAGATCACATGACCGAGAATGAAGCGAGATCTGGAAGGAGTACAATCTGCACCAAATGCTGTGAATAAACAGCAATGATTTTGAGAAACCACAGACTTGAACATCATGGTTTGGGAGAATAAACAATCACCAAAACCCCCGTCTAGACCCCGACCACACAATGAAACGGACGGGAATGGAGAAGACAGGAACTAAGGAAGACAAAGGGGAGGAAGGTATGGTAGGGCAGTGGAGTTAGGGCAGAGGGAGAGGAGATGAATTGGGTGAAGGGAAGAGAAAAGGGAGGGGAAGCGAATGGGGATAGAAAGGATAGGGGGCAGCAGGGTTGAAGAGGCAACTCTAGCAAACTATTTCAGTAGGGTTGGATTTCAAAATTACATCCCAGCCTCAAATTTTCTATCCAAGGGTTCTCGGATTGAGGGAGGCACCCCTTACATAATACTTGGCTGCATATTTGCCTCCTGGCAGATGGGGAGTGAGCATGCTATCCTTACCTTCACCAAGTCCCAAGCATGCTCTAAAGGAGATTGCAACAACTCCCAAATCTAGTATTAGTTGGAGGAAGGTGTACTCATATGTAGAGCACAATCAGATTTCCAATTTAACTCAATGAAGCAAGTCCCCTCTGAGTGTATTCTTTATTTTGAAGTGACAAGAAGAGTGAGCAAGACAAGCGGCACATCAAAGCATCAGTAGCAGTAAGAGGATACTGCAGCGCAACCAGTTTTAACCTAAGTGGGATGGGAGGTGATTCACCTGTAAAGGGAGGAAAGATGTTGGCTGGGCTGGTTTGTCATTGAAATTCTATTTTGCTGATATTTTCACAGGCTGTCTGGCTCCTGCACATCCAGGGCACAGATGTTATTCTGACTTCCATTGCTTGTTTTCCAGTTTTGCATTTTCTCTTTTTCCACATTGCTTCAGTGTGATTTCTTCTTTCCCATGCACAATCTTTGTTTTAGTATTAACTCGTCCGCACACGCTCACTTTGTAAAGATTCTTGCATCTTATTTAAGAAAATTGTACTTACTTTAGGTATTTCACAATTTTTTGTAATAAACAGATGCCAAAATCAGATGCAGATCATAATTCTAATGTTATCTGCTGAATTCAATGGTTCCAAGCAAACTGCATTTTTTTAAAGATGGATAAAGGTAAAAGGTTCCAGCTGGGGCTGTTAGGTAATGTTAGGCATGGCCTGATGTTTCCCATTTGTCATATAATGTTATGTGCACACAAGAACACAAAAAATAGGAGCGGGAATAGACCAATTGACTCATCGAGCCTACTCCACCATTCAGTACGATCATAGCTAATTTTGGGCTTCAACTCCAATTACCAACCTGCTCACCATACCCCTTGATTCCCTGAGAGAACATCTGTCTATCCCAGCCTTGAATGTATTCAGTGATGGAGCATCCACCGCCTCTGGCGTAGAGAATTCCAAAGATTCACAAACCTTTTAGTGAAGTAATTTCTTCTCATCTCAGTCCTAAATAATTGGCCTCTTATTCTGAAACGGTGTCACCATGTTTTAGATTCCCTAACCAGAAGAAACAATCTCTCAGTGTCTATCCTATTGAGCCCCCTCAGAATCTTGCATGTTTCAATGAGATGGCCTCCTAAACTGAAGAGAATATAGGCCCAAATTTCTCAGTCTCTCATCATGGAACAACCCCTTTGTCCTAGGGACGAATTTAGTGAGCCTCAGAAAAAAACAATGGGCAACTGGAAAAACCTCATGGCAATTCATCACCATCAGATTTTACTCTGGTTTACTGGCAGTTTTACAATGAAAACAATATATTCATTTCTACAGGGGAAGGATGGATATGTGATGTTCCGTAATTGTCAGTGGCTGGTTGACACAGAAACAGCTCCCAGTCTCTCCACTGTCGTCATTAACCATTTTGAATCAGTAAAAATTGTTCAGGGACTCAAGAAATGTAAATCAGGACATCGGATGAGTTTAATCAAAGTCTCCCAGGCTGCATCCATAACAGGTACATTTATTTGCTTTAGTTAAAGGAGCTAATCCTTCATAATCCAAAAATTGATTTTGTTTTCCTTACAGTATTATTTTGTTTTCCCAATATATTTTACAACAACCAATGTGAGACGCTCCGCATTGTGTCTGCCACTATCTCTTTAAAGGGATAAGTCATGGCAGGAGAGCTCAAAGCCGTGGTGTACTCCATGTGGGAATCCGGGAACATTTCCAGTGCCCGGGACCAGCATGTGTGCAGGAAGTGTGTCCAGTTGCAGCTCCTGGAAGCTCAGGGTTCAGAGCTGGAACGGCGGCTGGGGACACTGTGGAGCATCCGCGAGTCTGAGAGCATCATGGATAGCACATGTAGAGAGGTGGTCACAGCAGATGAAGGGAATTGAGGAAGGAAGGGAATGGGTGACCACCATGCAGTCCAAGAGAAACAGGCAGGTAGTTCAGGAGTCCCCTGGGGTCCCGCTCACAAATCGGTATTCCATTTTGGAAGCTGTTGAGGGCACTAGTTCCTCCAATGAGTGCAGATAGAACCAAACTTCTGGCACCACAAGCAGCCTGTCTGTACAGGAGGGGAGGAAGAGAGGAAGAGCAATAGTAATAGGGGATTCTATAGTCAGGGGAACAGATAGGCGCTACTGTGGCTGTCAACATGACTCCAGGATGGTGTGTTGCCTCCCCAGTGCCAGGGTCCAGGATGTCACTGGACGGCTGCAGGGCATTCTGAAGGGGGAGGGTGATAAGGCAGAGGTCATGGTACATGTTGGTACCAATGACATAGATAGAAAGAGGGATGAGGTCTTGCATCAAGAATTCAGGGAGTTAGGCAGTTGACTAAAAAGCAAGATCTCATGGGTTGTAATCTCTGGATTACTCCCAGTGCCACGTGCCAGCGAGCTCAGAAATAGGAGAATATCGCAGATGAATATGTGGCTTAAGAGTTGGTGCAGAAAGGAGGGTTTTAAATTCCTGGATCACTGGGACCGTTTCTGGGGAAGGTGGGACCTGTACAAGCGGGACGGTCTACATCTGAACCAGAGCGGGACTAACATTCTTGCAGTCAGGTTTGTTAGTGCTGTTGGGAGAAGTTTAAACTAATTCGGCAGGGGGAGGGGACACAATGTTAGGAGAATAGGGACACATCATAATACAGTAAAACAATCAAGTCAGAGGGAGTACAGCTGCATTAAGTTTCAAGGGAGTAAGGCAAGACTGGATGGCCTCTACTTTAATGGCAGGAGTATTACAGGTAAAACGGATGAGTTAAGGGTGAGGATTGACACGTGGAATTGTGATATAGTAGCCATCACTGAGACATGGTTGAGGGAGGGGCAGGATTGGCAGCTCAATATTCCGTGATATAGAATCTTCAAGTGAGACAGGGGACGGGGTTAAAGAGGAGGAGGCATTGCATTATTAGTTAAGGAGTCAGTTAGGAGTAAGGAGAGATGATATCTTGGAGGGGAAATTGAATGAAGCTTTGTGGGTAGAGCTTTGGAATAAAAAAGGGGCAGCCACATTGTTAGGTGTTTATTATAGTCCCCCAGATAGTCAGCGGGAAATTGAAGAGGAAATTTGTGCACAATTTGCAGAGGTGTGTAAAAACAACAACAATAGGGTAATCATATTAGGTGATTTCAACTTTCCCAACATTAATTGGGATAGACATAGTGTTAAGGGCTTGGATGGAGTGGATTTCTTGAAATCTGCATAGGAGAACTTTTCAGGTCAATATGTAGAGGGTCCAACAAGGGACGGCGCAGTACTGGACCTAATTCTGGGGAATGAAGCCGGACAGGTGGCTGAGGTGGTGGTGGGGGAGCATTTTAGTGATAGCAACCACAACATGGTACAATTCAAGCTTGTAATGGACAAAGAAATAGACAAGTTTCAGAAAATGTTTTAAATTGGGGGAGAGCGGATTTTAGTAAAATAAGGCAGGATCTGGCCAAGGTAGACTGGGAATAGCTACTTGTGGGGAAATCTAAAGAGGAGCAGTGGGGAGGGTTCATAAAGGAAATTGGGACGGTACAGGCTCAAAATGTTCCCTCTAAGGTGATAGGAAGGAACAACAAGCCCAGAGAACCATGGATGACCAGAGATATCCAGGATACGATGAGAAGGAAAAGAGAGGCCTTTAGCAGGTACAAGGGAAGCAAATCAGCGGAGGCATCTGGATTACAGAAAGTGCAGGGTGGAGCTTAAGAAAGCAATTAGGAGAGCAAACAGGGGATATAAGAAAGCTCTGGCTGGTAAAAGTAGGGAAAATCCCAAGATATTCTATAAGTATATCAATTGGAAGAGGACAACCAGGGAAAGAGTACGGACCAAGGGGGCAACCTATGGGTGGAGCCAGAGGACATCGGTAGAGTGTTGAAGGAATACTTCACATCTGTCTTCACCCAAGAGAATGAAGATGAAGGTATCGAACTCTGGGAGAGAGACAGCAAGGTTCTTGAGCAAATTGACATAGGGAGTGACAAGGTATTGGAGGTGTTGGCAGGCTTAAAAGTAGACAAATCTCCAGGTCCGGATGATTTGTGTCCCAGACTGCTGAGGGGGGCAAGGGAGGAGATCGCAGGAGCTCTGACCCAAATTTTTAATTCCTCTCTGGCAACGGGGGAGGTCCCAGAGGACTGGAGAACAGCTAATGTGGTTCCGCTATTTAAGAAGGTTTGTAGAGTTAAGCTAGGGAACTACAGGCCAGTGAGTCTCACGTCAGTGGTTGGGAAACTATTGGAGAAATTTCTGAAGGAGAGAATCTATCTCCATTTGGAGAGGCAAGGTTTGATCAGGGATAGTCAACATGACTTTGTCAGAGGGAGGTCATGTCTAACAAATTTGATTGAATTTTTTGAGGAGGTGACCAGGTGTGTAGATGAGGATAGTGCAGTTGATGTAGTTTATATGGATTTCAGCAAAGCCTTTGACAAGGTCCCACTTGGGAGACTTATAAAGAAGGCAAATGCACATGGGATACAGGGTAATATGATAAGGTGGATTCAAAATTGGTTTAGTTGTAGGAGACAGAGGGTGATGACAGAAGGATGCTTTAGTGACTGGAAGCCAGTGTCCAGTGGCATACCACGGGGATCTGTGCTGGGTCGCCTATTCGTCATTTATATAAACGATATAGATGACTATGTGGGGGGTAGGATTAGTAAGGTTGCGGATGACACAAAGATTGGCTGGGTGGTGAACAGTGAAGTTGAGTGTCTTGGGCTACAGGATGATATAGATGGGATGGTCAAATGGGCAGATAAGTGGCAGATGGAATTTAACCCTGAGAAGTGTGAGGTGATACACTTTGGAAGGAGAATTTGACAAGGAAGTATTCAATGAATGGCATGACACTAGGAAGTTCTGAGGAACAAAGGGACCTTGGCGTGTGTGTCCATAGATCTCTGAAGGTGGAGGGGCATGTTAGTGGGGTGATGAAAAAGGCATGTGGGACACTTGCCTTTATCAATCGAGGCATAGGTTACAAAAGTAGGGAGGTCATGTTGGAGTTGTATAGAACCTTGGTGAGGCCACACCTGGTGTACTGTGTGCAATTCTGGTCGCCACATTATAGGACGGATGTGATTGCACTGGAGGGGGTGCAGAGGAGATTCACCAGGATGTTGGCTGGGATGTAACATTGAAGAGAGTTTGGATAGACTTGGGTTATTTTCATTGGAGCAGAGAAGACTGAGGGGCGATCTGATCGAGATGTACAAGATTATGAGGGGCATGGACAGGGTGGATAGGGAGCAGCTGTTCCCCTTAGTTGAAGGGTCAGTCACAAGGGGACATAAGTTCAAGGTGAGGGGCAGGAGGTTTAGGGGGGGATGTGAGTAAAAACTTTTTTACCAAGAGGGTGGTGACGGCCTGGAATGTGCTGCCTGGGAGGGTGGTGGAGGCGGGTTGCCTCACATCCTTTAAAAAGTACCTGGATGAGCACTTGGCACGTCATAACGTTCAAGGCTATGGGCCAAGTGCTGGTAAATGGGATTAGGTAGGTAGATCAGATGTTTCTCACGTGTCGGTTTAGACTTAATGGGCCGAAGGGCCTCTTCTGCACTGTGTGATTCTGTGATCTCTGACCCTGCGAGTATGTAGGATAGATGGGGCCAATTGTTTTTAAAATGTGCCTTTAAAAAAAGGCAAAATATTGGATTTCATTCGTAGCCATTCATAAAATTATAGAATTTTACTAAACACCATGAGGCTGTTCAGTCTATCGTATCTGTCCCATCTCTCTGAAAGAGCTATTTACTTAATTCCATTAAGTTGCCTTTTCCCCATACCTTTCTAAGTAGCTTTTTTCACATATTTGTCCACTTTATTATCAAATCATGTGAATTGTGCTTCCATGACAGCTTTAAAAAGCTATGTAAAATAAATTAAATTCCCTCTTATTTCGATAAATTTATTTCCTCTTGTTATCAACCCATTAATCAGTGAAAATATTTTGTCCCTTTTTGCCTTATCAAAACCCTTGAACAATTTTTGAATTTGAAATTTGAACATCTCTGTCAAACGTTCTCTTAACCTTCTGTAATGAAAAGAGCCTTTCCAAAAGCTTTTGGATTTTTTTAATAAATATTTGCGTATATATAATAAATGGAATTTTAGTGATGCATGAACTACACTCTCTTGGAGTGTAGCATGTAGTACATCTGTGTTATAATTTCTGACAATATATTTGACATAAAATAGTGTGTTTTAATCCTAAGAAAATTTCTGATACAACTGTAATACATTATACATCTGCACTTTATCAAAATGATAAAGTAAATGGAAATTGAAAATCTAATTTCAATACCCGCTCCACATTATCATTCAGAATATAATAGATATATATAATTTATAGGCTTTTGGATTAACAAAATGAATATTAAAATTAAAAAACCTAACTGCAGATGATTTTTTCATTCATAAATTTTAAGCTTTAATAAATGCATAATAATTCTGCATAGTCTGGATACAGACTTGTATGGAAATGTTTACCAGTTCAATACAAAAATCCTAAAACTTGGATAAAATTCAACTTTTCTCAGCAATGACTCGCTGGTTAAATTGCATTCTCAAAAATTGCACGTTTCAAAGCCAGATGTTGTTGCTGACTACAGGAATAAAGCAGGCATTTTTTGTTTTTCATTAGCCCCTTACTAATTGGTAATTTAATTATCATTATTATTATTCCTTAGATTTTGAAAAGAAAGCTGATGACAAAATTATAGTTGCCCCTGTCCCTGATGTGGAAGGAAGAATATATCACGTTACTAAGGAAATGAAACAACACCTCAAGCAACTGCGATCTGAACGAGAACTAGGCCAAAGGACATTTCCATTAGATCTCTGTAGTGCGAATAACTCACCCGGTTGTGAATTAAAGTAGTAAAAATAACTCTCAACGCTTTGTATTTTTAGCACTTAATTTTAAATGTTATTCCCAAGTAAAATCTTTTAACAAAATTATTTTTCCTCTGTTTGTGTTTGAGCAAATGTCATAGCATAATTTTGATTTTGTAAATGAGTAAATATACACAGATTGGTGGAAAAGCAGCCAAAAAAATTCTTACAAAAATAAAAAAAAATGGTGCCTAATATGTGGTTTCCATCTGTCTTTAGACTGATTCTAAGACAAGATTGTTTTTTCATTTTAATTTGTGACATCTATGAGGGAATCCATAGAAATGTTTGCATAATAGATCCTCATTTCTGAACATATATACATCTTTGTATCCTAATGCTTTCTGGATTTTTGAATTGTAGATAATGTCAAAATGTACAATAAGTCAGCATAAAGACTGATTGCCAGATTATGTGATAAGAATAGTACATCATTTTTCACTAAATTTGGGAACATCATGTTTCAGTATGTCTCTGTGACATACTTGCAGATATTCGTCCTGACCTATAGCTGATCTGGCAGATGGGACTTATCTGACACTCAACATTCTCAACAAAGATATGGAGCTGGCACAACTTACTCAATCCTGTTTCAACAGAATAAATGGCACAGTTAGTATAAATAGCAAACTGGGCTTAATATGCACATGTGGCACTATACAGTCGCACAGCTGTGAATTCAATACAAGTGGCAAGATAGAATAATAAATGGAAACAGCTAGCACAATAAGCAGACCACAGCTGGAACAGTAGACAATGTACATTTAAGTTCAATTAAGGTTAGTTACTGTAATTGCTGAACTAAAAACTAATGAGTGAAATATTAAATAATAGAAGTATGTAAATCTTTCCTATGTCTTAAGTAAATAAATACAAATTGATTAACTTCATGTTCATCAAAACTTCATGTAAAATGGAAAATTACATTATAAAGGGTATGTTCTATTGTAACTTTAAACTCTATTAGATAGTATTACATTTTAGACGGAGTATCTCAAACAAAAGCAAATTACACTCTACTGTTCTCATGAGCGGTCACTGACCAGCAATATTAATTCTGTTTCTCTCTCTTCATAGATCTGTCTAGTTGAATGTTTCCAGCATTTTCTGTTGTTATTTCAGATTATTTGAAACATTTTCTTTCATGCTTAGACATGCAGAGTTTTTTATTTATTTGTTCCTGGGTGTAGGTAACCGATAAGATTGCATTTATTGCCCACCCCTCGTTTGTCTGAGAAGGGGAAGATGGGTTACTATCATTTCTTAAAAGTCCTGAGAGGCAGCGAACTGCAATTTAATCCCAACTGTATGAAAACATGCAAAAGTTGGTGTTCATTGGAACGCATTGTCACCAGGGCATCAATCTGTTTCTGTAGAGAAGGAGGCAATTGTGAAATGGGAGCATATCACAAGTTCCAGCTGCATACTGTATTGGTGCATGAGGCAAATGGAGTGCAGCTGAGCTAACTGAGTGAAGACTTGGTGTTAGGTGAGAGGGGAATTTTCAGTGTTAAATTTATTCTTAAATTTTGCTCTTAAAATTTAATCTAGTCTGTAATTAGCAGTAACTGGAAAGTACTGTGTAAGACAGCTAAGGTATTTCTTTCTGGTAGTTTTGACAGGGTAAACTTACCCTCAGCTGTAGGAGCTGAGTAGTTAATTAGCTAACTGGTTGAATCCGATTACTGTAGCCCCAGTTCAGTTTACCATATATTCAGGGTTCTTAAGTGCAGCCTTGGCAAACAGAGTGCAGCTGAGCTAACTGAAGACTTGGGGCAGAATTTCCCGTTTGTTGGGCGGGTGGGCCTGACCCAATCACCGGCGGGAGCCAATCGCTGCCGGCGAAGCGGGCCATTCTGCCATTTTGCGTGGGCGAGCCAATTAAGGCCCGCCCAGCACGTTTCACACCCCCATGGAGAGCAGGATTTTCAAATTTGCAGTGGGCGTGCACAAACCACCGGTTCCAATGGGGAACCGGCAGTCTGTATAAAGAAAGGCCAGGCAGCCTCCTTTAGGCTGTTCACCATGGCCAGCAACAGGTGCAGGGCGTCTGCACAGCGGGCTCCGAAGGAGGGCAGGCCAGACGAGGAGGGCAGGCTGCAAGGTAGGCCAGCTAATGTGCCCCTCGCTTCTCTGATGCCTGCGTTGCTGCCCTTCTTGAAGAGGTGGCAGAACGTGGGGAGATCCTGTTTCCTGAGGATGGGAGGAGGAGGTCCCCTTACGTCACAAAGTGGGCCTGGCAGGAGGTGGCGGAGGTGGTCAGCTCCCAAGATGCTGTCCGTCGCACAGGTACTCAGTGCCGCAAGTGCTTCAATGATTTGTTGTGCTCTGGAAGGGTGAGTACCATGTCGGCCTTGGCCATTTAACCCAGCAGGTAGCCTTAGCCTTTGAGGCCCCCCCACCACATCGCAGTGTCATTACTGCATTGGGAATTTGGCACACGCTGGGTGGGCAAACAGATAGTGACCATGCTTACATCAGCCTCAGTGGTTGATGAGAAGATGGGCTCTCCCCGTAGCATATGTTGGTGCTTGTCGCATTTGAGTAGTCTGGGGGCAACCTGCAGGAGAGGCACCTAGACACATACTCAGAACTCCAACACATGTCTTGATGGTGATGAGATGGTGGAAGGGGAGTCTCAAGGTGTCGTGGCCAAGAGCCATCTGCTGGCCTAGGCACCACACCTAGTTGCGCCTCCTTGCCATGGGCGCTAAGACCCTTGTGTTATTGAAAATGATGGATGCCGAATGTGTCCAAGGTGGCCGTTGGGGGAGGAGGTTGGGAGCAGCCATACTATCTTCTGGTGACTGATCACCAGTAGTGTGGACAGGAACCGCTGGTGGCCTCAGATGGGCCACTGTGGTTGGGGTGCGGCATGCGCGTGCAGAGTACATGAACGATCAGCCCCAATAAATGGTCTTCTCTGTTCTGCAGGCAAAAACTGAACACAACAACCAAGAGCGTTTGAGCACTGCTGGTGGCCACGCCATGCTGCACACCATCACCCACTTTGAAGAACAGGCCATGGAGTTGGGAAGAAGCCAAGCAGCCAGGTTGGCAGGTGTTGGTGAGGCTGGGGTGCAGCGGCCAGGTATTTGAGGCCCACAGTCCTATCCACTCTGTCTTCCCACCATCCAAAGCACTGATGATTGCTGCAATCATTAATACAGCAACACTGCTCATTCACAGACTGATACAGTCAGACGTGTAGGTCATACACAAAGGTCCCTCGGCCCCTTGAGGATGCGCGTCTCTAGCCCTTCCAAAGTCACCTTATACCATTTCTGACCACCATCCCCATGGCCTAACATGCCATGGCATTGCTGCTGCACACCAAAATACTTATTGCATCTTAGGAGGGTTTGTACCTCCACCACCCTTTCAGCCAGTGCGTCCCACATTACTCTGTCCAAAAGGTCCTCAGCACCTCACCTGTCAACCTCATGGCACTCAACTTAAATAAATGCCACCAAGTTAGTCATCCCTGTGCCAAGGGGAAATGTCGCCTTCTGTCCACCTGGTCTATGCCCCTCATAATGGTATGAAGGTCAATAATGTGACCTGTCAATCTCCTGCATTCCACGGCAAATATCACAAGTGTATGCAATGTTTCCTCTTAAGTCCAACTCTCCAGGCCAGCATGCATCCAGGTCAGGAACCTCTGCATTCTCTCCACTCCAATGCCATCCCTCCCATGAAGCGCAGGTCACAACTGAATGCAGAAGTGTAGCTGTGGCCTCGACAGCGTTTTCTGCACTTGCAACATGACCTCCCTTTTCCTACATTCTTTTCCTCAGCTAATAAAGGCAAGCCTGGCTTTGACCTTGTTAAACGCCCTATGTTCTTGTTCTGCTACCTTAACGGGTCTGCCCAGCAAGGTCCCTGTAATCATCCTTACTTTCCACTGTCCTACCATTTCTCCTGTATTCCCGTACCTTGATTGTCTTGCCCAAGTGCTAAACCTCACACTTATCGACATAACATTCCATGTGGCATTCCTTAGGCCATCTGACCAGCCTGTCTGTATGCGGGTGTAATGTTTGGGCCTCCTCTTGACTATTTACCACCCCGCCAATGTTCGTCTCCTTAGGTTCTTGAAGGTTGAGCGCATTATGAGCCTGGGGGGGAAAGGGATGAATTGTGTAACTGACTGAATGCTAACTGATCCACTGTCCTTGTTGTTAATTTCAGCATCGCCACCGTATGGCCGCCAGGAGGACGTCCAGAGCCCCCCCTCCACACCTTAGGGGCGTCAATCGGCACTAGCATCACATCATTTCAGTGAGCCAGGCACCAGCGCAGCGACTACCACATCGGTGGGGATTATAACGTCGGCTAGTGTCCCGGGACACAGTGAAGAGGGCACTTCACAATCGCTGGAGGAGATGGCACGGACATAGAGTGCCGATAGCGCCAGCAGCCGGAGGACTGCAGGGGACCAGGCACATGCTGAGTCGGGCAATGATGATGTGCCTCTGGAGATGTCCGCCATGCAACAGCTGCAGGACAAGCGGCCGGGTGCATGGGAGCAGCTGGCAGGGTTGAATGAGGGTGTGCTTCACTTGGTCTCTGTGGTGGAGGAATCCAGGCAGAGTGGCAGTGATGGTGTGAACCTCAGGACAGAGCGCCAGGCTTCCTCCACTGAGAGATTGGCGACTCTCATGGAGAAGGGCTTCCAACAGATTGATCAGCATCTGATTGTGTTACGCTCGGACCTGCAAGCCCTCACAGCACTAATGGCCACAGGTGGTCATTCCCAGTGTGGGAGATGTTCTGGGCACCAAGTGTCGGCGCTCGGTGCCCATCCATCTGTGGTGAGCAGGGAGGTCCAATGTGACCTCACGTCGGCGCAGCAGCTGCCTGTCATCTCTGCGAGCTCCTCTCAGGGCGCTCCGGATGAGGGCAGCAGCTCCTCCGTCCCTCTGCCAGTGACCATTGCATCCGTTGAGGCTGCGACAGCTGGGGAGGTGCCAATTCTGGAACTGACCACTCCCTCCCAGGCGGGGCCAGCACAGGCTCCACGGGCCAGAGGACGTCCGCCAAGGTCATCGAGGCCAACAGGACAGCAGAGTCAGGACGTCAGGACAGAGTCAGCAATGTCAGGGAGATCGTCAGTCTTGAAGTAAGCTGGGCGAAGGATTTGTACGCATGAGGCTGTCATTCTTGTCGAACCACTTCCCTCTCGCACCCATGACGAATCCGAAGTATTTTACTGACTCGCCGCCGGTCAGTTCCAGTATCTCCTCCTCAAGATGTTGGTATTTGTGCTCTTTTTCGGCCCAAGCTTTCTCCAGAGACTTGTTATTGTCTTCGAAACGTACTGTCACATCCACCACCGCGACTACTCCGTCCTTGACAGCAGGCTGTCTCACAAGCCACTCCGAGCGATGGGGCGACACCAAGACAAAGCACCAGCAAACGTAAACATAAGGCACGTTTGGCACTCAATGGGTATGTCGCTGGTGCTTTTCTGTTGCCCTTAGATTAAGGGATTTATTTTTGTGAACGTCAGAGCAACGTTTTGTCATGTTTTTGGTGGCACCATCTGATGGATGGCAATAAAGTCCATATTTGTGACCATGGCTGAGGGTGTCTCCTTTGTGCTGCAGTTGTCTGTTTCACAGATATATCATGAGTGTTTGAGTGGACATTGATGTTTATGTACTAAGCCCTTAGATGCTGCTGATGAAGTGGAAGATGTAGCACTTAAGTGCCGCGTATGGATGTGCCAGGCAATGCTGATCCTGCAAATCCATGTGTGTGGAGTTATCTGAAGGTTCGTTGGATTAAAGTGTCCCGGATGTCCCTGCCTCCTTGGTGTAGTTATGTGTCGGCGTGCTGCCCCTCATCATTCCCCTGTGCTTTCTCATCCCATGAGCCTCTGCTGGATTCATCATGTGCAGCCGCATCCACTGCGTCAAGGTCTTCATCGTCAACTGTGTCCCCCCTTTCCAGCATAAGATTGTGCATATTACCACTATCATAGAGATGTGATCTGGGGGTACTGGAGTGCGCCCCCTGAGCGGTCCAGGCATCAGAAGCGCATCTTGAGAAGACCGATGGCTCTCTCCACCACAGCCCTTGTCGAGCCTTGGCTCCTATTGTAGCACTCCTCAGCTTCTGTTCTTGGATGGCGCAGAGGCATCATGAGCCACCTTCTGAGGGGATAGCCCTTGTCACTCACTAGCCGACCATCCAGCCGAGCTGGAGCACTGAAGAGCCCCGTCACCTGGGAGTGTCTGAGGATATAGGTGTTGTGGGAGCTGCCTGGGTACCTTGCACAAACTTGCAGAATTTGCATCCTGTGATCACACACTATCTGAACGTTTATGGAGTGGAAGCCCTTCCTGTTGACAAAGGCACCGGGCTCACCTGCTGGCGCCTTGATGGCCACATGTGTGCAGTCTATTACACCCTGGACGCGGGGGAGCCAGCAATGGCCGCGAAGCCTCTGGCTCACTGTGCCAGACTTGCCTGGTCACAGCGGAAGTGGATGAAGGTCAATGCACGCCTGAACAGAGCATCTGTAACCTGCTTGACACAAGTGTGGACAGCTGATTGGGAGACATCACAAAGATCACCCACCGAGCCCCGGAAGGAGCTAGAGGCATAGAAGTGGAGGGCAACTATGACCTTCAGAGCCGCTGGCATGGGGTGTCCACCCACACAGTTAGGGGAGATCTCAGGCCCAATCATCTGACAGATATAGTTGACTGTTTTCCTTGAGAGACGGAGCCTCCTTCGGCTCTGCACCTCAGACATGTTGAGATAGCTGCTTTGCCGCCTGTATACCCTGGCAGCAGGATGGTGGCGTCTTCTGCGGCCCCTTCCACCTTGGACAACCTCTTGGTCCTGCACCCTTTGTGCCTGCGCCTGGCCTCCCAAAGGTGGCTCCGCTGGAGGCTGATTGTCCACTCCTGGCCTCTTAATTTTATCCCTCCCTTCCTCCTTAGAAGAGCTGCCTCCAGTGGACATGTCAGAACGCATACCCAGGCTAAATGGAGGCCTCCGGAAAGCTGCAGGCCCGCTAAAGGTTACTGTCTGCAGACTGCTGACCTGAAGCTTCAAAGTACAGAGAAAGCTTTTTGGAAATCAATCTGAACTGCTACCAATCACACAGGCAAGTTTAAAACACTTGCTGCAATAAATACTTCACATGAAACATTGACAACCACTCTGAGCTCACATATCCCACCCGTGGATGAGTTTTGTTAAAAATTCACTTACCCACCTGCCCATTGGGCCCATGCGCCGAGCCGAAGATCGCACGGGCGCCTCAAAATCGGTGTCGATTGCTGAGCTAAGGGCCTTAACAAGCCCTTTAATTAATGGCGGGCGCGCGTCGTGCATCATTGCGCGCGCGCCCAGCTAAATATCACGATGGCGCGCGCTGACGTCGGTACGCTCACCCGACATCAGCGTGCGCCATTTTAAGCGTTGACGTGCGGGGCCTGCCACCTGCACGTCATCCATAAAATTCTGCCCTTGGAGTTTGGTGAGGGACATGTTTGTTTCCTTTTTCAATCTTTCTCACCCCATAGAAATTGGTTCTTGCTCTACTACAGGGAAAGGAGCTAGCTGTTTGGTGAGTATCTGAAAGTGGTTCTATTCTATCCCTAAGATTTAAAATAGTACACAAATTGGTGGTAAACTTAATAAAACATATACAGAAACAACATAAATAAGTGATTAATATAATTAAGTAATTATTTAAAACACATTAAGGATGACAAGACAGGTGAAGTGTCAAGCCTGTAGCATGTGGGAGCTGCTGGATAACCTTGTGATCCAGGGCAAACATGTCTGCAGAAGTGTTTGTGGCTTAAGGAACTTCGGCTCAGAGTCATTGAGCTGGAGGCTGAACTGCAGACTCTGCGACACTTCAGACAGGGGGAAAGTTACCTGGATGCTTGATACCAGGAGGCAGCCACACCACTTAGGATAAGGTCTTCTGAAATGGTCAATGGCCAGGGGTAGGAGAGTGTGACTGTGAGTGAGGCAGGTAAGGGGACCCAGAGTGCAGGAGTGTGAGCCTCTGCAATTGTCCAATAGGTTTGAGGTTCTCTCAGCTGTTTGGATGAGAGTGGGGCTGCAGGGTTGTTGAGCTGACTGATCATGGTATAGGAAGCCATTCAAGTAGGGGAAGCAAAAATGACATAGTGGTAGTAGGGAACAGCATATCAAGGGGGATTGACACTTCTCTGTTTCAAAGAACGAGAGTCCAGGTGGCTGTGTTGCCTGCCCGGTGCCAGGATTCAGGACATCTGCTCAGGGCTGGAGAGGAACTTGCAGTGGGAGGGTGAGGATCCAGTGGTCATGGTAGATATCAACAACATAGGCAGGATGAGGAAGGAAGCTCTGCATAGTCAGTATCAGGAGCTAGGCACCAAATTAAGAAGCAGAACCTCAAAGGTAATCATTTCTGGATAATTACCTGAGCCATGTGCAAATTGGTGTCAGGCAAATAAGATTAGAGAAATTAATGCGTGGCTGAAAGACTGGTGTGGGAGAAGTGGATTCCAGTTCATGGGGCACTGGCAGCAGTATTGGGGAAAGTGGGATCTATACCGTTGGGACAGTCTACACCTCAATCATGCTGGGGTTGGTGTCCTCACAAGCTGCATAACTAGGCAAGTATAGAGGGTTTCCAATTGAATAGTGGGGGCAAGGGATCAAATTTGAGAAGATGTGATGAATCAAAGAGCAGAGACAAGGCAAGAGAGAAAGGTATTAATATGAGAAATGATAGACTGTGACAGGAAGGGACAGAGTACAATTCTAAGAGTAAATCAGCAGATAATGCTAGACACTACAAAAATAAAAGGACAAAATTAAAGGCTCTATTTAAACGCACATAGCATTAAAAAAAACAGATGAACTAATAGCGCAAATAGAAATAAATAAGTGCGATCTGATAGCCATTACAGAAACATGGCTACAGGATGACATAAATCGGGACCTGAATATCGAAGGGTACATGACATTTAGGAAGGACAGGAAGTTAGGAAAAGGTAGAGGGTTGGCTCTTTTAATTAATGATGATATTAGCACATTAGAGTGTTTAGGAAACCAGGATGTAGAAGCGGTTTGGGTTGAGATGAGGAATGATAAAGGCAAGAAGTCACTTGTGGGAGTGGTGTACAGGCCCCCTAATTGTAACTACATAGTAGGACAGAATAAAAGAAGAGTTAATGGGAGCTTGCCAGGAAAGTACAGCAATAATCATGGGGGATTTTAATCTGCATATAGACTGAAAAAAATCAGATGGGAAAAGATAGATGAAGAGTTCATAGAATGTTTTTGGGATAGTTTCTTAGAACAGCATGTTCTGGAGCCAACCAGAGATCAGGCTATACTGGACCTGGTATTGAGCAATGAGAAGAATTAATTGATAACTTCATAGTGAAGGCACCCCTATGTAGCATCGATCATAATATGATTGAATTTTACATTCATTTTCAGGGAGAAACAACTGCATCCAAAACTAGTATTTTTAACAAATATGGGCAATTATGAGGGCATGGAAGCGGAGATAGCTAACATGAACTGGCCAATTAGGTTAGGGGATAGGTCAATAGAAGTTCAGTGGCAGACATTTAAGGGGATATTTTAGAACACACAGAATATATACATTCCAATGAGAAAGAAAAATTCCAAGGGGAGGGCCCACTATCTGTGGTTAACTAAAAAGGTTAAAGACAGTATCAAACTTAAAGAAAAAGCATATAATTACACTAAGACAGGTGGCAGGTCAGAAGATTGGAAAGAACATAAAGAGCAGCAAAGAATGACAAAAAGATTAATAAGGAGAGAAAAATTAGAGTCTGACTGAAAGCTAGCTAGTAATATAAAGACGGATAGTAAGAGTTTTTAGATACTTAAATAAGAAAAGAGTTAACAAAGTGAGCGTTGGCCCAATAGAAAGTGCGTGTGGGGAATTGATAATGGAAAGTAGGGAGATGGTGGATGAATTAAACAGGTATTTTGCTTCGGTCTTCACTGTAGAAGGCACAAGTAACATCCCGGAAATAGCTGTAAATCAGGAAATGGAAGGGAGGGAAGAACTCAAGAAAATTACAATCACCGGGGAAGTGGTATTAAGCGAATTGTTGGGGCTGAAGGCTGACAGATCCCCAGGGTCCAGATGGAGGCCTTGTAAGAAGTGGCTAATGAGATAGTTGATGCATTGGTTTTAATTTTCCAAAATTCCCTAGATTCGGGGAAGGTTCCATTAGATTGGAAAATAGCAAATGTAACTCCTTTATTCAAAAAGGGAGGGAGACAGAAAGCAGGAAACTACGGGCCAGTTAGCCTAACATCTGTCATAGGGGAAATGTTAGAAGCTATTAAAGATGTTATAGCAGAGCACTTAGAAAAATTCAAGGCAATCAGGCAGAGTCAACATGGTTTTGTAAATGGGAAATCATGTTTAACCAATTTATTGGAGTTATTTGAAGGAGTCACATGTGCTGTGGTTCAAGGGGAACCAGTGAATGTACTGTGCTTAGATTTCCAGAAGGCATTTGATAAAGTGCCACATCAAAGGTTATTCCAGAAAATAAAAGCTCATGGCGAAGGGAGTAACACATTGGCATGGATAGAAAATTGGTTAGCTAACAGGAAGCAGAGAATTGGCATAAATGGGTCTTTTTCTAGTTGGCAGGATGTGATGAGTAGTGTGCTACAGGGATCAGTGCTGGGGCCTCAACTTTTTGCAATTTATAGAAATGACTTGGAGGAAGGGACTGAAGGTATGGTTGCTAAATTTGCTGATGACACAAAGATAGTAGGAAAGTAAATTGTGAAGAGGACATAAGGAAGCTACGAAGTGACATGGATAGGTTAAGTGTGTGGGCAAAGATCTGGCAAATGGAGTACAATGTGGGCAAATGTGAAATCGTTCATTTTGGTAGGAAGAATAAAAAATAAGCTTATGATCTATTTGGTGACAGATTGCAGAGCTCTGAGATTCAGAGGGATCTGAGTGCCCTAGTGCATGAATCACAAAAGGTTAGTATGCAGGCACAGCAGGTAATTAGGAAAGCTAATACAATGTTATTGTTTATTATGAGCGGCATTGATTACAATAGTAAGGAGGTTATGCTTCAGTTGTACAGGGCATTGGTGAGACCACATCTGGGGTATGGTGTACAGCACTGATCTTCTTATTTAATAAAATATGTAAATGCATTAGAAGCAGTTCAGAGAAGGTTTACTAGGCTAACATCAGGAATGGGCAGGTTGTCTTATGAGGAAAGGTTGGACAGGTTAGGCTTGTAACCACTGGAATTTAGATGAATAAGAGGCAACTTAATTGAAACCTTTAAGATCCTGAGGGGCCTAGACAGAGTGGATGTGGAGAGGATGTTTCCTTTTGTGAGAGAATCTAGAACTAGAGGTCACTTTAAAAATAAGGGGTCACTCACTTAAGACAGAAATTAGAATTTTTTTCTCTCAGAGGGTTGTGAGTCTTTGGAACTTTCTTCCTCAAAAGGTGGTGGAAGCAGAGTCTTTGAATATTTTTAAGGCAGTGCTAGAGAGATTCTTGATTAACAAGAGGGTGAAAGGTTATCGTGGGTAGGCTGGAATATGGGGTTGAGGTTACATTCAGATCAGCCATAATTTAGTGAATAGCGGAGCAGGCTCGAGGGGCTGAGTGACCTACTCCTGCTCCTAATTCGTATATACGTATGTTCGTAAAACGTTAAACCTGTGATCCCCTAGTCCTTGTACCACCAATTAATGGAAATGGCTTTTCTTTGTCCACCTTATCCAAACCTGTCATAACCTTTCAAACATCTATCAGAAAACCTCTCAACTTAATTTGCACGAAGAACAAAATCCAGTTTCTCTAACCTAACCTTGTGGCTAAATTCCCTCATCCCTGGGACAATTCTGGTAAAATTCCTCTGCAACCCTCTCAATGATCTTCACATCCTCCTTAAAGTATGAGGACCATAAATAGAATCAATAATCTAGTTATGGCTTAAACAGAGCTTTAGAAACTAGGAGCAGGTGTAGGCCATACGGCCCTTCGAGCCTGCTCCGCCATTCATTATGATCATGGCTGATCATCCAACTCAATAGCCTGCTCCTGCTTTCTCCCCATACCCTTTGATCCCTTTCGCCCCAAGAGCTATATCTAACTCCTTCTTGAAAACATACAATGTTTTGGTCTCAACTACTTTCTGTGGTAACGAATTCCACAGGTTCACCACTGGGTGAAGAAATTTCTCCTCATCTCAGTCCTAAATGGTCTACCCCATATCCTCAGACAATGACCCCTGGTTCTGGACTCCCCCACCATCGGGAACATCCTTCCTGCATCTACCCTGTCTAGTCCTGTTAGAATTTTATAGGTTTCTATGAGATCCCCCCTCATTCATCTGAACTCCAGCGAATATAATCCTAATTGACACAATCTCTCCTCATATATCAGTCCCGCCATCCCAGAAATCATTCGGGTAAACCTTCGCTGCACTCCCTCTACAGCAAGTACATCCTTCCTCAGATAAGGAGACCAAAACTGCACACAATATTCCAGGTGTGGTCTCACCAAGGCCCTGTACAATTGCAGCAAGACATCCCTGTTCCTGTACTCGAATCCTCTGGCTATGAAGGCCAACATACCATTTGCATTCTTTACCGCCTGCTGCACCTGCATGCTTACCTTCAGCGACTGGTGTACAAGGACACCCAGGTCTCGTTGCACATTCCCCTGATTCAATTAATAGCCATTCAGATAATAATCTGCCTTCCTGTTTTTGCTACCAAAATGGATAACCTCACATTTATCCACATTATACTGCATCTGCCATGCATTTGCCCACTCACTCAGCTTGTCCAAGTCACACTGAAGCATCTCTGCATCCTCCTCACAGCTCACCCTCCCACCCAACTTTGTGTCATCTGCAAGTTTGAAGATATTACATTTAATTCCCTCATTTAAATCATTAATATATATTGTGAATAACTGGGGTCCCAGCACCGATCCCTGTGGTACCCTACTAGCCACTGCCTGCCATTTGGAAAAAGGCCCGTTTATTCCTACTCTTTGTTTCCTGTCTGCCCATCAGTTTTCTATCCATCTCAATACACTACCCCCAATCCCATGCGCTTTAATTTTACACCGCCAATCTCTTATGTGGGACTTTGTCGAAAGCCTTCTGAAAGTCCAAATAAACCACATCCACTGGCTCCCCCTCATCAACTCTACTAGTTACATCCTCAAAAAATTCCAGTAGATTTGTCAAGCATGATTTCCCTTTCATAAATCCATGCTGACTCTGTCCGATTCTGCCACTGTTTTCCACGTGCTCAGCTATTAAATCTTTTATAATGGACTCTAGAATTTTCCCCACTACCAACGTCCAGCTGACTGGTCTATAATTCCCTGTTTACTCTCTGCCTCCCTTTTTAAATAGTGGGGTTACATTAGCTACCCTCCAATCTGTAGGAACCGTTCCAGTGTCTATAGAATCTCGGAAGATGACCACCAATGCATCCACTATTTCTAGGGCCACTTCCTTAAGTACTCTGGGATGTAGATTATCAGGCCCTGGGGATTTATCGGCCTTCAATCCCATCAATTTCCCCAACACCATTTCCTTACTAATACTGATTTCTTTCAGTTCCTCCCTCTCACTAAACCCTGTGTTCCCCAACATTTCTGGTATGTTATTAATGTCCTCCTTTGTGAAGACAGAACCAAACTATGTATTTAGTTGGTCAGCCATTTCTTTGTACCCCATTATAAATTCCCCTGTTTCTGACTGTAAGGGACCTACATTTGTCTTCACCAATCTTTTTCTCTTCACATTCCTAGATAAACTTTTACAGTCAGTTTTTATGTTCCCTGCAAGCTTACTCTCGTACTCTATTTTCCCCTTCTTAATCAATCCCTTGGTCCTCCTTTGCTGAATTCCAAACTACTCCCAATCCTCAGGTCTGTTGTTTTTTCTGGCCAATTTGTATGCCTCTTCCTTGCATCTAATACTATCTCTAATTTCCCTTGTAAGCCATGGTTTGGCCACCTTTCCTGTTTTACTTTTGCACCAGACAGGAATAAACAATTGTTGCAGTTCAGCCATGCACCCTTTGAATGTTTGCCATTGCCTATCCACCATCATCCCTTTAAGTAACATTTCCCAATCCAACATAGCCAACTCACGCCTCATACCATCATAGTTTCCTTTATTAAGATTCAGGACCCAAGTCTCAGAATCAACGACGTCACCCTCCATCTTGATGAAGAATTCTATCATATTATGGTCACTCATCCCCAGGGGGCCTCGCACAACTAGATTGCCAATTATTCCTTTCTCATTACACAACACCCAGTCGAGGATGGCCTGTTCTCTCGTTGGTTCCTCAATGTATTGGTCCAGAAAAACATCCCGTATACACTCCAGGAATTCCTCCTCTATGATATTGATGCTAATTTGATTTGCCTAATCTATATGCATATTAAAGTCACCCATAATTACATATGTTCCTTTATTACATGTGTCTCTAATTTCCTGTTTAATGCCATTCCCAACATCACCACGACAGTTTGGGGGTCTATATACAACCCCCACTAATGTTTTTTGCCCCTTAGTGTTTCTCAGCTCTACCCATACAGATTCCACATCGTCGGAGCTAATATCTTTCCTCACTATTGCGTTAATTTCCTCTTTAACCAGCAATGCAACTCCACCGCATTTTCCTTTTTGTCTGTCCTTTTTAAATACTGAATACCCTTGGATGTTCAGTTCCCATCCCTGGTCACCCTGCAGTCATGTCTCCGTAATCCCGACTATATCATACCTGTTTACATCTATTTGCGCGGTTAATTCATTCACTTTATTGCGATTGTTCCTCGTGTTAAGGCACAAAGCTTTAAGGCTTGTCTTTTTAACATTACTTGTCCCATTCCCACTATTTTTCACCGAGGCCCTGTTTGATTCTTGGCCTTGATTGCTCTGATTATCACTTTTCTTATTCCGCTTTCTGTCTTTTGTTTTTGTCTTTGATTCCCCTTCCTCTGACTCCTTGCATAGGTTCCCATCCCCCTGCCATTTTAGTTTAAACCCTCCCCAACCACTCTAGCAAATATTCCCTCTAGGATATCAGTCCCGGTCCTACCCAGGTGTAACCCGTCTAGTTTGTACTGGTACCCCCCCTCCCCCCGCCCCCCCCACCCCCCACCCACCCCGGCAGGACCGGTCCAAATGCCCCAGGAATCTGAAACCCTCCCCTTCACACCATCTCTCCAGCCACGTATTCATCCGATATATCCTGCTATTTCTACTCTGACTGGCACGTGGCACTGGTAGTAATCCTGAGATCGTTACCTTTGAGGTCCTACTTTTCAACTTGCTTCCTAACTCCCTATATTCTACTTTTAGGACCTCATCCTTTTTTTTACCTATGTCGTTTGTACCAATGTGTATCACGACCACTAGTTGTTCACCCTCTCCCTTCAGAATGTCCTCTAGCCGCTCTGAGACATCCTTGACCCTAGCACCAGGGAGGCAAAATATCATCCTGGAGTCTCATTTGCAGCCACAGAAACGCCTATCTATTCCCCTTACAATTGAATCCCCTATAACTAGTGCAGCAGGGCCAACCACAGTGCAACGAATTCGGCTGTTTCTGCTTTCTCCTGAGAGGCCATTCCCCCCAACAGTATCCAAAGAGATATATCTGTTTTGCAGGGGAATAGCCGCAGGAGATTCCTGCACTGCCTGCCTAGTCCTCTTGCTTTGCTTGGTGGTCACCCATTCCCTTCCTACCTGTGGACTCTTAGCCTGCGGTGTGACCACTTCTCTATACGTGCTATCCACGATACTCTCTGCCTCGCTGATGCTCCACAGTGTCCCCAGCCACCGCTCCAACTCCAAAACCCAGGCTTCCAGGAGCTGCAGCTGGAGACACTTCCTGTACACATGCTGGCCCCGAGCACTGGAAATGTACCTGGCTTCCCACATAGAGCAGGGGGAGCACACCATGGCTTTGAGCTCTCCTGCCATGATTTACCCCTTTAAATTAAATTAAACCTTTTGGAAGATATTTAATATCAATCACTCTCGGACCCTTCTTCCCTGCTCCTCGTTGTTACAGAATCTCGCCCCTACAAATGATGAACCACAAAATAAGACCTTAAAAACTATAAGCAATCAAAGTAGTAAATGCTTACCCGGCCGTACTCACGGTACTCAAAGGATCACCTCGTTCCCTCCTCACCGAACTTCCCCAGTCACTCCTGCTCTCCCAGCTTCTCATCAACTCCCGACTCCTCTCATGCTCCTGACACCTTCAACTCCTGACACCTCTTGTGCTCCTTTTCAACTCCTGAATCCTTTAGGTGCTGCAGACTGCCTGTCCCAGAGTCCTCCTCTCGCACTCTCCTCTAGCTTTATAAAGGCTTAGCATAACTCTCTTGCTTTTGTACTCAGTATCTCTATTTCTGAAGCCCAGGATCCCATATACTTTGCTAACTACTCACTCAATACATTCTGCCACCTTGGAAGATCTAGATAAATGAACTCCCAGGTTCCTCTGTCCCTGCACATTCTTTAAAATTGTAAATTTCTTTAAATGTTGTTCATCAAGCTAATGAATGTTTAGGATAGAGGGAACATAACGCTCTATTGCAGGCATCCAGTGAAACTTGACTTCGGCAGTAATGCAAAATTGGAAATAGCAAATCAACAGCCTGTTTTACGCACTGCCCGCTTTTCTGTTCCATTGGAGATCCCTTCTAGCCTCGTGCTCAATTTCATTAATTGATGTAAGGATAATATTCTGACTTCAGACTTCTGGATGTCTTCTCCTGAACCATACCGTGAATGATTTCCTGACTATGATTAAAATGAATTGTATGCAGTGCATGCAGTGAATCCCCGCATGCTCTTTTGGATGCTGAAGCTCTCTGTTACACATGCAAAGTTGGAAACTTGTCTTATGTACCCCATCAATTTCAGATTTCATCCAGCTCCTGTGACAGGTCCTTGGCTTCTTCAGCGCCATTTAACGGAATTGCGATAGAAAGTGACACAGCAGGAAAAAACATTGGTAATTCCAAACAATTATTTGTTTTAGTTTAATTCTTTAGATTAGTTGCTGCATGCAACCTTTTGCTTGCTTACTTATTCTGTAAAATGGAGAATAATAAAATTGACCACTGGAAGTAGAACTCAATGGCCAGGATTTTCCAGTCACCAGACGGGCTCGGCGGAGGCAAGTGGGAGCAGCTGTGAAACAGGCCACTGCCTGCGATCGGGCCACAACCCCGGTTTCATGCTGGCCAATTAACGGCCAGCCAACGTGAATTGTGTGCTGCAGCGCCCTGCGCTGCCTCAGGGAGCTGAAGATTTTTAAAATGAAAAATAAAGAAATTAGAAATGGTAAAAACATGTCCCCTCAAGTGACTGTCACATGAGCAGGGACATGTTAGAGATGAGTTTGAGAAGTTTAGAATTTTCTTTTTTAAACACTGGTTGAAACCTCATCCCGCCCGTGGATGAGATTTCACCAAAAATGCAAAGGCCACTTGGCTTTTTCACCCACCCTTCAACTGAATGATTGAACGGGCAGTGAAAAATTTCAATAAATTTGTTCATTAAGGGCTTTAATGAACGCTAGACAGCCCAATTTAGCTTCCTTTATCTCACATAGCTTTTTTTGTGCTGCACCAAATAAAATAATTTAAGATAATACCTAATGATTTAAATACTAAAACTATAATCTTTTGATCATTTTGTGCAGAAAATCTAGAACCCTTCTGTTATGGGTTCAAGGTCAATTTATCACTACCAATTAACAATAACTGTCAACATGGAATTAAAATCTTATTTCCTTAGTTTTTAAAAGACAAGTTACGTTTTCTGGTCCCAGTGTTTAGGTGGCAGGACCAGAGGGTTGCAATAACTGGCCTTGCATAATCTTTCATCTGGAAAAGTGGGGCTAGAATTAGCTGCTGACTCCTTCCATCTCGGTCTGTAACAGGCTGAGTACCTGAGGTAAGTACCTTTACAACACTGCTTGTGGTCCATGAGGAATAGGAATGCTTAGTTCATGCCTAACAAACTACCCAGTAAGCCTGACACAGACTTCACCATCTCTCCACTCTCCCCTGACCACTATCTGCTCTCCCCTCTTACTCAGACACGGCCACCCCATCCCCCCCCTCCCACTCCCTGACCACCACCCACAACATTATCTCTCAGTCCATCAATACACCCAAGACATTTGGGTACTCTTATACACTTCAGTCTTATGCAGCAGCAGGTTTCCCACCAAAAAGGAAACCTCCCAATCTGCACTGGGTCTGCCATTGGTCAGAGAATTATATCCAGCTGTAGCTCTTAAAGACTTTTGCTGTATTTAAAGGCAATGTTCATTTTTTGTTGCACAAGCAATAAATCTTCAATTGTTTTGCGTACAGCTGAATGAACCAGTGATGTCACCAAACACTTCCATCTGGTGATGTGGCTGTGGAGCTATTCCCACAACCATGGGTGAAATGAGGATTGCCTAATTTGATTCCTTGGGGATTGTGTGGAAGAAGGTGGTAGATAATATGAACAAGTCTGACATCAAATGAAGCTGGGAACATATTTGGCAGCCTCCAACATCTGCTGAGGTATTCCAAGTGGTTAAAAGACATGTGTTTATATAACAGCTTTCACATCCTCAGTATACACCAAAGTGTTTCATAGCTATTGCAGTACTTTTTAAGTGTAGTCACTGTTGTAATGTAGGGTATCACACATCAAGGTCCCACAAACAGCAATGAAATAAATAATAAAGATATAATAAAGATATAACTGGATGGATCCTTTTAAGTTTTTTCTGTGGCAGTTCCCACAGATTGGCAGGATGGAGGCTTTTTGGTGGGAAACCTGCTGCTGCATAAGACTGAAGTGTATAAGAGTACCCAAATGTCTTGGGTGTATTGGTGGACTGAGAGATAATGTTGTGGGTGGTGGTCAGGGAGCGGGAGTGGGGGGGATGGGGTGGCCGTGTCTGGGTAAGAGGGGAGAGCAGATAGTGGTCAGGGGAGAGTGGAGAGATGGTGAAGTCTGTGTCAGGCTTACTGGGTAGTTTGTTAGGCATGAACTAAGCATTCCTATTCCTCATGGACCACAAGCAGTGTTGTAAAGGTACTTACCTCAGGTATTCAGCCTGTTACAGACCGAGATGGAAGGAGTCAGCAGCTAATTCTAGCCCCACTTTTCCACAGGTCATAACAATAGTTTAAATATTTAATTCACCAACAAAACTGGCCAATTGTTACCCTTTGACGTAGTTATTCACAGCATAAAAATACTCTAGATAAAAACAAAAAACTACTGCGGATGCTGGAAATCCAAAAAAAAAACAGAATTACCTGGAAAAACTCAGCAGGTCTGGCAGTATCGGTGGAGAAGAAAAGAGTTGACGTTTCGAGTCCACAATCTGTTGAAGGGTCATGTGGACTCGAAACGTCAACTCTTTTCTTCTCCACTGATGCTGCCAGACCTGCTGAGTTTTTCCAGGTAATTCTGTTTTTGTTTTAAAAATACTCTAATCAGACTTCTTTCAGTAAGCTCAAAAATGATTTATTATAAAACAAACTGCTTTTTAAATACAAGTTAATAAATCGGTTAACATACATATTATAGTTTAGAAGTGTAACTATTTTCCCCTTTTAAAAAACATGGATATTCAAACCCTCATGCACTCACACACAAACACAAAACAAGACAGAACAAACAATCCCCTGCAGAGGCTGGGGGATGGGAACATTTCTTTTAAAAGGATAAAATTCAAAGAGATCTCGACACTGTTGATTTAACAGAATTATGGCAACAATAGGTCTGGGAGTTTCTTCAGACATTTTTTTTTGGTGAAACTGTCCTTGATGATTCTTATTTATCACAACTTTGCAGACTTTCAAAAAAAATGCAGATGATTTATTCCGACGAGGCGTTTCTGAGGAAAGTTTAACGTAAAGGCGGGGCAGAGTGAGTCTTTTTGTTGCAACCTGCCTCTAAGGCACACACACACACACACACTGCCTGAGAGTTTAAAGAATACATCTTGTAGGCCAGGTGTTTTTAACCAATCAGCAAGAGCCTTTAGCCTGGTAACAGCAGTTCTTTGTTAACTTACATATACAAAGTATCTCTTCCACTTCTAGGTGTTCCCCGCTGGGCATCTATCTTGACCCGTGGCTTCTCGAAGAATGGCATTTCACAGCCCCGACTTAATATTGCAAACTTTTAAAATAACTCAGGAGGAACAATATCCAAAATTCAATGTTCTTCAATTTTCCAAAAATAGGTTCATCAAAAGTTCTCTTTGCCTTCTTCCAGCTTCTCTGAGGCCAACATGAATTTAAAATGGAATGACCATTAAAATGAAAACAGGCAGCCTCATTACAATATTTAAATGAACAATCTGTTTCCCGTGAGTGGATTGGTCACCTCTGTTATAATTGGAAGTGGGTGGGTTCGATTCCTGTTTTAGATTTTTTGCATCCTCTGATAGGACCCCGACCCACCTATTTTGGGGAGTTAAGATTCAGTCCATAATGTAGAAAGCACCAAGATGTAGATTTTAGCCTTTTCCACTTGGGCAGGGTGCAATGAGGAAAATCTTACAGGATGACATACCGAAGTTATATTGAAATGAATGAAAGAATAATAAGTCAGGTTCTGTAAGGGTTTTTATTTCTGTAATCCACAGTGATGCATAATGCCAAGGCAGTAAAGGCAAATAATGACCTTTCGGTTTCTCTGTGAGCTCGTTACACTTTTTTTGAAGTTTATAGAACACCAAACTAAAGCTACAACAGGTATATTATCAGTAGTTTTTCTTTCATGTTCACACAGTTTTGCACCAACTCATGTAGGGTAGGAGGTTCCATAGGTTTCACATGCCAGGATTTTCCGGTCGGCGAGTAGGTGGGGCGGGGCCTGCTCGCTGATGCATAAAAAGACGCGGGATGACATCGGGCGGAACTCCTGACGTCACCCCGCCCCATTTCAATTTTCAGGTCGGCGGGGGCTCAGCCGAATCAGCTGTGCGCCTGCTGACCTGTCAATGGCCTCAAAACAAAGTAATTAGTGGACCTGCCTGTCCAATGTTAAGGTTGGCGGGCAGGCCGGGAGCCCTGGCGGACATTAGAAAAAGCATGAAACCTCATCCACAGGTGGGATAAGGTTTCATGTAGGTTTTTAAAAATTTAATAGAAGTGTATTTAAAAATGATGGACATGTCCCAACTCATGTGACAGTGTCACATGAGGGGACGTGTCAGGGAATTTTTTTTTTCTATTTTTAAGATTTTTCAATGTGGAGCCGATCTCCCTGAGGCAGCACTTAGCCTCAGGGAGATGAGTGCGCTCTATTGTGCGCATGCGCGAAAGAGCGCACTCTCGGCTCAGGGAATTCCACACCCCCTCCCCCGGCCCGCACAGGGAGCACATAGCAATTCCTTGCGGACATCACACTGGGCGGGCCTTAATTGGCCTGCCCATGTAAAATGGCGGTGTACCCCCGATCGGGGGCGTTAATCGGAGGCATGTCCATTCCTGAACTTCCCTCCAACGGGGGGAAAATTCTGCCCACTGTCTCTTTCAACGCAATTCATCCAAAATTGGTCAAATCAGTGCATAGGATTGAGGACTTTAAGTGCAAATTATGTCCAGTGCAAATTGAGTTTCTGTGATCCTTTGTGCAAGTTTATAAAACATTGGTTAGAAGCCAGCTCTGCCCTCAGATTGGCCACACCCCACATTGACTTAATCACTGGGGCACGTTTTGCTTATTGTGCCCATTTGCGGACCTTCAAGGAGGGTTTTAAAAACAAGGCTTTTTTAGGCGCAAGGACACTAATATGCACCTTTTAAAAGCTTTCAAATAATTTTTAATTTACTAAGAAATTGATTACTGCACACCAATATATCAACATACATACGAATTAGGAGCAGGGGCAGGCAACTCAACCCCAGCTCCACCATTCAATCAGGTCATGGCTGATCTGATTGTAACCTCAACTCCACATTCTCATTTACCTCTGATAATCTTTCACCCCTTTGCTTATCAAGAATCTATCTAGCTCTGTTTTAAAAATATTCAAAGACTCTGCTTCTACCTCCTTTTGAAGAAGAGAGTTCCAAAGACTCACAGCCATCTCAGAGAAAGACTTCTTCCTCACCTCTGTCTTAAATGGGTGACCCCTTATTTTTAACCAGTGATCCCTAGTTCTAGCTTTTCCCACAAGAGGAAACATCCTTTCCACATCCACCTAGTCAAGACGCCTCAGAATCTTCTATGTTTTAATCAAGACACTTCTTAATCTTCTAAACTACAGTTGATACAAGCCTAGTCTGTCCAGCCTCTCTTCATAAGACAACCTGCCCATTCCAGATATTAGTCTAGTAAACCTCTGAACTGCTTCTAACGCATTTGCATCCTTCTTTAAATAAGGAAACGAATACTGTACACAGAGCATTGGTGAGACTCTCTACTTTTGTATTCAATTCCCTTTGCAGTAAACAATAACATTCTATTAGTTTTCCTAATTACTTGCTGTACATGCATACTAACCTTTTGCAATTCATGCACTAGGACACCCAGATCCATTTGCATCTCAGAGCTCTGCAATCTCTCACCATTTAGATAATATACTTTTTTTCATTCTTACTGCCAAAATGGACCATTTGCCCATTCACTTAACCTATCTCTATTCCTTTGTAGCCTCCTTGTGTCCTCTTCACATCTTACTTTCCTACCCATCTTTATATATCATCAAATTTAACAATCATAACTGTCCCTTCATCCAAGTCATTGTTATAAATTGTAAAAAGTTGAGGCCCCATCACTGATCCCTGTGGCACACCATTCATTACATCTTGCCAACCAGAAAATGACCCATTTTGGCCTACTCTCTGTTTCCTGTTAGCTGGACAATCTTCTATCCATGGCAATATGTTACCCCTTACACCATGAGCTTTTATTTTCTGCAATAATCTTTGAGGTGGCACCTTATAAAACACCACCTTGAAATCTAAGTACAGTACATCCACTGCTTCCCCTTTATCCATAGTACATGTAACTTCTTCAAAGAACTCTAATAAATTGGGTAAACATGATTTCCCTCTCACAAAACCATGTTGACTTTGCTTGATTACCGTGAACTTTTCTAAGTGCCCTGCTATAACGTCTTTAATAATAGCTTCTAACATTCTCCCTATGACAGATGTTAAGCCAACTGGCCTGTAGTTTCCTGCTTTCTGTCTCCCTTCCTCCTTGAATGAAGGAGTTACATTTGCTGTTTACCAATCTAATGGAACTTTCCCCAAATCTAGGGAACTTTGGAAAATTAAAACCAATGCATCAACTATCTCACTAGCCACTTCTTTCAAGGCCCTTGGATGAAGTCCATCAGGAACTGGGGACTTGTCAGCCTGCAGCTTCAGCAATTTACTCTGTTCCACTTCCCTGGTGATAATAATTTTCTGGAGTTCCTCCCTTCCATTTCCTGACTTACAGCTATTTTTTGGATGTTACTTGTTCCTCTATTGTGAAAACCGATGCAAAATACCTGTTCAATTCATCAGTCATCTCCTTATTTTCCATTAGTTCCCCAGACTCACTTTTTATAGGACAACGCTCACTTTGTTAACTTTTCTTCTTAAAATATCTGTAGAAACTCTTGCTTTCTCTCATACTCAAATTTTTCCCTCATTAATCTTTTAATCGTTCTTTGCTCTTTTTAATATTCTGTCCAATCTTCTGACTTGCCACCTATCCTTGCACAATTATACGCTATTTCTTGAAGTTTGATACCATCTTAAACTTTTTTTAGTTAACCACGAATGGTGGGTTTTCCCCTTGGAATTTTACTTTCTCATTGGAATGTATCTTTTCTGTGTATTCTGAAATAGAAAAAAAAAAACATAGAAAAATAGAAGCAGGAGTAGGTCATTCAGCCCTTTGAGCCTGCTTCGCCATTCAATATGATCATGGCTGATCCTCTATTTCAACGCCGTACTCCCGCTCATTCCCCATACCCCTCGATGCCTTTAGAACCGATAAATCTATCTACTTCCTTAAATATATTCAGTGACTTGGCCTCCACAGTCTTCTGTGGTAGAGAATTCCATAGGTTCACCACCCTCTGAGTGAAGAAGTTTCTCCTCATCTCAGTCCTAAATGGCCTACCCCGTATCCTGAGACTGTGACCCTTTGTTCTAGAATCTCCAGCCAGAGGAAACATCATCCCTGCATCCAGTCTGTCCAGCCCTGTCAGAATTTTATACGTTCCAATGAGATCCCCTCTCATTCTTCTAAACTCCAGTGAATACAGGGCTAGTCGACCCAATCGCCCCTCACACGACAATCCTGCCATCCCAAGAATCAGTCTGGTGAACCTTCACTGCACTCCCTCTATGGCAAGTATATCCTTTCTTAGGTAAAGAGACCAAAACTGACACAATACTTTAAATGTGGCCTCACCAAGGCCTTGTACAGCTGCAGTAAGATATCCTTGCTCCTGTACTCAAGTCCTCTCACAATGAAGGCCAACATACTATTTGCCCTCTTAACTACTTGCAGCACCTTCATGCTTGCTTTCAGTGATTGGTGTACAAGGACACCCAGGTCCCTTTGTACATCAACATTCCCCAATCTATTACCAATTTAAATAATACTCTGCCATTCTGTTTTTCCTACCAAAGTGGATAACTTTACACTTATCCACATTATACTGCATCTGCCATGTATGTGCCCACTCACTCAATTTGTCTAAATTGCCTTGAAGCCTCTTAACATCCTCCTCATCACTCATATTCCCACCTAGTTTTGTGTCATCAGCAAACTTGGAAATATTACATTTGGTTCCCTCATCCAAATCATTGATATATATTCTGACTAGCTGGGGTCCAAGCACTTGTCCCTGTGGTACCCCACTAGTCACTGCCTACCATTCCAAAAAAGATACATTTATTCCTACTCCCTGTTTCCTGTCTGCTAACCAAATGTCCCTTTAGATGTCTACCACTGCATCTCTATTCACCTATCCCTTAACCTAATTTGCCAGTTCACTTTGCTAGCTCTGCTTCAATGCCCTCATAATGGCCCTTATTTAAGTTTAAAATACTAGTCTTGGATCCATCCTTCCCTCCCTCAAATTGATTGTAAAATTCAATCATATTGTGATCACTGCTACCTAGGGGCACCTACACTTTGAGGTCATTAATTAACCCTATTGCATTGCACAATACGAAGTAGTATAGCTTAGAGCAGGCTGGTTGGTGCCAGAACTTGCTGTTCGAAGAAACAATCCCAAAAACATTCTTTGAATTCTCATCTAGGCTATCTTTGTCCATCTGATTTTTCCAGTCTATAAATAGATTAAAATCCCCCATGATTAATGCCATACCTTTCTGACAAGTTCCCATTATTTCCCCCTTTATACTCTGTCCTACCATGTGGGTACTATTAGGGACCTGTACACCACTCCCACAAGTGACTTCTTTCCTTTATCATTTCTCATCTCTACCCAAACTGCTTCTGCATCCTGATTTCCTGAACTTAGGTCGTCCCTCTCTAATGTGCTAATGTCATCATTAATTAAACCTCCCCCCCACTTTTTCCTTGCTTCCTCTTCCTAAATGTCATGTCCCCTTCAATACTCAGGTCCCAGTCTATGTCATCCTGCAGCCATGTCTCTGTGACAGTTGTCAGGTCATACTCATTTATTTCAATTTGAGCTATCAATTCATCAGTTTTGTTTTGAATGCTGTGTGCATTCAGATACAGAACCTTTAGTTTCTTCCTTTTATTATTTTTGTAGCCTCTAGCCTTAGGCTAGATTTACTCTGAGATTTGTACTCTCTATCCCTTCCTGTCACAGTCTGTTTATCATTTCCCATTTTAATATCTTTCTCTCTTGCCTTGTCTCTACTCTTTGATTCACCAGATCTTCCCAAATTTGATCCCTTGCCCCAAGTGTTTAGTTTAAAATCCTCTCTACTTCCCTAGTTATGCAGCTTGCTAGAACACTGGTCCAGCAGGGTTCATGTGTGGACCGTCCCAACTGTACAGCCCCCAGTACTGGTGCCAATGCTCCACGAACCAGAACCCACTTCTCTCACACCAGTCTTTGAGTCACACGTTAATTTCTGTAATCTTATTTGCCCTGTGCTAATTTGAACATGGCTCAGGTAATAATCCAGAGATTATTACTCCTGTGGTTCTGTTTTTTAATTTGGTGTCTAGCTCCTCATAGTGACTACGTAGAACCTCTTTCCTTGTCCTGCCTATGTTGTTGGTACCTACATGGACCACAACGATTGGATCCTCCCCCTCCCACGCCAAGTTCCTCTCCAGCCCTGAGCAGGTATCCAGAAAGGCAACAAAGTCTTCTGGACTCTTGTTCCTTGCTGCAGAAGTTAGTGTCAATCCCCCTCACTATACTGTCCCCTACTACCGCTACATCCCTTTTTGATCCCCACCACTTGAATGGGCTTCCTGTACCACAGTGCCATGGCCACCAGTCAGCTCCTCCACCTCATTGCCCCTACTCTCATCACGTAGTGGATTAAACATTGTTAAAAATGCTTATTTTTTGTAATAAATCTAATTGCAGCTGTATTAAAAAAGCTGTGTGGATACATCAAATAATCTTTTTGAATACAAAAATATTTTCTTAAAAATTACATCCTTAAACACTGGCTGATTACACCAGTTCATGGCAGATTTTATGTTGGACAAACTGCAAATGGATTTGAGCTGTAGTTTGAATAAAAATCTTATCACCGGTGCAATTTTGAGCACAAATTGGGCCTGGATTGTCAATTGCACTCGAAACAGAAACTCTTGGCCACAGGATCTTTGCTTACAAAAATAACTTAGTATTAATTTTATATTTTCTTCAGATCATTTTGCAAACTAATAGAGCAGAGAATCTTAGAATGTTAAGATCAGTACAACTGATTGAACAGCACCAATACATTCTGGAAAAGTAAGTACACTGTAAACACAGATTGCAAAATACAAATTTAACGCACAGGATTTGACAAACCTAGTCGGTAATATTGGAAGTAAATTTTCATGCAATTCTCACACTTACTCACTGTAAGCGGAAGAATCCCTAAGGTTTCCATGGTTTCTGGAGTTACAGCAGATAAGTAGGAGAAACTCTGTGGACATTTATCTTCATCAATCTATGCCCAGGATTTTAATGGAAGCTGAGACTTTAAGAAGTTTACTGAAGGTATTAACTGAGCACATTGGACAATTCAATTGATAAACTTCATCATGTTATTGTGAACTACATAATTTTTGGAATTTTCTTTGTGTTAAATCCTTAATAGTGGATCATTGAAATTTAATTTACTGAGGGGAAAAAAACGAGAGCAAGAAAATCCCAAAAACATTGTGAATGAGTTATGAAAACACAATGGCCAGATGGCTGTACTGCTGAATGTTGTAGAAATTCACTATAACAAATTACTTTCAATCATAAAGAAAGCATTATGTCAGTTTGCATTAGTAGACCTGCACTGACTCTCTCATTTTAGCAACAGAAAGAAAATAATAGATAGAAATTCATTTATATCTGCAAGTTAGACATTTTACATTTGAAACTGGAATGCTGAGGTTTATTGTTCTGGTCTAAATTCCTTACTTCATATAGAAATGTAAGGATTTCCTGCATTGTGTCTTAGCAGTTTGAATAACTATTTTTTGATATTGAGCTAATGAAATGATTCACTTTCAATGCAACTTTTTTCTTGTATGATGTTTAATCAATTGTCTTCTATGTCCTTGTGTGTCTCATAGATTCTTCAATTATAGAGCATAAAAGTTCTGATACTAATTTTATGATCCCATTCAGTTCTAATTTTGAACTAACACAAATGTAAAACATTCCCATGGGGAACAGAATCTGTAACATTATGACAAATTTCTTATGTAGAAAGAGTATAGCAGCATAATGGTTATATAACTGGACTAGTGATCTAGAGGTCTTGATAAATGATCCGGAAAAATGGGGCTCGATTTAATGCTCCTTTACTGGTGGGTTTGAAGACAGGGGGATCATGCTGCCAGTGGGAGAAGCCCATGCCAAGTGGCCAGCCCAGCAGGATTCCCTGGTGGTGGGCAGGGGATGGATCTTTTCTTAACTGGCCCCTAGGCCCATTAGAGGGCCTCCCAAGGTTCCCCTCCCACTCCCACCCTCAGGCTCTCAAATCCCAGCTCCCAACCCCTCGCCAACTCCCCACCCTGATCCCCACTTAGTTCCAATCCATCACTAATGCTGCCTCAAGCCAGACTGCAGTACCAGCAGTGGCCATGTTGGTTACTTGAGAGCTACTGGCCTCTGATTGACCGTCAGCTCTCTAAGCAAGATTTCCTGTCCAAGTTCACCTCTCACCTATCATACATGGCATTGGTAAGGCCACACCTGGAGTACGGAGTACACTTTTGGTCTCTTTATTCAAGGAAGGACATACTTGCCCCAGAGACTCACCTTCGGGAAGAGCATAGAGTCACAGAGGTCTACAGCACAGAAAAAGGCCCTTTGGTCCATCAAGTCTGCACCGGTAAAACAAGTACCTAACTATTCAAATCCCATTTTCCAGCACTAGGCCCATAGCCTTGTATGCCATGGCATTGCAAGTGCACATCCAAATACTTTTTAAATGTTATGAGGGTTTCTGCCTCTACCATCCTTTCAGGCAGTGAGTTCCAGATTCCCACCACCCTCTGGGTGAAAATTTCTTCCTCACGTCCCCTCTAAACCTCCTGCCCCTTACCTTTAATCTATGCCCCCTGGTTATTGATCCCTCCATCAAGGGGAAAAGTTCCATCCTGTCTATCCTATCTATGTCCCTCATAATTTTATACACCTCAATCATGTCCTCCTTCAATCTCCTCTGCTCCAGGGAAAATAACCCCAACGTATCCAATCTCTCCTCATAGCTAAAACTCTCCAGCCCAGGCAACATCCTGGTAAATCTCCTTTGCACTCTCTCTAGTGCAATCACATCCTTCCTATAATGCGGATTCTAGAACTGCATGCAATACTCTAGCTGTGGCCTAACCAGCATTTTATACAGTTCCAGCATAACCTCCCTGTTCTTATATTCAATGCCTCGGCTAATAAAGGCAAGTATCCCATATGCCTTCTTAACCACCTTATCTACCTGTCCCGCTACCTTAAGGGACTGGCGGACATGCACACCAAAGTCCCGCAGGGAGGTGGACCTGTGAGCTGTTCAGGACCAGCCTGCGCTGAATTCAAAAGGAGAGTGAATAAACAAATTGTGACATCACAGGAAAGGAGCAATTTGATTGGTTGGAGAAGAAGGTAACTGGTGAGTATCTAGTAAGCGTTTAAGGTTTATTCTGTTCATAAGGTTTAGAATAAAGTAGGAACTGTACTTTTTCGTAAGGTTTATTAAGTAGGATTTAAAAGTTTAAGTGATTTAAAAGTTTAAGATTAAGGCATGGCAGGACAGCTCAGCCAAGTGAAATGCCCATCCTGTGGCATGTGGGGAGTCGTGGACAGTTCTCGTGACCCAGACAAGCCCATGTGCAGCAAGTGTCACTGGCTGCACAAGCTTGAGCTCTGTGTTTCAGAGCTTGAGCAACGACTGGAGTCACTGAGGTGCATCTGTGAGGCAGAGAACTACGTGGATAGCATGTTCAGAGAGGTGGTCACACCGCATGTTAGGGGCAAGCAGGCAGATAGGGAATGGGTGACTGCGAGGCAGTCCAAGAGAAACAGGCAGGTAGTGCAGGAGTCCCCAAAGGGCACATTCACTAACCGGTTTTCTATTCTGAATATCGATGAGGGTGATGGATCCTTGGAGGAGTGCAGCAAAAGCCAAGCCCGTGGCTCTGGGGGAGATGGCACCTGTACAAGACAGACGGGTTGCATCTGAACAGAGCTGGGACTGAGTTCCTTGCAGGGCGTTTTGCTGGTGCTGTTGGGGAGGGTTTAAACTAACTCAGCAGGAGTGTGGGAACCAGGAGAGAATATTAGAAAGTAATACCAGCATACACGAAATACTGGGAGAGGCAGGTAGCACTAAAATAGAGAATAGTAAGTTAATAGATGGAGTCGGAGTAAGGGAGCAAGTAATGAAGTCTAAATCAGGGTTACATCGCATGTATGTGAATGCACGGAGCATAGTTAATAAAATTGGGGAGTTGCAGGCACAGATTGGATTATGATGCTGTGGTGATAACAGAGACCTGGCTTAAGGGCAGAACTGGGTGTTAAATATTCCTGGTTACAAGTTGTTCAGAAAAGATAGAAAACGGGAAAAAAAGAGGGATGGTATTTCTGGTTAAAGAGAGTATTGCACTGGAGAAAGTGTCAGTGGATTCAGGGACAGAATTGATTTGGCTAGAGCTATGGAATAAGAAGGGTGCAATTACACAGCTTGGTGTTATAGACCACCAGCTAGTGGGAAGGATATAGAGGTACAAATCTGCAAGGAAATTACAGAGAGGTGTTAAACATCATAGAGTAATTATAATAGGGGACTTTAATTACCCATATATAGGCTGGGATAGTGGTGAACGGGCAGAGGGACAAGCATTCCTAGATTGTGTTCAGGAGAATTTCCTACAGCGCTGTGTGTCCAATCAAACAAAGGAGGCATTGCTAGACCTGGTTTTTGGGAATGAAGTGGGCCAAGTAGATCAAGTGACAGTGGGGAAGGGATTAAGGGGACAGTGATAAGGTTTAGGATGCCTGTGGAAAATGACATTGGTCAATCCAGAGTAAGAATGATCAACTGGTGGAGAGCGGACTTCAATGGGGCAAGAACAGAACTGGGCCAGATAGACTGGAACCAAAGGCTGGTGGGAAAAACAGTAGCTGAACAATGGCTACCTTCACAAAGAGGAGATGGTTTGGGCACAGTCAAGGTATGTTCCCTCAAAAGGGTAGGACAAACAAATCCAGAGCTCCCAAGATGACAAAGGCGATAGAAACTAAGTTAAAGAAGAAAAAGTGCGCTTATGACAGGTGTCAGGTAGCAAATACAATTGAGAACCAAGCTGAATACAGAAGGTTTAGTAGGGATTATGAAAAAAGACTGGCAGCTAATATAAAAGGAAATCCCAAAGTATTCTATAAGCACATCAATAGTAAAAGGGTGGTAAAAGGAGTAGGACCAATTAGGGACCAAAAACAGGATTTACACATAGAGGAAAGGGGCATGGCTGAGGTGTTAAATGAATACTTTGCATCTGTCTTTACCTATGAGGCAGATGCTGCCCAGGCCTTGGTGACAGAGAAGGAAACTCAGACACTAGAAAAGTTTAAAATTGATAAGGAGGAGATATTGGATAAGCTGTTGGTACTTAAAGTTGATAAGGCACCGGGACCGGATGAGATGCATCTAAGAATATTGAAGGAAGGGAGAGTGGAAATTGCAGAGGCACTGGCAATAATGTTTCAATGTTCCCTGGATTCAGGGGAGGTGCCGGAGGACTGGAGAATTGCAAACATTACGCCCTTGTTCAAAAAAGTTTGTAAAGATTTGCTCTGCAATTACAGACCAGTCAGTTTAACTTTGGTGGTGGGGAAACTTCTAGAAACAATTATTCAGGATAGAATTAATAGTCACATGAAAAAATTTGGATTGATTTGGAAGAGTCAGCATGGATTTGTTAAAGGAAAATCGTGTCTAACTAACTTGCTGGAGTTTTTTGAAGAGGTAACAGAGATGGCTGAAGAGGGCAAGGCCGTTGATGTGGTGTATATGGACTTCCAAAAGGCATCTGAAACAGTGCCACACAACAGACTTGTGAGGAAAGTTATAGATCATGGAATAAAAGGGGCAGTAGCAATATGGATACAAAATTGGCTGAGGGATAGGAAACAGAGTAATGGTTAATGGGTATTTTTCGGGCTGGAAGAAGTTTTGTATTGGAGTTCCCCAGAGGTCGGTATTGGGACCCTTGCTCTTCTTGATATATATTAATGGTCTAAGTCTTGGTGTGAAGGGGGCAATTTCAAAGTTTGTAGACAACACAAAACTTGGGAGAATTATAAACTGCGAGGACAGTGTAGAACTTCAAAAGGACATTGATACATTGATGGAGTGGGCAGATAGGTGGCAGATGAAGTTCAATACAGAGAAGTGTGAGGTCATACACTTTGGTACAAAGAACATAGAGAGAGAGTGTGAATTAATGGATACTATTCTAAAGGGTGTGCAGGAGCAGAGAGATCTGGGTGCATATGTACATAAGTCATTAAAGGTGGCAGGACAGGTAGAGAGAACTGTTTCTAAAGCATACAATATTCTCAGCTTCATTAATAGGGGCATAGGATACAAGGGCAGGGAGGTTATAATGAATTTATATAAGAGACTAGTTAGACCTCAGTCGGAGTATTGTGTACAATTCTGGGCGCTACACAGTAGGATGTGAACGCATTGGAGAGAGTGCAGAAGAGGTTTACGAGAATGGTTCTAGGGATGAGACACTTCAGTTTGTTTTATTCATTCGTGCGATGTGCGCTTCGCTGGATGGGCATTTATTGCCCATCCTTACTTGCCCTTGAGGTGGTGGTGGAGAGTTGCCTTCTTGAACCGCTGCAGTCCATGTGGCGTAGGTGTTAAGAAGTTCCAGGATTTTGACCCAGCGACAGTGAAGGAACGGCAATATATTTCCAAGTCAGGATGGTGAGTGATTTGGAGGGGAACTTCCAGGTGGTGGTGTTCCCATCTATCTGCTGCCCTTGTCCTCCTAGGTGGTAGTGGTCGTGGGTTTGGAAGGTGCTAAGGAGCCTTGGTGAATTCCTGCAGTGCATCAAGTAGATGGTACACACTGCTGATACTGTGCGTCGGTGGTGGAGGGAGGAGGAAGGATTGGAGAAGTTGGGATTGTTTTCATTGGAGAGAAGGTTGAGAGGAGACTTGATGGAAGTTTTCAAAATAATGAGGGGCCTGGAGAGTGGATAGGGAGAAACTGCTCCCACTCGTAAATGGATCACGAACCAGAGGGCACAGTTTTGAAGTGTTTTGCAAAAGAAGCAAATGCGAGGTGAGAAAAAACTTTTTCACACAGCGAGTAGTTAGGGTTTGGAATGCACTGCCTGGAAGTGTGGTGGAGGCAGGTTCAACTGAGGCCTTCAAGGGGGCATTGGATGATTATCTAAATAGAAACAATGTGCAGGGTTATGGGGAAAACGCAGGAGATTGGCACTAAATTAAAATGCTCAGCAAGCCGGTGCAGACACGATGGGCCGAATAGCCTCCTTCTACACCGTTACGATTCTGTGCCTTACTCACTGTCACCAGGCATTCTTGTGACAGCTTTAATTTTACATAGAATAAGTTAGTAATCATACTTGGAATACTCTGAACAGTTCTGGTTGGCAGAGTTCAAGATCTTGCAACCCAGTAACTGAGATTTTCCTTACTGTGCAACCTTAGCAACTTACCAGTGACTAACTATCTTTGTATCCCATTACAAATATATTTGCATCATTTTGGCATATTGTGAATTTCCCATTATCATGTCAAACAATGAGGCAGACTCATAACTCTTTTATTGAAATGAATACATCAGTAATACATAAAATTGCAAAAATGGTAGAGTATACTGCATTCATAAACATTCTTCAGCTCTGAGTTTTACAAAACCAAAGATAAGTTTCTCTTCAAAAGGAAAACCTTCTCCCCTTTGCCCTCCTTTATTTTTAGTTGTTCTCAATCCCAGCTAAGTTGATAAGGTGAATCCAAAAACAGATTATTTCAGACTTTAGCTACAACTTTTATATTACACTCTTCAATTATCTTACAAAACAACAACCACTCAAATAAACTCTGAAAGACAACGTAAATAAGAATAAAGCAGGTTATGACAGTCAACAGGGAGGCAGTCCTCTTCCACTTTCAAGAAACGAAATTGTCTACAAAGATGACAGTTTGGGGTTGTAATATGGTGCTCAATTGTGTTTTTAAGCTGGGTTAGCTGGTCTCTGTGTCTTGTGTTCCCACCTCATTCCCAAGTACCAGAGTTCTGAAAATGAACATTGGAACACTCGAATTTCAAGGATTATCTTAACACAATGGACAGCAATTTCCGGATAAAGGTGAGTTTGATGATCTAGGGGACAGATACACATTGGCAAAACACCATTTTGATAATGGTTTTGATTGATGGGAAACTTCAAGAATTTCTTGTATCCTGCATGAATAAAGAAGTTGCAAAACTAATTATCTTTGAGGCTCAATGAGTGAAGTAAGAACAGTTGCAATTAAACAACAGCAGCCACTGTTATATGGAAATGTACCATTGCAATATTTTTGTTCAGCTCCCTTACATCAAGGATTGATCCAAACTACTGTTTCACTTTGTTATCCTCTCATGCTATTCGACAGAATAGGACGCTTTTCGCCTGATTGGCAATTTTTCTCATTTCTAGCTTTCAACCTTTCTCCATTTCAACTTTCTAAACCCCTCTCTATTGATGCATCGTTGCTTCTTTTAACTTTCCTCTACTGTTCCTTGTAAATGCTCTTCATTGTCTGTGCATCCTCATGTTGCAACTATGATTTAATGCAGTCTTCTCTCTAGCTCATTCTTTCTCATGACCTCAATTGTGCAACTTGTTAGCTCCCCCAGGCTCTCCCCCTCATACAATCTTCAACTGTTTAAAATCTACTTTGCAATGCATAACCATTACTCTTCTCTGCTACGTTTTCAAGCTTGGTGTCCTGTTCTACAGAATGAATCTTGACTCTTCACCTATTGTATTTTAAAGGATTGGGCATCAGAATATTTCTGTAGTTAAAATAAATCTTTGTACTGTTACATGTAAAACAGGTTAAGGTTTCCATGATTCTGGCAGATCATTCATACACAAAGTTTGGAAAGCAGAAAAAATCTAGCAGTGCATCTCCAACTCCAATCTCTAAAGCCATAGAAAAGGTCAACATTAATCTAGAAAAATGGAGCTTTTCTCTTTCTCCACCTCACCTGAATTACATTGTTAAAACAATCTATAATTCCTAACTCTAAAGTTATATCTGTATTTGTGGGTGTTAGGTACTAGATATAGCCTTAAGTTTAACTTATATTCTTTTCGTATTTGTGTGTTAAGAAAGGTGAAATCTGGGTTTGATTTCAGTTTAGAGTTTTTGTGAGATGGAGCTGGCAAATCTGGGGGGCCTGTTTGTATACGTGCATTTTTAAAGAGGTTTTATGACTCAAAGTGAAGAAATGGGTTATCAAGGTAGTTTAGGGAAGTTAAAATTCTTTTAAAAGTAGAAAAAAACTGCTGTTGCCTAGCAACAGGGATCAGAGAGAGACCCACAGAGATACCGGGAGAGACAAGAAAAGCAGTTTTTGTTTCAGTTGGTATATGTCTGCCATAGAGTTAAAACAGAAAAGGTCTAAGACTCTTATTTAGCTGGAAATTATTGTTAAGGAGCTCATATGTATAGCTCTAAAATTCAAGTAATAGTGAATTTAAGTGAGTTTTCTGGATATTTCAAGGGAGATACCAATTGTGGAAGGACTTCTGGTGAATGTTCAGAAGTCTACTGGAAAAAAAACCTCTTTGCAACTGAACCAGCTCTATCCTTGGCGTGGAAATAGTGGTATCCCTTCACTGGAGTGTTGGGTCTGTAAGGGAATTGCTGAGATAGAAAGAATAGCTTAGGTTTGAATCATTTTTTCTTGGTGTTTATTTTGAAATCTTTATAACCTTTCTGTTGTCTAGTGTAATATAGTCAATGTTTCTTGTTTAATAAATGTTTTATCTTTTTGTTAAAAAGATAACAGCAGACTCCTATGAATCTGTTTCAGTAAGTACTCTCCATGGTTTTAAAAAATTATGATCTATCAAGCCAGGTTCCATTCTGGGATCTGACTTGTCCGGTAATAACATCAGCTGGGATCATAACAATAGGCTGAGACAAAGGTGAATGATGGAAAAAGCTGGAGAAAAACCTGTCTGTTCCCTTGAATTAGTCTGATTGCTAAATGTCCTTTCTCCCCTTTAAGGAATCTAATTATACTCAAGCTGAATCTTCACTTAGAAAACAAAAAAAAAAGCTTCTATGTCTTGTTGGGGAGTAAGAAACTGTTTATTTCCTTCTAATTACCCTTGTTCATGCTCCAGATCATTGCAACACTGCTCAGCCAGTGGTTAATTGTCTTTTTTAGGTGGGGACTGAAAGATGGGACAGAAAGATGTGACTCCAGAACAAGTTATATGATCTTTTTGTTCATCCTTCGAGGCAAAGGTGACCACATTCATCATCTGGGGTGTTTAGTCGGGTTCGGTGGGTACGTAGCTGACTGCTAAGGACAATCTGCACCCAGATGCTTCTTCTGCAAATTGGACAGGATACCGCAGACAACTGAGTTTTGGATGAGTTGCTGGCTCAACATTTCCTCTCTTTACATTTCCTCTCTGCCTCTGATATGCACTTGCTTTCGAGAAGATCACACTCTTTATTTAGCTGCACTAACTGCAATGATCCTGGGCAAGCTTCTCCCAGGACTCAAATCGATATCAAAACTCCTAAGTGAAGCCTTGGAGCGTCCTTGTAACGCTTCCTTTGACCAACATGAGAGCGCACCCCAGATTCAAGCTCTCTATAGAAGATTCACTTTAGTAAGCGAGTGTCAGGCATTCTTGCTACAAGACCAACCCAAATCAGTGGTGACTGTCTCAAATGGTGTAGATGCTTGGCATGCTTCATCTCTTTTGTGGAAGCTTCCAAAGGCAGCTCAAGTGAAAATGATTGAGTTTAAATGATAAATGAATCTTGGGTCCAGGATCAGAAGTTAGCTAAGCCACATATTTCTCCTGCTGAAGGCACTAACCGCTACCCTAATATTATTAAAACCAGCATTCCAGAGAAAGGTTTGTTTTATTTGTGCTGTATGAAAAGACAGAGTGCACAAGACTTGGAATGTGCTGACACCAGAAGCTTTGAAACTCTTTGGTGAGGTATGCCAAATATTTAAATGCTTGCAAAGTGTCTGATAAAATACATTTTCTCATGTCTTTCAAAGGCATGGGTGTTTATAAAAGAATTGTGATCTTGAAGAATAAGGCTACTACTATCGCTATATTTGGAATGTAACTATATAGCACATTGCTACCATGCAAGCATGTATACCTTAGCAAAAGTCTGAGAAAACACCAGATTTTCCTATTGATTTGCTCCCTTCCATGCCTAAAAGATAGCCCTTACTGCTTTTATTTACTGTATCAGATTTCATTTGAGAACTCATAGGCTGAAGGTATTTCACATACAAAAATGCTACCTATTTCCTGAATAACTTACTGTCATTAATACAGCTTGAAAAATCACACAACTCTAGAACCATCCTACAGAGATGCCAGAAAATCATCAGAGATTATAAAAGAAACAAGAATTAGTAAGAAAAATCAAATGACTGAGGTATACAGGCATGTGTGAGCATTTGTATTACAGCTCCAAATTTGTTTTTTTCTTTCTCGTATCCACAGTAGGAAAAGAATAGTTAAGATAAAAATTCTTAAGGATGTTTGAAAATCCCAAATAAATAGCATTTTAAAATAAATTACATTAAATAAATCAATACAAAAGCCAATGGGCTGAATTTTCCTGGGTGGGTTGCAATCCCGATGTTGGCCTCAATTGCAGGTTTGGAACCCCAAAGTAACTGTGGTGGGATGCCAAATGCAAATTTCCCCAGAGGCAGCCAATTAAGAAGCCACCTCAGGAGCCTTGTCCAATTAGGGACATTGGCCATGTTCCAACATCAGGGGATTGGTTCAGCAAGGCTCCTGGGTAAGGCTGCCGGCTGCCTTCGCAGTGTGGGCACTACAGAGAGGCCAACATGCCTCAGTAGGAGGTTATCAGCTGCCACTGCAGCAAGACCTACATTAGTGGAGACATCCAGTCTCAATGAAGTGGCTACAATGACATGCCTTCTGCCTGTGGAGAAATAAAGATCTCATAAGGTTCGCGGCACCTAGCACTGTGAAACCAACATTGTTCAATTTCCAGGCTCCTGTACAATGGGGGACACATGAGCTATCAGAATAAATGCAATCCAATTCCACAATAGGGGCTAATTGCCCCATTAGGGAACAGCACACACAGGTGGTAACATGTGTCACTTCTGACCCAACACGTCGATTGCACTTTCATCACCCCGCCGGAGGTGTCAGCTGTGGCTCAGTTCATAGCACCCTCGCCTTTGAATCAGAGGGTTGTGGGTTCATGTCCCACTCCCGGAAACCAAGAACTGTGATTGTACTCGAAAGAGTTGCAATCTGTGACTGTTGATAACTCGAAAGAGTTTCATCACCCCACCTCCAAAGCAGCCTCTGTGGACCTGGAAAAATTCAGCCTGATATATTCAATATTTTAAAAGGGTAGAGCTTTCAAGTTCTTCCCCGGTGCCAATGTGTATTGGTCTCAAATGGAGGAAAATCTGCAGGCAAGTTGCTGAGATTTTCCAATGCACATTGCTGGTGAGAAAGGACTGAAATTCCATTCTTATGTTTTATCTTTCATGTTGCTCTATCAAATTGTTATTCTCTTTGCAAATTATCATTTTGGAAGTGGCTACATTTCAACAGCTGTTTAAATGAATCATTTTATTGCAATAAGAAACGTAAAGCAACTAACAAACATATCAACAGCAGCCCCATTCAGATTTTTTTTTTTAAGATTGGCCTTCTTTCCTGATGAAAGTATTCAATACTGTTTAAAATTTAGGAATATTTGGAATATTGAGTGGAAACAAATGCACTTTAAGGTTTGTGTCTACATGCTGGAAATGGAAATACTTTAAAGGAAAACATATGGAGAAAGAGCAGGGGAGTGGGACAATTGGACCGCTCTTTCAAAGAGCTGGGAAAGACGCGATCGGCCGAATGGCCTCCTTCAGTGTTGTATCATTGTATGCTCTTATGAAATACAGCAGGATTTTAGGCCTTGTTTTTTTTTAGCAAAACTTAGTGTAAATAGTAGTAATCAAGTCATAATCAGTTTTAATGAAGCCCACTTAAATCCAATTCTGAACAGCTCAAACTCCATTTAAGGCCAAAAAATTTCAATGAATAAAACCCACCTCTCTTCACTCCAATGCAAGATACCAGAGTTAATATAAGCCCTCAAACTTCAGAAATGAAGATTAAGGGGGAGATGTTCTGCTATTGGCATAATGTGCCAATGTGTGTCAAATTCCTGAACCTGTTAGCCAGCAGTGCAATGAACTGATTGCTCCTAATGTTTTGCTAGCAGCTCATTTGAATGAATAATTGACTATAGTTAGGGTTGCCAACCCTCCAGGATTCGCCTGAAGTCTCCACGAATTGAAGGTCAATCTCCAGGTCACTGCTGTGTGCAACCCTGGAGAAAAATCATTGGAGTATTAAAAATAGATTTTTTTTTGTCATTTTCTTTGAACATTTCTCTTTGCCAGATAAAAACATTGAAAATAGGAAGAAAGGCTGTTACGCTGATTGTCAAGCATCATCCAATTAGGTAATGGGTTTTTATGCTTTCCAATTGGCATAGAAAGACAGTGTGTCATGAGGGAGGATGTGTTGGCCAACTAATGGCTGGAGCGTGGAGGTAAATCATATGATGAAATCTCCAGGAATACATTTAATCACAGTTGGCAACCCTATTCATAGTTGGGAGTGGAATTTCTGGCCTGCAAGTCCAAATACAACACATTTAATAGTAAGTAAATGCAGATGTAGATAATTATGGTTACATTTAATTACACAATGTGCAGGAGAGAAACATGCCATTCAGCCCAAACGTCAGTGGTCGTGAGTGAAAGGGAGGAGGGGGCGTGGGAGAGAGGGGATACCCTTCCTCTAATCATTCTCCTGGAATGACTCCTCCTCTAGCTCGCTGAAAGCAACAGGAACATAAAAATAGCAGGAGTAGACCACACGGTCTGTCGAGCCTGCTCCACCATTCGATACAAACATGGCTGATCATGAGTTTCAACTCCACTTTCCCGCCCACTCCCCACATCTTGAATCCCTGAGACACCAAAAATCTTTCTATCTCAGCCTTAAATGCATTCAACGATGTAGCATCCACAACCATCTGGGGTAGAGAGTTCCAAAGATTAACAGCCCACTGAGTGAAGAAATTTCTCCTCATTTCAGCATAATCGGTCCCTTATCCTGAGAGTGTACCCCTGTGTTTTAGATTCCCCAACCAATGGAAACAATCTCTCAGCGTTCACCCTATCAAGCCCCTTCAGAACCTTGTATGTTTCAATGGGATCACCTCTCATCTTTCCAAACTCCAGAGAATATAAGCCCAATTTACTCAGCCTCTCACCAGAGGACAACCCCCTCATTCCAGAGACCAATTTAGTGAACCTTCACTGTACTGCCTCTAGTGCAAGCATATCCTTTCTTAAATGTGGAGACCAAAATTGCACACAGTATTCCAGATGTGGTCTCAATAAAACCCTGTACAACTGTAGCAGGACTACTTTATTCCTGTACTCCAATCCCCCTACAATAAAGACGAACATGCCACTTGCCTTTCTAATTGCTTGCTGTACTTGCATGCTAACTTTCTATGTTCCTTGTATGAGCCTCTTTGAACATCAACACTTACAAGTTTCTCAACCTTTTAAAAAACATTCTGTGTTTCTATTCTTACAATCAAAGTGAATAACTTCACACTTCCCTACATTATACTCCAACCTGTCTATACAGGTTGTCTTTGCAGCCTCTTTGTGTCCTCTCCAGAGCTTACCTTCCCAGCTAGCCTGGTATTATCAGCAAACTTAGACACATTACTCTCTGTCTGTTCATCTAAGTCATTAATGAAGATTGTAAATAGCTGAGGCCCCAGCATTGATCCTCGCAGCATTCCATTATTCACTGCCTGCTGACTTGAAAATGCTCCACTTATGCCCATTCTGCTTCCTGTCCATGCTAATATATTATCCCCAACTCCATGAGCCCTTATCTTGCCTATTGAATTTTTGTGTGGCATCTTATGGAATACCTTTTGGAAATGCAGGTATATCGCATCTACTGATTCCCCTTTATCTATCCTACCAGTTACATCCTCAAAAAATTCTATTAAAGTTGTCAAAATAGGATTTCCCTTTAGTAAAACCATGTTGACTTGTTCAAATCATACTATTCTTTTCTAAGTGCATTGTTAAGACTTCCTTAATAATAGATTCCAGCATTTTCCCAACAACTCTTGTTAGGCTAACAGACCTGTAGTTCACTGTTTTCTCTCTGCCTCCTTTCTTGAAGCATTTTAACATTTGCTAACTTCCAATCTGATGGGACTATTTCTGAAACAAAGGTATTTTGGAAAATCATAGCCAGCACATCCAATTTCTCTGCAGCTCTCTCTTTTAGAGCCCTATCAAGTCCCAGGGATTTGTGGGATTTTAGTCCCCTAAGTTTTGCCAATATTTTTTCTCTGCCGATATTAATTTCCTTAATTTCCTGACTCTTCTTATCCCCTAGGTTACTGTCAATTTCTGGTATGAAAATTGTGCCTTCTACTGTAAAAGACCTACACAAAATATTTGTTCAATGCCTCAGCCATTTCCTCATTCCCTATCTTAATTTCTCCTGTCTCTGCTTCTAAGGAAGGGAACAACTTTTACTTTAGCTATTCTTTTCCTTTTTATATATTTATAAAAGCTCTCACAATCTGTTTTTATATTTCTGGCTAGTTTACTCTCAGATTCTGTTTTTCCCATTTTTATCAACTTTTTGCTGGCCCTTTGCTGGTTTCTAAAACATTGCCAATCTCAGACTTGCTACTATTTTTTGCAAGATTGTAAGCCTCTTCTGTCAATCTAATATTATCCTTAACTTCCTGAGTGAGCCATGGATGGGTCTTTCTTGTTGAGTTTTTGTTCTTCAATGAATTGTATTTTTTTTGAACATTTTGAATTGTTTCTTTATATATTTCCCACTGTTCATTTACTGCCATACCTTTCAGTCTAATTACCCAATTAACTATAGCCAGTTCTCCCCATATAACTATGTAATTGGCTTTGTTTAAGTTTAAGACTTTGTTTAAATTTCAAACTTAACATGGAATTCAATGGTATTATAATCACTATTTCCCAATGGATCTTTTACTATGGCATTACTAACTTAACCCTGCTTCATCACACAATACTAGATCTATGATAGCTTTATCCCTAGTCGGTTCCACAATGCATTGCTCCAAGAAACTGTCATGAAAATATTCTACAAACTCATCTTCTAGACCACTCTTGCCAATTTGATTGTCCCAGTCTATATGAAAATAAAGTCCCCCACAAATATTATATTGCCTTGTTACAAGCTCCAATAATTTCTTGGAATTTAATTTTGGAAATCCAAAAGGAATGCCCATCTTACCAGTGGATACTGTTGAAACTAGTAAAACACACTTGAATGGCAAGTGATAAAAGCAAAATTCAATGAAAAAAATAATTAAATGCAGCAGTCCTCCAGTGCTGTTTCATTGTAAAATACCAGACAGCATTTCTGGCACTCAGTGGCTGGTGACAGATTTTCTACTTTTGCCAGACAAGCACAGTAAATACTTGCAACACCAATTGCAGATTTTCTCTTTTTAAGATAATTCTTGGTCAGTACCCAGCCCCGTCCCACTTCTTGTTGATTTTTTTAGTAATTACTGTCACAGGGTTCCAAAAGGGAGTATTTATCCATGTTAAAGGAGGAACAGATTATGGATTAGATAATGGATTAGAAAATTCTCTCAAAGTATATTTACTCTGTATCAATTATGGAAGTAGGATTGATAGTAGTAATTCTGTGAGCAGAAGCTTGAAGTGTGAAGCCTCGCTAGGTTGGAATGCAGGTTAAAGAAATGGCCACTGGCGATATTTCAGAAAAAAACATCTGTCCATCCATTGATGGCTGCCTACTAGTTGCACCTTGTGATTTCCCGCTCATCCAATCAGCAATCTGCCTATCAGTGATTGTTGGCAGCTAGCAGATCAAGTTCAAATGAGGCTTGAGCATAAGAAAAATTCCAATCTCTCATTAGTAGCACTGGGTAAGCAGTATGAATGCTTGGTCCTATGTGTGCTCTTTATAGAAACTGGTCTCTTGGATTCCATTGCTACCAATGATATAAAGTTGGCACAGTGGAGGCAATGTTTTCCTAAATTGTCAAGGAACCTTCATCAAGCTCTTAATAATTATAATTAGCGGAGAAATCAGAAGGAAGAATCATCATCTAGGATTTATATAGGCCAAGTACAATAATAAGGGTCTCCTTTCAGATCAAATTACACCGCAATAGCACACTAATTATTCCTAAGAGAAAAAAAAATGTGATTTTGATATTTTTGTTGGTTGTCATTATTAAAATTAAAAGTGTTAAAGGTTTATTTGTAGCAACTTTAAATAAAAATATAAACAAGTAAAGATTAAATAATAAATGATTTTAAACTTTACTCCAATGCATTAATGTTTTTGCTTTTGGGTATCTAACATATTGTTAATATCCTGCTCAAAGGTTCACGCTAACATTTGAAGAATGAGCTTGAACCAATGAAAGCAACTGTTTAACACACTTGTCTAAAACCTGTATTACAATTCTGGTTTTATGCAGGATGTATTCTCCACTATCTCCAGTTACTTCCAGTATTAATCTTAGACAATAGTTTGACAGTAGAAACAAAATGCCAAAAGTTCTCTGGAAGAATAAATTAATCTTGATTTAAGTTGGTTACGTTCAAGTTTTTGAACAAGTCTAAATTGTGTTCAATTTTTTATCAAAACTATATCCAGAGTAAATTGCATTAGCTGCACTCTGCAGACTCCACTAATGGCAGCTTGGGTTACAACAGTGGTGGTTAATACCACAGAAGGTAACAGCAACTGGAAGAACGTTGTAAACTCATCCCTTCAAATGTGTTTTCCTTAATCATGTCCCTGGGTGATCTTTAACTGAAAATGTGCAATACTTAAGGAAATGTCTTCAAAGTTTACTGACCAACATTATGTGGTTCAACTTTTTCTCAATCTTCATTTTGCCAAGGTCCTGAAGCACCAATTTAAAAAGATGGAAAGAAAAAGTAGCAGAGAAAGCAAAAAATTATGAATCCAATGACCCAGTTGACAGAATAGATATAAATGATAACCATGTCCATATCAAATCTCCAGCCACGATTGTCATCCTCAAAATCCAGTCTGTAGGCACCATGAGGGAACTGTCTTCTTGCAACAGGATCTGAATGTCTTCCAAAACCTGCGGTGGTACAAAACATTTAATGGCACATGGCTCATCACTATCTGACAGCTGAGTAGCAGCATATCTGGTACATCATCATTAAATAATAGATCAACAGTATAGGCCATAAAGTAACAAAGTTGCAGTGCTACAAAAAAAAAGGAACTTATGTCCCTTAGTTCATTTAATGTTAATTTTCAAACAGTAACAAATAACTGGTGTAGAGATGCAATATAGTTGGAGACTTGTTTCATTTCTGTAATCTGAGTTCAACTCCTAGATTAATGGCTTGATACTGTCTCCTCTCTGCTATAGGACTCATGCTGGATTTTGTCATTTCAATGCCCTCCGTTGCTTTTATAAATAAAATTCTGGAGAATGCAAGTTCTCCTCCAAGCTACACATCATTCTGACTTGGAAATACATTGCTCTTTCTTCATCGTCCCTGGGTCAAAATCTTGGTATTCCTTACCTAAAACTGTGGAAATGCCTTTGCACTATGTACTGTAGTGGTTCAAAAATGCAGCTCAGCACTATTTTCTCAAGGGCAATTAGAGATAGATGATAAATGTTGGCCTTCCCAGCAACGATCACATCCCATGAACAAATAAAAAAAACAAGCATAAAATTTGTGTAAATAATTTTGATGGGGATGACCAAGCGACTCAAGCAATGTGAGTTTGAGGGTTCATTTGACAGCACTTATGACTAGGGCGCTGATGTCTTTCTCGGGTTCAAATCTGCCTCTGGCCTGGTCATTGAAACATTTTTTTTCTTCTGATCAATACATTTGTAGTTCCTAAAAGGTTTATGCTAAGTAATATTTTAACCAGTCATAGGGAGGGGACTGTTCCTAAAATTAGGGCACCACAAATGCATGATAATAAACACTTTTATCAAAAGCGGCACAAAGCCGATATGTGTACAAAGAGGCATTATTTCCAATGCCGCTGGAAAACAGGTGGTGGTGTATAAACCTACTGTTTTAATCCAGTGTCAGCTGTTTACCACCACTGCCGAAAGTTACAACTTAACATCTTTTACATTTACATATGGAACTGGCTTATGTTAACAACCAGTAGCTGCAGCCAATCAAAAACCAGGAAAATTAAAATCAATGCTGGTTGAAAATGAATCTCTGAACTGTAGCATTTCCTCCACCTCATGCTTTCTTAGAGAACAGACAAAGCTTTCATTTTGACTTAAATTCAAATAAAAGGTGATTTCAATGGAGCCATAATTAGAATGAATTTTCTGTTCTTTTCTACATCAGTTTTTCCTTTTACTAGTTTTGAATTTTATCAAAATTACTGGGATAGATTAATTTTAGCGGAACTGATTTACTTCATAAAACAGAACAACAGGACATATATGCCACACCTTATCCGAAATTCCCTGTAAATATCAGGACCATTATGTTACTTTAGTATTTTATGCAATTATCAGTTCCAATTGTTGCCATAGACATGAGTAGAGCTAATTGAGCAATATTTGTTAAAGGAACATGGCAGAAATATTAGTCACTTGAGTTTTGTTGTACATCATCGACAGCCCAACAAAACTAAATAATGATAAAGCACTTCTTGTATATTTTATACAAACTGATGTACAAGATTAATCTGCTATTCGGTAATAGCACAAGCTTAAACCAGGCTCCTAAGACAAAAGGTACAAAGCCGATTTGTGTATAAAGAGGCATTATTTCCAATGCCGCTGGAAAACAGGTGGTGGTGGATAAACCTACTGCTGGCAGGGAGCCCTGCCTGCCAGAAACTAATATCAGAAATTAAGGTGTGCATTGCCCACGTGGAAAGCATGCATCAGACATTCTGATATGTGCTATAGATGGGTGAGGCTCTCTGTTAGCAATTCATAAAAATCACCCCTAAAATGTCAAGCTGATGTCACCTGTCATTCATCAAAATCTTTCAAATACCATAATAAGTAGCACTTCAGAAGGATCCATTAAGTATAGGTATTGATGGTCTGCTACAGGTTCCTTCCCTCCATCATAAGGTCAGAAGTGTGGATGTTCACTGATGATGGTACAATGTGCAATACCATTCGCATCCCTCCCTAATAGCACTGCGCATGTACCTATACCACATGGACTGCAACGGTTCAAGAAGGCAATACACCACTACTTTCTCAAGGGCAATTAGGGATGGGGAATAAATAATGGCCTAGCCAGTGATGCCCACATCCCATGAAAGAATAAAAAAAGGTTGAAAAAATTCCACAAGAGGAATGTATACAACATCATACAACAATTAAGCTTCTTTGCTTTAAATAATATAGGAAAGCGGTCAAAAGAATTTGACTTTTTAATGTAATCAGTGAAGGTTAAAACAGTTCATTTTCTTTACTCGTATGCAATTATTACTGTGCATGTTTATCTTTAAATCATTCATTGAAATTTCACTTCACCTTGCAGTAGTTCTTACCCATTCTTGTTAATATCATGGACAAGTATTGATTGCAATGATTTTAAAACTGGAATGTTTTCCTGCACAAGGAATGTAAATGTTTGGCAAGCAAGACATTTGTGATCTTTCGAAAAAACAGAGTATAAAAGGTAATTTTAATAATATAAGTCTATTAAGTTAGTTATGTAATACTGGAACCAAAAAGAGTTATTCTTTTGTCACTCCCTTTTCTACCCTACATTTACATTATACATTCCTCACCTTCACTTCTCTGATCAGTATCAAGTGGTCTACAAGAACAGTCCACAATTAAAACTTACTTATACAGTGATAATCTCCCATTGCACACTAAACAAATGTTTACAAATTCATCAAATCATTTCCAATGATGAATGTATCTACATTCATTTCATAAATGTTGAGGTTGAATGAAACCAGACAGATCACCCGGTATTAACCTAGGTACCGGAAACAACAACGGCAAACCCAGGCCTGTCGACCCTGCAAAGTCCACCTTATTAGCAACTGGGAACTTGTGCCAAAATTGGGAGAACAGTCCCACAGACTAATTAAGTAGAGGTGTCACAGCAGGCACCTGCACCCCCCACTAACTCAGGAACACACACTTCAGTGGATATTAGTGCTAGGTTAGGAAGGATGTCACAATCTGGCACGGACATGTGTCTGCAGCAGGAGGAGGCAGGTTTAACTGAGCTCTCCGGCACTCGGAGGACTGCTGGGGAAATGGCATCTGCGAAGTCCGAGTCTCTGGAATCGACCTTCCAACCCATGGTAGAGAATCAGCAAGAGGCTGATCGACATCAGGTAGAGCTGTTGGAAGCCCTCATCAGAGTAGCATACAAGTTGGAGGAGTGCAGCTGCCTGCTCTCTGATGAAGTGGTGCCCACATGTGCGCACACTGAGGTCTCCATAGGGAGAACGGTGGATGCCATGGAGACCCTGGTTCAGCAGGATGCTCAGTTTCTGCCAGAAATGCACGCAGACCTGCACTCCATCAGGACAGCTATGGGTGAGTTCCTGCAGTGGCAACACAAGAGGGTGACAGGGCACCTTGACCTCTCTCCACATGTTCCTTCCCCTCAAGGAGTCAGGCCGAGGCCGTTGGGCAACCAAAGGGAGAAGAACCGGCAGCTGGGCACCCCTGGGTCATCCACTCAGGACTCTGAGGTTGTCTGCAGCCTCCAAACCCCCTTTGCCTGTGACCCCTTCCCATCACTGCAGAGAGAGCAGCAGGCCCACAGGAGGACAGCCAAAGGAAGCTGTGGCCCTCAAGGCCTCGGCTCTTCAGAGAACAAAAGACAAAGTCATCAAAGGCAACAGGGCCAATTAGTCAGCAGGCTGCCTCCACCCCTTCTGCGGATGTCAGGGCAGCACTTAGAAGACGTGTAGGCCTAGGAAAGTCAAGACATTTTGATCACAACTGGTTGTATGAGTGAACACAATGTCACAAATGAAATGTCTGCAAATATATTCACTTTTACTGCACAATGTCTACTGTTTTCTTTCAGCGTCCTTCTAAAAGCTTTTCGAGCCACCCTGCCCTCCAAGCACCTCCCCTGCATGCCGCCAACCCCACGAGTGAATCTGCTGGGAGAAGGGTCTATGGCAGGGCCTTTCAGAGCCTCATGCAAGCACTCTCCCATGCATGCTGGGCCATCATCCATCAAACGCATCTCAGTGGTCTTTAGCTATTCAATGCTGCCTGCTGCAGTTTCCAGCTGAGATGACCTGCATCTCCACCCACACACTGACCCAACTCCTATGCAGCACCTGTGCTTAACTCAAATGAGGCTCAGCTCACTTTCGATTTGACCAGCACGGTTATTGTCATTTACTTCATGAGCTGCCCTACCATTACCCCTCCCCCAGTCACCCATGTCCTTTCCTCCATCACTATTGAGACCCTGGCATCACCTTCGACCCCCCCCATCACCCTCCAGCCCGAACCCTTCTCCTTCCAGAAGGTCCAATTGAAAGTGCATGTTCCTTTCCTTCCAGAGCATCCCACCCCATTCACATTGACCTCCTCGACCTTCTCTCCTCCCCCATCCCGCCCGTGACTCTCTCTGTGTCCCCACTAAGAACCCTCGCCGCTCCTTCACCTGACGCCATCCAACCCTCACTCTCTCACCCTACTGGCTCCCTCTGTGCCCTGTAACCTTAACCATCCCCTCCTATCACACCCACCTTGAGTTCCCATCCCCCATGCCAAGGTCCCTGGAAGATGTTTCGAAGCCTCAGCAAAGTTGAAGCTGATGTGTGGAGACCTTCCACCTTCTGAAAGCTGTTTCATGGAAGAGAATGTTGGATGGATGAGGCTCCACCCACCATGTGATGCACATGTTCCCCGAGGGTCCGGTAGCTGTAGGCCTTCATCATCATCTTCTCGGATGTTTGCGAGCTGAGCAAGGCCCTAAAGGTAAGTCCCGACTTTTGCACACCATGCCGGTCCAGACGTGTTCTGGACGGGGGGGTTTTCCTGTTGGTATAACTTAGAATCTGGCGTGTGGGAGAAGATTCCAGTTGGATCTACATTTACAATCCATTAGCAGGATGCAAATCGCTTTCACGCTGGCCTCCAGTGGGATTCCTGATCCGCCATGTTGGGCAGCATCCCAAGATCCCGCTGTTACTTCACGCCAACATGAAACATATTTTTGGACCTCCTGCCGAATTCTACCCCCTGCCTGGTGGGGGAATGGGAGAATTCCGTCCAACAGAGAATCCAACCATCTGCCCTTGATATTCAATGGCATTATCATCGTTGAATCACCCACTATCAACATCCTGGAGGTTACCATTGACCAGAAACATAATGGGACCAGCCTTATAAATAGTGTGGCTACAAGAGCAGATCAGAGGCTGGTAATTAACTCACCTCCGGCCTCCCCAAAGCCTGTCTGCCATCTACAAGGCAGAAGTCAGAAGTGTGATTCTCCACTTGCCTGGATAAATTCAGCTCCAACAACACTCAAAAAGTTCAACACCATCCAGAACATACCAGCCCGCCTGATTGCCACCCCATCCACCATCCTCAACACTACTCCCTCCACCACCGATGCACAATGGCAGCAGTGTGTACCATCTGCAAGATGCATTGTAGCAACTCACACAAGGGTCCTTTCAAACCCGCAACCTCTACCACCTAGAAGGACAAGGGCAACAGATGCATAGGAACACCACCACCTGCATTTCCCCTCCAAGCCACACACCATCCTGGCTTGGAACTATATCGCTATTCCTTCACTGTTGCTGGGTCAAAATCCTGGAACTCCTTTCCTAACAGCACTGTGGATGTACCTGCACCACAGGGACTGCAGCGGTTCAAGAAGGCAGCTCACCACCACCTTCAAGGGCAATTAGGGATGGGCAATAAAAATCCTGGCCTAGCCAGCGACACCCACGTCCCGTGAAAGAATTTTTAAAAAAGACCTGATGGGTGTTATAAATCAAACATTTCCAGGCTTCTCTTCCAGGGCTATAGCCATTAAGGATTTAAGTACAATATGATGACGCCTGTCACAAATAGGAGTGTCATATCAACAATCAGCTTTCCAGTTAAATGAAATTAAAAGGAATATTGCCCAAATCGGTCATTACACATATTTTTATTCATTCATGAAACTGGTTAAGCATATTTAATTAAAAAGATAGAATAGAATAGAATGAAAGCATAAAATAACAATGAGATATTGATAGACAAAGTGAATGGGCAAGTGGATTTCAATGCAAGCAAATGTAAGGTCATCCACTTTGCATCTAGAAAGGTAGAAAGGGTACTTTCTAAATGGAAGAAAACTAGAAATCGAAATAGATTTGGGGTCCAGGTACATAGATCATTAAAATGTCAGAAAATAATCAAAAGGCGGATAGTATGTTGGCTTTTATATCTAGCGGACTAGGATACAGGAGGGTAGAAGGCATGCTTCAGCTATACAAAGCCCTGGTTAGACCGCACCTGTAGTGTTGCGAGCAGTTCTGGGCACCAAACCTTTAGAAGGATATACTGGCCTTGTGGGGAATGCAGTATAGACTTACCAGTTTGATATCTGGACTCCAGTGCTTATGGAAAGGATGGGAATCAGATCAGTAGGTCCCACTCCTTTGGCTCAGCTAAAACTGGATGAGATTATTGAAGAGAGATTACACAAAATTGGGCTGTATTCTCTGGAATTTAAACGGTTAACAGGTGATTTGATTGAAGTTTTCAAGACATTAACGGGAACAGAAAGGGTAGAGAGAGAGCAACTATTTCCTGTGGTTAGTAACCCTAGGGGGTATAGTTTAACAATTAGGGCCCAATCTTTCAAGAGTGAAATGAGAAAACACTTCTATAGACAAAGAGTTGCAGAAGCTTGTAACTCTCTTCCACAAACGGTAATTGATGTTAGATCAATTGGTAATTTTACCCAAAGTGCTGTTACCCAAAGGTATTGAGGGTTAAGGGGCCAAAGTGGTTATATGGAGTTAGGTTGCAGATTAACCATGTTTTTATGGAATGGGGTCCAGCTTCAAGGGGGTGAAATGGCCTGTTCCTGTTCTTATAAAAGCTAATCTCTTGTTCCAGACAGTTATCAATGTCATCTTTACGTTGCTGTTCTGACACATACATAAAAATCCTCTTAAAACAAACCCCAAAAATATATAAAATAATTTTAAATAATGCAGTATTTTTTTTTGGTGGAACATTGGATTCTCAGATATATCCGTGCATCTCTGTTTCTGTAAAGTTTTTTTATAACACTCAAATATTATGATGAAAAAAAGATGCAAATTGAGCAATTGAAATCTGTAAAAGACATTCATTACTCAAGAGTAGTCTTTATAAAGTATAATCAATATAACTATATCCTTAGTTCTTCATCTATTGATATTTTTGATCTCATTGCGACAGTCTACACCTGAACCATGTTGGGACCAATGTTCTCGCGAACTGTATAACTAGGGAAGAAGGGAAGGTTTTAAAGTGAGGGTAAGATATCAAATGTGGAAAGATGTGGTATATCAAAGAGTAGAGACAAGGTAAGAGAGGAAAATAGTAATATGGGAAATGAGAGTCAGAGAATGGCAGGAAGGGGCATAGAGAAAAAAACTGAAGAATGCACCAATAATCAAGACTAAATGTTACAAAGATAACAAAAAGACAAAACTAAAGGCTCTGTATCTGAATGTGCGTAGCATTCATTACAAAGTAAACACATTGATCGCACTCACTGGAGTAAATAAATATGACCTGATAGTCATTAGGGAAATATGGCTGCAGGATGACAAGGATTGGGTCCTGAATATTGAGGGGTATATGACATTCAAGAAGAGTAGGAAGCTAGGTAAAGGTGGAGGGGTAGCACTGTTAATCAAGAGTGGCATTTGTGCAATAGTTAGAGATGGCCCTGGTTCAGGAGATCAGGACATGGAATCGGTTTGGGTGGAGATGAGGAATAGTAGGGGAAAGAACTCACTAGTGGGAGTGGTCTACAGGCACCTAACAGTAAACAAAACAGTAGAACAAATTTACAAGAAATATTGGGTGCTCGTGATAAAGGGACAGCAATAATCATGGGTGACTTTAATCTACAAATAAACTAGAAAAATCAGATTGGCAGTAGAAGCCTGGATGAGGAGCTCATAGAATGCTTTCAAGATAGTTTCTTACAGCAGCACGTTCTGGAACCAACCAGAGAGCAGGTTATATTAGACTTGGTATTGTGTAATGTGACAGGATTAATTAATGACCTCAGAGTAAAGGCACCCCTAGGTAGCAGCGACCACAGTATGATTGAATTTTACATCCAGTTTGAAAGGGAAAAGAGTGGGTCTAAGACTAGTATTTTAAACTTGAATAAGGGCAACTATGTGGGCATGAAAGCTGAGCTAGCTGAAGTGAACTGAGATACCAGGCTAGGGGATAGATCAACAGAGAAGCAGTGGCAGACATTTAAGGGGATATTTCAGAATACTCAGAATAAGTATATTCCTACTATTAAAAAAGTTCCAAAGGCAAGACCCACCATCTGTGGTTAACTAAATAAGTTAGGGAAAGCATCAAACTTAAGGAAAAAGCATATAACTGCACAAAGATGAGTAGCAGGACAGAAGATTGGTCAGAATATAAACAGCAGAGAATGACTAAAAGGTTAATCAGGAGATAGAAATTAGAGTATGAGAGGAAGTTAGCTAGAAATGTAAAAACAGATAGCAAGAGTTCCTAAAGGTATTTAAAAAGGAAAGAATAAGTAAAGCGAGTGTTGGTCCTCTAGAGAGTAAGAATGGGGAGTTAATAGTAGGTAATAAGGATTAGGCGGGTGAAATAAACAAATATTTTGCTTCTGTCCTCACAATGGAGGATACAAAAACATTCCAGAAATAACTATAAATCAGGAGGTGGAAGGCAGAGAGGAACTTGGTGAAATTACAATCACTAGGGAACCCTAGGTACTGAGCAAACAGATGAGAGTTGTGGGCTGACAATCTCAGAGTCCAGATAGGGTCCAAAATAGGAGCAGAAGTAGGTCACTTCATCCGAGGGTCTTAAAAGAGGTGGATAATGAGGTGGTAGATGTGTTGGTGTTAATTTTACAAAATTCCCTAGATTCTGGAAAGGCTGCATCAGACTGTAATGTAGCAAACATAACCCCGCCAGTCAAGAAGGGAGGCAGAAAACAGGAAACTATAGGTCAGTTAGCTTGACATCTGTCATGGGGAAGATGTTAGAATCAATCATTAAAGCGGTTATAGCTGGGCACTTACGAAAGCTCAAGGTGATCGGGAAGAATCAGCATGGTTTGTGAAAGGGAAATCATGTTTAAGCAATATATTAGAGTTCTTTGAAGGATCAACATGTGCTGTGGATAAAGGGAGATCTGTAGTCATACTGTACTTGGATTTCCATAAGGCAGTCGATAAGGTGCCATATCAAAGGTTATTGTGGAAAATAAAAGCTCATGGTGTAGGGGGTAACATATTAGCATGGTTAAAAGATTGGCTGGCTGGCAGGAAACAGTAAGCATAAATGGGTCTTGTCTGATTGGCAGGATGTGACGAGTGGAATCCCGCAGGGGTCTGCACTGTGGCCTCAAATGTTTACAATTTACATCAATGACTTAGATGAGGGGAGCGAACACATGGTAGCTAAATTTGCAGACGACAAAGATAGGTAGGAAAGTGTGAAGAAGAAAAATGGAGTTTGCAGACTGATACAGATAGGTTGAGTGAGTGGGCAAAAATCTGGCAGACGGAGTATAATGTGGGAAAATGTGAAGTTGTTCACTTTGACAGGAAGAATAAAAAAGTAGAATATTACTTAAATAGAGAATGCTACAGAATTCTGAGGTGCAGAAGGATCTAGTGCATGAGTCATAAAAAGTTAGCATGCAACTACAGCACATAATCAAGGAGGCTAATGGATGCTATCCTTTATTACGAGAGAATTGAACATAAAAGTAAAGATGTTATGCTTCAGTTATACAAGGCATTGATGAGATCGCCTCTCAAATACTCTATGCAGTTTTGGTTTCCTTATTTAAGGAAGGATGTAAATGCATTGGAGGCGGTTCAGAGGAGGCTTACTGGATTGATACCTGGAATGAATAGGTTGTCTTATAATGCTAGGTTGGACAGGCTGGGCTCGTTTCCACCGGAGTTTAGAAGAGTGAGGGGTGATTGAAGTGTCTAAGATCCTGAACTGCTTTGACAAAGTGGACGTGGAAAGAATGTTTTCTCTTGTGGGAGAGTCCAGAACTAGGAGCCACTGTTTTAAAATTAGGGGTCACCCTAATAAGACAGAGAAAAAAATTCTCATTTCTGAGGGTTGTGCGTCTTTGAAATTCTCTATCTCAGGAGGCAGTGGAAGCAGGGTCATTGAACATTTTTAAAGCAGAGGTAGATAGATCTTTGTTAGGCAAGGGATCAAAGATTATCGGGGTAGATGGGAATGTGGAACTCGAAACACAAACAGATCGGCTATGATCTTATTGAATGGCGGTGTAGGCTTGAGGGGCCGAGTAGCCTACCTTCTGCTCCTATTTTGTATGTTTGTATGTTCATTGGCCTGAAGTTTGTAGTCGTAATGATAGTGAGACTGTCAGCATTTGCCATTATTCCTCTGAAACCGATAGCAATTTCTGCAGTTTGCACATGCACACTAAATTTTCCAATTTTAATTTTAAAAATCCAAGTTTTTAATATAGGTGTGATGTTATAATGCGTATGTCCCTAATCATGATGTTGTTTTCTTTTTACTCATTCATGGGATGTGAGCATCGCTGGCAAGGCCAGCATTTATTGCCCATCCATAATTGCCTTTGAGAAGCTGGTGGTGAGCTGCCTTCTTGAATTGCTGTAATCCATTGTTAGGGAGTACCAGGATTATCACCCAGCAATAGTGAAGAAATGCCAATATAGTTACAAGCCAGAACGTTGTGCAACTTGGAAGGTAATCTGCCCTTGTTTATCGAGGTGATAGAGGTCGTGGGTTTGGTAGGTGCTGTGGAAGAAGCCTCGGTAATGTGGTATGTGAATTTCAGTGCTGGTGTGATGCCAGGTATGTAGGTTGTACGTTCCAACCACTGGCGGATGGTATCCAACAACATGTACTTTCGGCTGTTCGCAACAAGCAAAGTACTGACTGTACCCAACCAGCCCGTGTTTGCAGAATTCAAAACAACTTCTTTAATACTTAAAATCTTTTACAAGGTGCCAATTAATGCCCTTGTGTCCAAAAAATAATAATTTTCAAAGTCTTCTCGAAGACTTGTTTTCAAGTAAGCTATGTTTTAAAAAAATCAGTCTAGTAAAAATTCTACTCCAGTATCTTTAGACAAAAAGACACTTAAGGATATGCAAAACAAATTTAGTGATATCAAGAATGTCCCATAGCTAACTAAACGAGCAGAAATGGCACTATATTATGCAATACAGTGGGATCTCTGGTCAGTCCCAAAATTAGAAGTGTCCCGTTGCTATAGCCACAGTTGCCAAATATGATATCCCTTAAGGAAAAAAATGAGTGAAGCAATCATCTCAATGCATAATACATACACACAAAGAGAAAAGTTCTTAAGTTGTGTACAAATGAGCACATAACCAGTGAAACCTTGCTTCAGGAAAGAGCACAGGACTTCTTAACATAATTTGGTAATTGGAGGGGCAGCTGTTCTTTGCACTCATGTGTGACATAGAGAATCAGAAGTAGCTCAAAGGAATTTCCAGGCAAATATGTAGTAAAGCATGAAGTTACAGCAAATGCTGGAATTCAGGTTTTGTCATTGGATATTGTGATGTCAGTTTATTGAAATAAAAATTCTGAACTCCTTGAGAAAACTCTATCTTGAGGCAGGAAAGTAGCTCAATTTGTGAGGAAAAAGGGAAACAACATAGTTTCACCAGCAGCCATTTAGAATTCTCCTGAATAAATTGTAGGATTGCAGCCACTTGTGGTCATAGGTAAGACAATGTACTTTTGTAACTTATAGAGCCACTGAAAAACTATAAATTAATTTATTATCCATTTCAAAGGTTCCATGGTGGAAGAGTCAAGAGTCAAAAACAAAGGGAAGCAAAGCAAACATGATGGCATAAAATGGGGGATTCCACAGAGGATACCAGTGCACAAGGGTTGGCAGAAAGTGGCAACCAGGCTTAAAACTGTTTTTCATTACCTGCAGGAATTGGGAACAACATACCTCTAAGAAAATGGCATGCTTAACATTATGCAACAGTACCATGATTGAAGAAATGCCAGGATATTATCACTGTATATATGAATACAGAGCTTTGTGTATGAATATAAGTTAAAATGTTGTGCTCTGCAAGCATGTTAAATTGAAACTAGAGAAGATCCAAGATGGCCACTGAGCTTTAGCATTATTGGCTTCCAGAAAGTAGAGGGATATATTGGAGAAAAATCTGCACAAAGCATCTGTCCAGTTCTTTGCTACAGCAAGGTGGCTTTTGTCCTACTGATCAACATTAATGCCACCAATATGCAAATATCATGCTGCTCTATACATGCTCCACAGCCAAGTGTGTGCCTCACCCACCAACAGTGCTTTTCAGAAAATTCTTGTGATTTTTCCATTCTGTCAAATGGCATAAATCTTGACCAATGGGTCCATGATTTCCCACCGTACATTAGAAAAATGCTTGTGAGACCTACTAATTTCCGAAACCAAATTTAGTTAGTTAATTTTTTAATGTGAGTCCAACTAGTGGGTAATGTATTGGGCACTAGTGATCCAGGATTGTGAGAGTCCTAAATTGTATGAAGTCTCTTCAGGGAAAGACGACTGCAGCTTCTGGCTCATTCAGGCTAAAGGACGGCATACAGGATGTGCAATCAGACCCCTGCTACAGAGAAAGGCTCATTAAAATATGCTGAATTTACATTACACATGGCAGAGAGTTGTGAACGATATCCTCATGCAACCATGGAGCCACTTCTCATTCATACCCATTCCTCAACATGACACAGAGACAACTTCTTGGTGTGTCACAGGCAATACACTCAGATTCCCAACAATATTATTCAAATAAGTCGAGCTTATGTTAATGGTCGAGGTCAGTTCATTTTGGTACCGGTATGTGGAACGTTTGATCAGCAAAAGGAGTAGGCGGTACTACATCGGTGTTGTTTCATAGCAAAGTAAGTGCTGTCTGAAGGTGTATCTTCAATGCAGCATTCCAACATTAGATCCTTTTCTGTTTGATGGCTGATGAACTATGGTATCTGCTGCCAGGATGCTTGCAGCCAACCTGAAACATGACAGCCTTTAAGGTTGCCAGCAAGCACTAACTCCTTTGAGGTGAGCATGCCTCTGCAATAGGAAGATAGAAAGATAGGAACTGGAATAGACCATGAAGCACCATCAGTCTGTTCAACCAATTAATTAGATTATGACTGATCTGTATCCCAACTTCATTTTCTAGTCTTTGCTTCATATACCTTGATATGCTTACTTTAAAAAAAAAGTGCAGTCTCAAACTTGAAAAATTTCAATTGACCCAGCAACCACAGTCTTTTGAGGGACAGTCATAGATTTCTACTGCTGCGTGCGTGAAAAAGTACTTCCAGATTTAATTATTACACGGTAATGTCTAATTTTAAGATAATGTCCCCTTGTTCTGAATTCCATCCAGAGGAAATAGTTTCTATGCATCAGCCTCATCAAATCTCTCTATCATTTTAAAGTCCTTGATTATTTCTCCCTCTCTATCTTTTAAAGTCAAGGGTATTCGAACTAGGTTTATGCAATCTGTCCTCATAATTTGACCTTTTCAGCTCAGGTGTTAATCTGGTAAATTTGCACTACACTGCTACAGGTGAGGATAGATGCCCAAAACTGAACAGTACTCTGGATGTGATCTGACTTTTGATTGGCCAAGTGGTTTAAATCAGGAGACATTATTACAGATGTAGAGTACAGTTAAGAATTTCACCTTTAAAATATTTAACATTCAAATTAATTAATTAAATAGAATAGAGATGGCTGGGCAGGTGGTGTGTTGCAGCTGTAGTACGTGGGACTGGTGGACGCCAATGCCATTCTGATGACATCTGCAGCAAGTGTTGGCTGCTCGAGGAACTTTGGCTTAGAGTTGATGAGCTGGGGTCCAAGCTGCGGACGCTGCAACACATCAGGGAAAGGGAAAGTTACCTGGACGCTGTGTTTCAGGAGGCAGTCACACCCCTTGGATTAATTACATCAAATTTGATCTGTCAGGGACAGGAGGGTGTGATTGCGAGTGAGGCAGGTACGGGGATCCAGAATTTAGCTTTGGAGGGGCCTCAGCCAGTGCCCATATCCAATAGGTATGAGGGTTCCTGCTCCCAGTGTGGATGAGGGCACATACTACAGGGAGGATGAGCGAACTGACCACAGCACCGTGGTACAGAGCGCCATTCAAGTTGGGGGAAAAAAGAGAAACGTAGTAATAATAGGGGATAGCCTAGTTAGGGGAATAGATACTGTTCTCTGCAGCAAAGACAGAGGGTCCCGAAGGCTGTGTTGCCCATCTGGTGCCAAGGTTAAGAACATCTCTCCTGGGCTGGAGAGGAACTTGGAGTGGGAGGGGAAGGATCCAGTTGTCATGGTCCATGTAGGTACCAACGACATAGGGAGAACTAGGAAAGAGGTTCTGCTGAGGAATTACGAACAGCTCGAGGCTAAATCAAAAAGCAGAGCTACAAAGGTAACAATCTCCGGATTACTAACTGAGCCACGTGCAAATTGGCGTACGGTAAATAAGATTAGAAAGGTAAATGAGTGGCTCAAAGATTGATGTGAGAGAAATGGGTTCTGATTCATGAGGCACTGGCCTCATGACAGGACTTTAAACTAATTAGTGGGGGGGTTTCAATTGAAGGGAAGTTTAAAAAAAATCAATTAAAAACGAGAGAGCGGTGGTGCAGGGTAGTGAAGTGGCAAACGATAATCAAAGTGTGACAGGAAGGGACAGAAGATTTAAGCAGAAGAGTGCAGCAGCAATTAGAACCAGAAAGGTAAAAAGTCAAAGCTTAAGGCTCTTTATCTGCAGCATTTGTAATACGATAGATGAGTTCAAGGCACAAATAGAAATAAATGAATATGACTTGATAGCCATCACAGACCTGTGGTTGCAGGGTGACCATGACTAGGAACTCAATATTCAAGGGTATTTGACGTTCCGGAAAAAATAGGCAAAAAGGAAAAGGAGGTGGGTAGCTTTGTTAATAAAGGAAGGTATCAGTGTGGTGGTGAGTAGTGATAGAAACAATAGATTGTAATGTGGAACCAGTTTGGGTGGAAATAAGGAATAGCAAGGGGAAGAGGTCATGGTGGGAGTCGTCTATAGGCCCCCGAAGAGTTGCCGCACTGTAGGACAAACTTTAAATTGGGAAATAATGGAGGCGTGTAAGAAGGGCGCTACAATTGTCATGGGTGATTTTAATCTGCATATTGACAGGACAAATCAAATTGGCAGGGGTAACATGGAAGATGAATTTATAGAGGGCATCAGGGATTGTTTCTTAGAGCAATACGTTGCAGAACCTACCGGGGAACAGGCTATTTTAGATCTAATGAGGTAGGATTAATAAGAAATCTCGTAGTTAAGGATCCTCTAGGGGGTTGCATTCACAACATGGTAGAATTTCAAATTCAGTTTGTGGGTGAGCAACTCAGGTCTCAAACAAGTGTCCTCAACTTGGGAAGGTCAGTGGATGAGCAGTGACAGACATTTAAGCAGATATTTCATAATGCTTAGTGAAAATTTATCCCAGTCAAAAAAAAGGACTCGATGAGAAGAATGAACCATCCGTGGTCAAGGAGAGTATCCAATTGAAAACTAAGGCATACAAAGGGGGTAAAATTAGTGGTAGGCCAGGGGATTGGGAATTTTTTTAGGAACCAGCGTGGGTGACTAAAAAGCTAATAAAGAAGGAGAAAATTGATGGAAGTAAATTGGCAAGAAATACAAAAACAAACAGCAAGAGCTTCTACGGTATATACGAAGGAAGACAGTAACTGAATTGTGTGTGGGACCCTTGAAGGATGAGACTGGAGAATTGATAAAGGGGAACATGGAAAAGGCAGATAATTTAAACCAATATTTTGCATCAGTCTTCACAGTGGAGGACACTATAAACATTCCAAAGATATCAGAAAAGCAAGGAGCTAATGGGAGGAAAGGTCTTGTAACAGCCTCTATCACGAGGGACAAAGTATTGAGAAACTAATGGGACTAAAGGCAGTCAAGGTGCCAGGACTTGATAGCCTGCATCCAAGGGCTTTAAAGGAAGTGGCTGCAGAGATAGTGGAGGCATTGGTTGAAATATTCCAGAACTCACTGGATTCCAGGAAGGTCCCAGCAGATTGGAAAACTGCTAATGTGATGCCCCTGTTCAAGAAAGGAGGGAGACAAAAAGCAGGAAACTATAAGCCAGTCAGCCTAACATCTATTGTTGGGAAAATGCTAGAGTCCATTATTAAGGAAGAGATAGCAGGAAATTTAGAAAAGCTTAACACAATCAAACAGAGTCAACATGTTTTGTGAAAGGAAAATCATGTTTGACAAATTTTCTAGAGTTCTTTGAGGATATAACAAGCAGAGTTGATAAGGGGGAACCGGTAGATGTAGTGTATTTGGATTTCCAGAAGGTATTCGTTAAGGTGCCACATAAAAGGTTATTGCATAAAATAAGAACTCAAAATACTGGGGGTAATGTATTAGCATGGATTGAGGATTGGTTAACACAAAGAAGACAGAGAGTCAGGATTAATGGGTCTTTTCAAGTTGGAAAGACGTAACTAGTGGAGTGCCACAAGGATCAGTCCTAGGGCCTCAATTATTTACTATCTATATTAATGACTTGGCGGAGGGGCAGAGTGTAATGATCCAAATTTGTTGATGATACAAAAAATAGGTGGGAGGGCATGTTGTGATGAGGGCATAAGGAATCTGCAAGAGGGTATAGGCAGGTTGAGTGAGTGGGTAAAGACTTGGCAGATGAAGTTTAATGTAGAAAAGTGTGAGGTCATGCACTTTGGTAGGAAAAATCAAAGGGCAGACTATTATTTAAATGGAGAGACACTCCAAGGAAGTGCAGCACAGAGGGATGTGGATGTTCTTGTGCATGAAATACAAAAAAGTTAGCATGCAAGTGCAGCAAGTAATTAAGAAGGCAAATGGAATTTTGGCCTGTATTGCTGTATTAAAAATAGGGAAGTCTTGTTACAACTGTACAGGGTGTTGGTGAGGCCGCACCTGGAGTACTGTGTACAGTTTTGGTCCCCATATTTAAGAAAGGATATACTAGCATTTGAGGCAGTTCAAAAGAGATTCACTAGGCTGATTCCTGGGATGAAGGGGTTGATTTATCAAGAGCGGCTAAACAGGTTAGGCCTTTATTCATTATAGTTTAGAAGAATGAGGGATGATCTTATTGAAATGTACAAGATTCTGAGGGGGCTTGACAGGGTAGATGTTGAGAAGATGTAGGGGACATAGTTACAGAATAAGGGGACACTCATTTAGAACTGAGATGCGAAGGAATTTCTTCTCTCAGAGGGTAGTGAATGTCTGGAATTCTCTACCCCAGAGAGTTGTGGAAGCTAGATCACTAAAAGCATTTAAAGAGGAGGTAGATAGATTTTTGAAATATCGGGGAGTTGAGGGCTATGTGGAGCTGGCACGAAAAAAGAGCTGAGGCCTGGAGCAGATCAGCCATGATCTTATTGAATGGCGGGGCAGGCTTGAGGGTCCGAATGGCTTACTCCTGCTCCTATTTCTTATGTTCTTAAGGGCTCTGTACAAATGAAGCACAACATCATGTGCTTTGTACTTTTTGCCCTTGAAGTGTGATGAACCCAAAGGAAAAAGAGAAAAAAAAACTTAAGTTTTAAAAAAGATTGGGCTTCGGAGTTTGGGAACTATAATTCTCATCGGGCTCAGGTGGTCTCTGTGCATGCGCTGGCTGTAGAATGGCTGCACATGCGCAGATCGTTCTTTTTTATGATCTTCGGCTTCTGCACACGTGCCGACTAGAGAATGGCCGCACTTGCGCAGTTGGTGCATTTTCTCAGTTATAGGCCAGTAAACGGCCCTGCGCTTATGCACAGTTTGTTTCTTTTGTTTTTCTAGCAGGGAACTGTTCCTGCACGCCTGCACAGAAGGGAAAACCAAGGAAGAAAGGAAAACAGAAGGAAAAGAACGTCAAGTGACCTAGAAGAGAACTCCATTCCACAGAAAGCGCCAGAAGTGGCAGGACAGGAGCAGGTCCCAAAGAAAACAGTCCCAAAATCCAGGGAGTGGGACAGAAAGAGGTCCCAAGAAGAAAGTCAAGGGACAAGGACATGAATCTGAAACAGATCCTGTTAAGTGGAATTGAAAATGAGGAGTGGAAGAAAAGCCTCCAAATTAAAGAGGTGGGCTTGAGAGAAACCAGAAGGTCCAAGGAGGTTGGTGACTCTTTACTACGGGCCTTTGGATCTGTGGTGTTCTGCTTGGCACAGCCAAATATCTGAATGTGTGCGTGGAAGGTGCAGCTTGAATGTACGTACGGATCCAGGGGACGGAAATCTTGGAAAGAGAGGTTGAAACCCTGGAAGTAGATCCTTGTTGAAGATGTCCGAGAGAAAGGGTAATTTGGGAGAGAATTCCAACGCGAGTTCTTCGAGCATGGAGATTGGAAATCCTTGTGAGAAAGAGAGTTTCAGTGAGACCAGTTGGCTCATGGTGTAACAAACATCTGGAGGATTGATGAGAAATCCGTAGAAACTTGGTTTTGGAGTGTGATGTGGGTTTACATGGATTGTATACTTACTGTGAACATTAGAGTATAAGATAGACTTTGTAACTTGTGTCTCATCTTTTTTTATTTAATAACTGTTTTATTCTGTTGTTAAAAGTTCATCAGCTGACTCCTGTGACTCTGTTCAGTAGCCACCCTCTAAATAAAAAATGAAAGTTAGGATCTATCAAGCCAGGTTCCAACCTGGGATCTGACTTGTCCAGTAGTAACATCAGCTGGGATCATATCAGTGGAAAAGACCAACATTCCAGCAGATTTTTTCTGATTGGTGTACATGGACATTTAATCCCCTTTTCATCTTCACATTGGAGCACCATGGTCAGTGCTCGCTGCAAGTGGTCAGGATAAATGGCTGCTTGCAGCTGGTCTCCGAGTGGCAGACATTTAAATTGACAGTCTGATGAGCACAGTTGGGTCATAAGACAAATGTGACACTGTCATTGCAGGAGAAAGGAGCTCATAAAACAGGGACAGAGGTGCACTGGAGGTGGTGTGTCCTTCACTACTCCAAATGAAGGTGAAAGCGATGGAGATTGGATAGGTTGCAGCAGGCCAGCTTATCATAGAGTGCGAGGCGGGTGTGGAGCCTAAACCCAAAGACAGTGAGAAAAAAGATGGTCGCATGCACCAATCCTTCTGACGAGTATTAGCACTGGCATCTCAGTAGTCCTTGGGACAGTGGAGTGGATTTAATGTAAATGGTAACCCTGGTGGCTGGGCCCACTTAATTGTGGGAGAGGCCCCGCATCAGCTTACCAGCTGTGGCAAAACCTCCCCCGTGAATTGAAGGGGGGAAGGGGCTGATGCGGGATTCCTGGCCACTGCCCGTGGTTTGTCAATTTGGCTCATTAATGAGCCAACTTACCCCCATTATCTGAGACTAACATAGTTTAATGGTGGCTCATATATTAAATGGAAGCTGGATGGCTTTCCCACGACTCCCAAAGGTGCTCGCCCATGCCTTTGCTTCTGATCCCCTTATAAATGTTGGCCTAGCGAGCGACGCCCACATCCCATGAAAGAATATATTTTTAAAAAAGGAGTCGCGTGTCTCCCTTGCATGTATGCCACTGGCCGTGCCATCGGTCCCACAGGTGCAAGGCTATTGGCTGCCGGGTCTTGATGTGCCTCCCTCTCCATTGCCTCCTTGGAGGTAGTGATATACTGGATGTGCTCATCTGTTTCCAATGCAACCCCTCTCTGGAGTAACTGGTTGTGCAGGGAGCAGCAGACCACCACGATTTTGGAGACCCTTGATGGGCCATATTGCAGGGTTATCCCAGATCTGTTGTAGCATCAGAACCACATTTTCAGAAGTCCAATTACCTGTTTGATGGCTGGCCTTCTAGCCTCATGGAAGCAGTTGAGGGTTCCCTCTGTCTCTATGTTGAGGTTCTGCCCATAGCTAGGTAGCAATGACTTTAGTGGATAACCCTTAGCACCCAGGATCCATCCATAACGGTGTTCGGGTGGAGTGAAGAGTTGAAGCACCTGAGAATCTATTATGTTGTACGAGTTGTAGCAGCTTCCCATGAACCTTGAACACACCTGGAGTCCTTAGTGGTGATCGCAGATAATTCGAATATTGAGTTAGTGAAGCAGTTTCCTGTTACAAAATGTGCCTGGCTGCTCTGAAAGAGCCTTGAAAGCCATCCAGTCAATGGTTCCCTGGACCCGATGGAATCCAGCCATGGCCCTAAATCTAATCACTCTTGTTAGTCTAATTGGTGCAAAATCTAATGCATTGCCTTGCTCTCTGGAACAAGGCAGCCATCGCTTGCATGATGCAGTGATGGGCCGCTGACAGATCCCATAAATATCTCCAGATGATCCTTGAAATGAGCCTGATGCAAAAAGATTGAGTGTCACGGTCACCTTCAATGCCACAGGCAATGGGTGGCCACCACATTCTGGGGACCTCAATCCCTCCCCCCACCATTTCATATAGATCTGCGACCATCTGTCTTGTCAGACGCAGAATTCAGAGACATTGGTGCTCCGATATCTCATGAATCTAATCCTTTGTTTGTATACCCTTTGAGGTGGGTAACGCTGCCTTTGAAAATGAACATGAGCCTGCCACATTGTCCGTATATGTTCTCCTCATTCGCATCCCATCACAGCCTCATGCCGCTGTTGCCCGCTCCACATGGCTGATGCAGTCTCTCTCTCTCACTTTTCCTACCTACAGGAGTCAAACTCTTGAGAACAGAGCAGTCATTTAGCTTAGAGCTATTGCACGAGAAGGCTCCAGTTCTTCTGTTGCCTTCACACTGCAGGAGACCTGCTGAATCCCTTCCACTCAGTCCTCAGCTATGAACGTACACTCTGCAATCTCTCTAAAGATCCCAGCCTTTGATTCTCCGACTTATAGACGTCTACAGCACAGAAGGAGGCCATTCGGCCCATCTTGTCTCTGCCGGTCAACAAAGATCTGACTACACTAATCCCATTTTCCAGTGTTTGGCCCATAGCCCTGGAGGCTATGACAATGCAAGTGAATATTGAAATACTTCTTAAATGTTATGAGTTTCTCTGGCTCAACCACCCTTTCCGGCAGTGAGTTCCAGACTCCCACCACGCTCTGGGTGAAAAAATTCCTCTTCAACTCCCCTCTTAGCCTTCCTATCCACCCTATATATGCCCCTCAGTCTTATACACCTCTATCAAGTCCCCTGTCAACCTTCGTTGCTCCAAGGAAAACAACCCCAGCCTATCCAATCTTTCCTCATAGCTCAGACCCTCCAGCCCATCAGCAGTCTGGTACAACTTGAGCCTGCATGTTTGTAAACACAGCAGGCTCAAATGGTTGGTAGTTTCAGCTAACGCTCATCTGCTGCTGAGATCTTGCCTTTGAGCAGGTAAGCCACTGATACTCTGTGCGCCCCGTGGAAAATAGTAACACCTGTGTAAATTCATGGTCAACTGGCTGCTTAACTGCCTGTCTGCTGCTAACCAGAACAGTCCCAATTCCCCTAGCTGCCCACCCCTAAGAAAATTAGTCAGCAGAGTAAAGACATCTGGAATCCTGTCCATGCTGTCCCCCGCCATTTTAATGCCCCACTGCCTTCAAGCCCGTTACAACAGGGTAAGTAAAATTCTACCTTTAGTGTCAGCAGCAAACTTGGATATATGGTTCCCTATTCCTTCATCTGTCATTAATATGTATGGTGCAAAGCTGAGCTTCCAATACAATTTCCCAGGGCTCATCACTTGTGACACACCTCTCATCAGATAATTCTCTCCAAACTAGTTACTAGTCCATAAAATGGAGTTATCTTCAATTCTGCATGCTTTAATTTTTGCTAATAATCTCGCAAAGAATTTTATCAGATTCACTCTGGAATTCCCAATATTCTCCCTCATTACCGTGCTAGTAACCTCCTCAAAAAGTGCAACCCTATTTAGTCAGACATGACTTATCCTTGTAACTCTTTTTTCTTACAAGTTTCCTTGTACCATTGGTATTTTGTGTTCTTCTTCCAGTGTGAGGATGGATGCAAAGCAATCATTTAACAAATCTACTATTTCGTTATAACCCCATTATAGTCTTACCTGTCTGTCTTTAATGGGCCCATTTTCCTCTTTGTCACTCTTTTCCTTAACATCGCTATAAAAAAAAACTTTTTCTGTTTGCTTTGATATCGCTTGTAAGTTTCTCTTATTTGTTTTTGGACCATTTCACTTTTTTGCATTCCTTTGTTTCTTTTTATAGATTTCCCAGTTCTCTGAATTTCCACTTTTATTATAGAGCTTTTTTTAAGCCTAATACCATCCCTGACCTCATTTGTTGACCAGGGCTGCTTACTTACAGAAATGGAGCCTTTTCCTTTTAGGAACATGTAATGTTTTGGCTGATGGCACGGTTAGTTCAGTTGGCTAGATGGCTAGCGTGTGGATCAGATTAATGCCAACCACATGGGTTTCGATTCCTGTTCTGGCTGAGGTGGACTCGGGGCCTGTCTCCTCATCTTGCCTGTAGTTAAGAAGAAAATCACGGCACTTTGCCATGGCTTGGCTAATAATCACCAAGGGTCTGCCTTTGGGGAGAAACCTCATGAAGAAGAAGAATGTACTGGCTATAAGTGTATCAAACAGGCAATTGATGAATTAGATGAACTGATGACCAGCTTTCATCTCCTTTACTTTTCTGTACAATCCAAAGCACTATCAGCTATACAAAGAACAAGCAGAAGGGTTAGCCCTCAATACTTGCAAGAAGATACTTCAACATTGAACATGAAAATGCCAGAAGCTGAGAAGTGTCTGAACTAGCTTCTGGCTGCCTAGCAACAGTACTTCATCCTCAGCAGCCAAATCTTGGGCCCTTCTTCATCCTGTGCATCTCCTGAAGGTTGCAATTTACTAAGGGATTGTATGCTTATGCTTCTTTTGGTTGTGATATAATAAAACAGAGTGCACTCCATCATAGAATCTTACAACACAAGAGGAGGATGTTTTCATAGAATGTTTTTGAGATAGTTTCTTAGAACAGCACGTTCCAGCGCTAACCAGAGAGCGGGCTACATCCTGGTATTGTGCAACGAGATAGGATTAATTAATGACCTCGTAGTGAAGGTGCCCCTAGCTAGCAGCGATCATAATGTGGTTGAATTTTACATTCAATTTGAGGGAGAACATAGCAGGTCCAAGACTGGTATTTAACTGAAATATGGGCAATAATGAGGACATGAAAGCAGAACTAGCTAAAGTGAACTGGCAAATTATGTTAAGGGATAGGTCAATAGAGATGCACTGGCAGACATTTATGGGGATATTTCAGAATACACAGATACATTCCAATCGCACAAAGATGGGTGGGAGGTCAGAAGATTGGACACAATATAAAAAACAGCAAATAATGACTAAAAGATTAAAAAGGAGGGAAAAATTAGAGTACGAGAATGCTAGCCAGAAACATAAAGACAAGTTTCTATATTTAAAAAAGAAAAGTTAGTAAAATGAGCATTGGTCCTATAGAAAATGAGATTGGGGAATTAAGAATGGAAAATAAGGAGATGGCAGATGAAGTGAACAGGTATTTTGCATCGGTCTTTACTATAGAGGATACAAGTAACATCCCAGAAATAGCTATAAATCAGGAAATGGAAGGGAGGGAGAAACTCAAGAAAATTATAATCATCAGAGAAGTGGTACTGAGCAAATTGTTGGAGCTGCGAGCTGGTAAGTCCCTGGGTCCTGATGGACTTCATCCAAGGATTTTAGAAGGAGTGGCTAGTGATATAGTTGATTCATTGGCTTTAATTTTCCAAAATTCCCTAGATGTGGGGAAGGATCCATTAGATTGGAAAATGGTGAATTTTATTCAAAAAGGGAAGGATACAGAAAGCAGGAAACTACAGGCTAGTTAGCTTAACATCTGTCATAAGGAAAATTTTAGAAGTTATTATTAAAGATCTTATAGTAGGGCACTTTGAAAAATTCAAGGTAATCAGGAAGGTCAACATGGTTTTGTAAAAGGAAAATCATGTTGAAGCAACTTACTGGAGTTCTTTGAAGGAGCAACATGCGCCGTGGATAAAGGGGAACCAGTGGATGCACTGTACTTAGATTTCCAGAAGGCGTTTGATAAGTTGCCACAATCAAAGGTTACTGCGCAAAATAAAAGCTCATGGCATAGGAGGTGACATTTCGGCATGGATAGAAGATTGACTAGCTAACAGGGAACAGAGAGTAGGCATAAATGGGTCATTTTTGGAGTTCTTGTGCATGAATCCCAAAACGCTAACATACAAGTTCAATAGGTAATAGGGAAGGCAAATGGAATGTTGACCTTTGTTTTAAAGGGAATGGAGTATAAAAATAGGGAACTCTTGCTAAAACTATACAAGGCACTAGTTAGACCACACCTAGAGTACTGTAAACAATTTTGGTCCCCTTATCGAAGGAAAGATATACTGGCACTGGAGGCAGTCCAGAGAAGGTTCACTAAATTGATCCCGGGCATGGAGGGACTTTCTTAGGAGGAGAGGTTGAGTAGGTTGGGCCTGTACTCATTGGAGTTTAGAAGAATGAGAGGCGACCTTATTGAAACATATAAGATTCTTAGAGGGCTTGACAGTGTAGATGCTGAGAGGTTGTTTCCTCTTGTTAGAGAGTCTAGGACCAGAGAGCATAATCTCAGAGTAAGGGACTGCCCATTTAAAACAGAGATGAGGATGAATTTATTCTCTCAGAGGGTAGTCCATCCGTGGAATTCTTTACTGCAGAGCTTGTAGAGACTGGGTCATTAAGTATATTCAAGGCTGAGATAGACAGGTTTTTAATCAGTAAAGGAATCAAGGGTTATAGGGAAAAGGCAGGAAAGTGGAATTGAGGATTATCAGATCAGCCATGATCTCATTGAATAGCAGAGCAGACTCAATGGCCTACTTCTGCTCCTACATCTTATGGTCTTATTTTCTGATTAGCATGGTGTAGTGAGTGGTATGCCACAGGGATCAGTGCTGGGGCCTCAACTCGTTACAATTTATTTAAATGACTAGGATGAAGAGACCAAAGGAATGGTTGCCAAATTTGCTGATGACACAAAGATAGGTAGGAAACTAAGTTGTGAAGTGCACATAAGGAGGCTTCAAAGGAATATACAAAGAACAAAGAAAAGTACAGCACAGGAACAGGCCCTTCGGCCCTCCAAGCCTGCGCCGATCATATTGCCCGTCAACTAAAACATTTTGCGCTTCCGGGGTCCGTATCCCTCTATTCCCATCCTATTCATGTATTTGTCAAACTGCCTCTTAAACACCACTATTGTACCTGCTTTCACCACCTCCTCTGGCAGCGAATCCCAGACACTTACTACCCCGCACATCACCTTTATAGTTTTCTCCTCTCACCTTAAATCTATGTCCCCTAGTAATTGACTCTTCCACCCTGGGAAAAAGGTCTGACTATCTACTCTGTCCATGCCACTCATAATTTTGTAAACTTCTATCAAGTCGCCCCTCAATCTCCGTCGCTCTAGTGAGAACAATCCACGTTTCTTCAACCTCTCCTCATAGCTAATAACCCCCAGACCAGGCAGCGTCCTGGTAAACCTCCTCTGCACCCTCTCCAATGCCTCCATATCCTTCTGGTAATGTGGTGACCAGAATTGCATGCAATATTCCAAATGTGGCCTAATCAAGGTTCTATACAGCTGCAGCATGACTTCCCAGCTTTTATACTCAATACCCCTGCCAATGAAGGAAAGCATGCCATATGCCTTCCTGACTACCTTATCCACCTGCGTTGCCACTTTCAGTGACCTGTGGACCTGTACACCCAGATCCCTCTGCCTGTCGATGCCCGAATATAGATGGGTTAAGTAATTGGGTAAAGATCCGGCAAATGGAGTTTAATGTGGCAAATTGTGAAATTGCCCATTTTGGCAGGAGAAATAAAAAAGCATATTAAATAAATGGTGAGAGATTGAGGAGCTCTGAGATGCAGAGGGATCTGGGTGCCTTAGTGCATGAATCGCAAAAGGTTAATATGCAAATACAGCAAGTAATTAGGAAAGTTAACAGAATGTTATTGTTTATAGCAAGGGAAATTGAATATAAAAGTAAAGTGGTTATGCTTCAGGGCATTGGTGAGACCACATCTGGAGTACTGTGTACACTATTGGTCTACTTATTTAAGGAAGGATGAAAATGTGTTGGAAACAGTTCAGAGAAGGTTTACCAGATTAATACCTGGAATGGGTGGGTTGTCTTCTGAGGAAAGATTGGACAGGCTAGGCTTGTGTCCGCTGGAGTTCAGGAGAGTAAGAGACGACTTGATTGAAACATATAAGATCCTGAGGGTTCTTGACAGGGTGGATGTGGAAAGGATGTTTCCTCTTGTGGGAGAAGCTAGAACTAGGGGTCACTGTTTAAAAAGGGGTCGCCCATTTAAGACAGAGATAAGGAGAAATGTTTTCTCTCAGAGGGTTGTGAGTCTTTGGAACTCTCTTCCTCAAAAGACAGCGTCTTTGAATGCTTTTAAGGCAGAGATAGATAGATTCTTGGTAAGCAAGGGGGTGAAAGGTTATCAGCGGTGGGCAGGAATGTGGAGTTGAGGTTACAATCAGATCAGCCATGACCTTACTGAATGGCACAGCAGGCTCAAGGGGCCGAGTGGCCTACTCCTGCTCCTAATACATATGTTCGTATATAATTCTTTGTGCCTTCGGGTTCAAATATTTGGTTCCTTTGGTTCAAATAGTTGAACCAAATGAAAAATTACACCTTTAAAAATCAGTCATTTAATTCTTAAAATTAAAATAAGCATTTGTTGAGTTCAGTAATGTTCACATATTTTCATTCTATGAGGCATTTTCAAGATTACTTCTGTTGATAGCTGCAATTACCTACTTGAGGTTTTACACAGTCCATGAGATTTGTGCAACACTCAAGCCATAATCTTTTCCTTGGCACAGGGAGGATTGTTGGGAGAACTATTGGAAGGGCATCTGCGAGTCTACACACTTTTCTTCAAACCATAGTTAAGGGGTTCTCAGAAGAAATTTTATTCCATTTTAATCTTCTAATTTGGAAGAGCGGTAGCAACCATTACAGTATGCAGCTCTGGTCAGTACATTCCATGTAATAATGATGCCTATGTTGAAGGATTAACAACTGTGACAGAATTCTTGTACTTTTATTGAATGGCAGTATGTAATCAATTAATAGGAAATAATGAGGTTACTGAGTCCTCTCAAATGATTTATTTTCTCTTCTCTAAGGATTTCATCCTGCAACCATCAATATTCTGACACCAGCACAGTGAGACACACAAATTACCATGGTTATACTAAATAACAGCTCTAATTAGCTTATTATAGGAAGGCCGCAGGTCATTGCCTCAGAACGAGCTGTCATAAAAAGAATGCGATCTGTCCTTTCTCAGTTGAACCACAAGACAAATTGATCCTCAGGTAAAAATTAGTAGCATACAATGGTTATTCTTTAACCATCTTCAAAGAATGTGCTTTTAGATCGCCCCCTTAGTTTCAAATAAAATTATAAGTGGCCTCTGTGAAGGATAAGAACAGGAATGAACACACATTGGGGGAGATTCTCCCAAGTCTGGAGGAAAAACGCAGAGTCTCCTTTATAGGTGTGTGCTCCGACCTGCCTGATTTTACACAATTCACTGAGTTGATCCAGTGCTCGAGGCCACAGATCCAGATGTATTGCAACTATTTTTATGTCAAATAAAAATTAAGTAAATCACAGGTTTTGCCACAAAAACCACGAAGCACAACAAATTTGAATCAAAAAAACCTCTACAAATCTTTTCATATCCACCACATTCACTAGCTATCAGACCCTCTCCCTGGCAACTGTCTTAGGATGAATTGTACGAACCAACGCATTGACTATCTTACTGCCCACTCCAGGACCAATGTTCACTTTGTTAATTTGTTTCTTTTTTAAATATCAATAGAAATTCTTACTGCTTTTATTTTTCCAGCTAGCTTTCTCTCTTACTCTAAATTTTCCCTCTTTATTAATCTTTTAGTCATTCTTTGTTGTTTTTTATATTCTGTCCCGTCTTCTGACCTGTCACCCATCCTTGTGCAACTATGTACTTTTTATTGTTGAAAAAAGACATCTGGTCAAAATTTTTCATCTTGCACTCATCAGGACAATCGCAAGAATACCAATGCCAGGGGAAGCAACAACTTATATTATAAAGTTGTTGCTTTCCCTGACACTGGTATTCTTGCGATTGCCCTGATGAGTGCAAGATGAAAAGCTCTGACAAAATGTCTTTTTACAGTAATAATCAAGTTTTGTAGTACCAAACGACTATTTATGTGCTTTTTCTTTAAGTTTGATACAATCTTTAACTTTTTTTTTTAGATAACTACGGATGATGGGTCCTCCCTTTGGAATTTTTCTCTCTCGTTGGAATGTATCTATAGTGTGTATTCTGAAATTTCCCTTTAAGTGCCTACCACTGCATCTCTTTGACCTATTCCTTAACCTGATTTGCCAGTTCACTTTAGCTAGCTCTACTTTCATGCCCTCATTATTGCCCTTAGGCCCATTGTTCTCTTCCTCAAACTGAATGTAAAATTCAATCATATTATGATCACTGCTACCTGGAAGCACCTTCACTACGAGGTCATGAATTAGTCCTATCTCGTTGCACAATACAAGGTCGCCTATACACTACTCCCACAAGTGACTTCTTGCCTTTATCATTTCTCATTTCTACCCAAACCGTATCTACGGTCTAGTTTCCTGGACTTAGGTCATCCCTCTCTATTGTGCTAATATCATCATTAATTACCGGAGCAACCCCTCGACCTTTTCCTAGCTTCCTGTCCTTCCTAAATGTGATGTACCCTTCAATGTTCAGATCTCAATCTATGTCATCCTGCAGCCATGCCTCTGTAATGGCTATCAAATTGTACTTATTTCTATATACACTATCAGTTCATCTGTTTTGTTTTGAATGCTACATGCATTCAGATACAGATCTATTAACAGTAATGCATAGGTTATTTTTAAAACTTTTCATTAGTAAGGGTTCATATTGAATTTTTACCTTTTTAAACTTTTGAAATATAAAACTTCAGAAATTGGTTCTAAAGAGTGGTTAGTGCTCAAGTTATTGTTTGTTAATATCTGAAGCTCTGAATATTGTCTTACCTCCCAAGACTCTGAACAGTCTCCTGCAGCTAGGTAATGGCCACTTTGCACAGCTTGCTTTTTGAAAGCTTTGTCTTCTGGCTAAATACTCCTCAGAGAATAAACTTTTCATGGTATTATTCAACTCTGCAAAGCAGAAAAGAATAAAGGATGTTAAAAGTTGCTGTTAATTAAGAGTTAGATATGTGTAAATGTCAACCTCTGAAGTAGAGTCAGTGTGAATTAAAATATCACACAGAGTCCTCAGTCTCAATTATACTACTGTGGAGAGTTGCATGGTGAAAGGAATCCATTTCCCAACTGATAGGAAGGGAATGTCAAAGGGAGCATCATTCTGGGCTACTCTCACAAAGTATCGACTAGCTTTGGAGCAATACTGTGGAAGAAAGGGGAGGGTTAGTAAAATAGTTTCAATTTATTTTAGGGCTTCCTCAATGACTTGGTTGTTAAGGCAGTGAGCAGCTTAGACATATTGAGGGTTATCAGATCAGCCATGATCTCATTGAATGGCGGAGCAGATTCAATGGGTTGAATGGCCTACTTCTGCTCCTACATCTCATGGTCTTATGTAGACTTCAAGTTCAATCTCCAGTTTGTGTTCAGTTGGTGGATCTCTGCAGAGATGGTGGTAAATCACTACAGATGACCTCAGCACCCCGAGGTTAGAGGGGGAAATGTAGCCATAGTTCACACTCCCTGTAACTACCCAGTGACATCTTTTGAGAGTGAAAGTGTAATTGATATCAGGAGAAGACCAGATTAAGCTCGACTGCAATTCCCTCTCATGACTGAAATGCCTGTTGAGATTCAATATCTAGGGTCATTCATGAAGAATGGACAATTTGGAAAGTTGAATGTACAACTATAGTAAACAAGTGCTTCAAGAGCAAAAAAAAAGTAATGAACGGATTCTCCACAGATCTTTTATAATTAAAATTAGTTAATGGCTACTCTCAATAAAGATATATCGAGCAAAGTTAAAGTTTTTGCTTTTTGTTTGGTTACCTTCTGTTGTCACATTTTACTCAGTATTAGAAACATAGGTTGTGAAATTCAGCTCTGTAGTGGCCAGTTTCTCAGTGCTGTGGGTATGGTTTTGCCTCCAAAATGCCATCCACAGCACGTGCACACCCCTCTGGTGCCAAATACCATTTTGGCAAGTGCGTTAGCACATGCTCAAAGAGCATTCACGGGAAGTATATAGAATAGGCAGATTCTGATGTTAATCAGTGTGTAATGCTGATGTGACACCACTCAACACTCCAGCAAATACTGTCTCTTAACTTGCACAGTTGACCATGGGTTCACAGCAGGAAGGATCTGCCACCAGCACTACTTAAAGGGATCATCAACCACGGTTAGTTACTGACTGATAACTATCGGCTCTTGGTGCAATTGTAGAAGTGTCGGTTTCTAGTATTGTTTAAGGTTGCTAAGATCTACAGAAAGTGCTGTGGCATGTGTTGACCGCAAATCCTTGGCTGTGCTTCAAGGATTTCACAGAAACCAAACCACTTTCTCCCATGCATGGATGCAGTGGTTTTCATTCAGCATGACAGGGAGAATATGCAGAGGCAACACAAGCAGGTCAAGCTGCTGGAAAAGGAAAGAGAGGGAAAAGGGCTCTCAGCTGGAGAGCATATCTGCCCAGGCAGCTCGAAGAACAGTTCTCCTACCTGAAACCCAGCGAGAAACAGTATGTCAGGCATCGCCTTTTCATTAAGGAAGACCTTACTGAAATCTACTACTTGCTGCAGCCACAACTGCAACCTCAGAGCAGCATAAAGACAGGACTGTCACTTGCTGCGATGAATTTTTGTGTGTCTAGCTCCTACCGGGCTAGAGCAGGCGATATTTGCAACATCTGTTGCACTGAAGCTCTGTATTCCAAGAGAGCTGAATACATTTAAGTTCTCTTGTCAGGAAGAGGCAGGCAGAGTAAGCATGTGGCTTTGCAAGGATGCAGGCTTCTCAATGATGCAGGGTGCCATTGATTATATGCATCTAATTTTGCAGGCACCGCATTTTGACACTGAGATGTATGGCAACTGGAAGGGATTCCACTCCCTCAACAACCAGCTGGTGTGCAATCATACAAAAGAGGCAGAAGTCTGCGCTGACTAATTGACAGGCACCAGCAACTGCTGTGGTACCCAGAAACCCCTTTGAACATTGGTATCTATAGCTATGATGGCAGCGGGCTGATGACATCAGTATGGTGGCAGCGAAATGACCTTGCAAGATTTAATTTAGATGTTGGGTGGCTTCTGTTTGTGCTGCAAGGGATGGGGCCACAAGAGTTCTCATGGAGTTGGCTTCAACTCCATACTAAAGACAAAAGGCTCCAAGCTCTGCGCAAAGTTCTGTGCCAAGTTGATGCCTGACTCCTCCATGCTCCTTCACAGTGGCTTTACTAGTGCTCTTCCACCTCCTCTTCCACCACTGCCTGGACTGATTGCAATTCTTGGGTATATTAAAAGTAAAAAGCTGGGGTGGGGAGGAATAACAAATTTTGCCACTTGCAAATCATAAGAGATTGTGGTGGAATGAGGGGAAAGTAGGATGTGAGCAAGAGGATTAGATATGAGCATAGAGTTCTCTTTGATGGTTTCAGCCCTGCTGCTAGCCATGGCCATTTCAACGATGGTGAGCAACATCTCCTCTGTGTAAGGACTTGCAGTCAGTTAGGTGCTGCTACCTCAGGTTATGCATCATGCTGTCTTGTAAAAGAGATGCAAATGTGCCACTGAGTGTTGTGCAATGTGTTTAAGTGATGTGGCTGTCATTGTTTGCAAGTTGTGAAATGTGGGTGTGAGGTTTGCAGCACTGCTGAGTGTGTGAGGGTGAGGTGAAAGCTATGAAAATTAGGCACGAATCGCGATTGATAGAGATTATTGGTAGGCGAGTGATGAAGGGTGTGTATCGAGCAGTGTTAATGGTGTAGTTGGTAGAATATGACAATTGAAGATGGACTTAACAGACCTTGAACACCCGTGTGAGGTCACTTGAGATTTGCAGCAGTGCTAAATGCGTGTGAGTTGAAACTATAAATGTTATATATCTGTTGTGATTGCTAAAGATTGTTGGTAGGAGAGAGATGGAGGTCTGGTGCATTGAGAAGTTGAGGCTGGTGGTACTGTTGGAGGGGTATGGTATTTGAAGGTGAATTTTTTGGTCTTGGCCACTGAGTTGGGGTCATTGAACTTCTTTGCATCCAGGTTCTTAGGGCTAGATTCCTAGCACTGACTGTTAGAGCTGCCTGCCTTTGCACAGTCTGTCTGAGGATCTCCTAGGCCCTTGTAAGATAGATTACCTCTCTCCTCCTGTCCATCTCTTCCACCAATGCCTCCACTCAGTCAGAGAACCTGGGAGCACTGCCTGTGGCAGTATAGTTCAATATTCATCTTGCTCACAAGCTCTTATGAAACCAGTTCTAGCACCTGCTCCAGTAATAATGCACCTCCACAAGATGTAGAGCATGGCTTTAAATAGCAGAAGCTAACTTTATGTGATGCTAATGTTGCACAACTTTGGCCCCGTGAAGCATGCAGCCATGCAGCAGCTTGGTTAATGCTGGCTGCATGCAATTATTATGCACATCAGCAGCTCAAAGTTTGCATGCAGCCTACATCAGAAGCAACAGGTGCAAGTTGTTATATGTGTTGCCCTATCCAATTTTCCAGTCATAGAATTGTACATTTGGCCTAATCTATCTGTGGCAGTTCTTTGAAAGAACTATCCAATTAGTCCCACTTTCCCACTCTTTCCCCTAGCCAAACATTCTTTTCCTTTTTAGATATATACCCAGCACCCTTCCGAAAATTATTATAGTCTATTGCCTTTCAAGCTCATTCACGTAGTGCATTCCAAATCATAACAACTGGCTGCATTAAAAAGTTTCTCCTAATTTTCTGTGGTTCTTTTGTCAAATATCTTCAATGAGTGCCTTACTGACCTACCCTTCAGCGGAAACCGTTTCTCCTTATTTATCGTATCAAAACCCCTTAGAATTTTGAACATCTCTATTAAATCTCCCTCAATCTTCTCTGCTCAAAGGAGAACAAGCCCTGTTTCCCAAAGCTCTTTGCAGAATAATCTGTTTCTCTAGTCTTTCCAAGTAACTGAAGTGCCTCACCCCTGGTTTAATTCTGGTAAATCTCCTCTGGACCCTCTCCAAGGGTCTGGATATCCTTCCTAAAATCTGGTGCCTAGAACTGGACACAATACTCCAGCTGAGGCCTGAGCAGTGATTATATGGGCTTGGCACAAGTTTCTTGCGTTTGTACTATATGCTTCTACTTATAAAGCCCAGGATCCCATTTTTATAACCATCCTGCCACTTTGTATTTAAATTCCCAGGTGTCTCTGTTCAAGCACCTCCTTTACATTTGTACTATTTAATTCATATTGCCTCTCCTCATACTCTTCCCAAAGCGTATTTAATTTCATACTTCTATTGGCATGCCTTGTGTGTGTGATTGTTAAACTGGCAGACAAATAAAACATACTCCACCTACTTATATTTCAAAGGCTGAGTTAAAGTAACCGTTCTAATCAATCAGACATACACCTTTGTAACAAAGATTTTAAGATATTAACGTGTTAAATGTTGGAAGTTGCATAAGACCGAATTCGGGTTTACTGTGGGAACTACGGTAATGCCACATATTAACTGCATACAGGTTGTAGACTGAATAATATCACTAGCTGAACATCAAATACAACTCTCAGCCCCAGTGAGTATTTACATTATGGATTGAAATGAATAGTGAAGCAATCAACAGTGCAGTACTGACATTTTTAATTTTTCACTGCTTGAATTAACTGCTGTCAATCACTGACTGGAAACAACTGCAGTTCCTCAACAGAGGTCATTTTCTGAATGGTTAAGTAGGAAATACAATTCAGAAGCAAAATATTAAATTGAAGTCATTGCCCATGACAGAAGGATGATAAGACTTACAAACTTAAGTTTTGGTGCACACTGCTTCTGAATAAATGACACTTTTTTGTATTTTAATCTTAAATAAACTAACAATTTTTTTGAATATAAGGTAAGTTTTTTTAAAAACTGATGTATTTGGATCAATGAAAATATTTCCCCACAAAACATATGGAAATGAAAATCCTTGTCCTCAGTGGCAATACTGGGTGCAACAGGAGGCCCAGCTGAGCTGGGGATTTTTGTGGACTCCATGGACTCTGCTCAAAATCCCACCAGTTTTTAATCTTGCGAGGCCCTGGGGCAGACGAAGCTTCTGTCCAACCCAAACATGGTGCTTGGCATTTGATGGTAGAGGGCAAGTGGAGGAAATTCTCAAAACAGGAATTTCCTCGACCCAGGCCTGCATGCACCCAAGCAACTCGGAGATCTGGTGAACCCAACGTATTGGTCAGATAGAGACATTAGGGCTTACATTGGGAGTGGGAGTGGTTGGGGTTTATGTTTATCTCCGTTAGAAGACCAGCACCTTTTCTTTTCAGTCTCTTCACAAAGAGGACCGATTATACAGACTTTTAAAGAATTATCCTGATGGTAGCACTGGCTGCAGATCTAATTACTTGCCAGTAGTAGTTCTTCTGTCTCCACCTTTGGCGAATGTCCAAGACACATCCATGGTAGCACAGATAGCTGTCGAAGGCATTTGTATCATTTAACCTTGGCCTGACCCCACCAAAATGTCCAGGGTCAAGGGCAGAGACAGTCCACTCATTGCAGTTGCATCAGGTCTGAGGTTTTCAGCCTCTATATCTGTTCGATTTCAAGATTCCTTTGGTGACAATACAACACAAAAGATATGCTGGTAGAATTTTTGTGGTGTTTCTCCCACCCTTTCATTGGCAGAAAGGTATTTACCTATTTACGTCATTGGTTCTATTGACCTTCTGCCAGGAGAGCGTAATATTGATAGCAAGTATTTATGAAGGTAATTAATTAATAGAAGACACTTCTCAGAATACCACTTCTATTTTATACCTGTTTGAAAAAAGACTCTTGTGATGACAGTGCGACACAAAGGGCATGGTGTATTCGTAGGGTTGTCCTTTGCAAGAGTCCGAAGACAAGGCTCACAAAAGATATGATGACAAGGATAACACATATATGGACTGAAAAATATATCCAGACAAACGGCACAAATGTATCCTTCCTTCTCCCACTTGATTTCATCTTCATCACCTGAAGTGGTCAGATTTGAACTGGAAGTCTGAAAGACAAAAAAACATTTTTAAAATTTTAAACACAATGTACAGAGATCCTTCTTTATATACACCGAGCCATAAAAATAAGGAATGAATATAAGATCCTATCAAGAGTAAAAATATGTGGGCTAAATAGCAGCCCTCTTGCATGCACAAGATACAGTTAGCATAACCATCACACTAGGCTGAATTGGTACCTTTTGGCTTATTGATTAAGAATCAAGATGGCACACCCTATCTTATGGAGGGTGCGTGTTTACCAGGTGTACAAGACAAAACTCAGTCCTAGGGTCAAGGAAGATGCAAATGAGCTTGGGGGAAAATGTGCTGGCCCCACAATTTGAACTCTCCTATCTGTGCCAAATTTATTGAGTCAATTTCAACCTTGTTGAAGCCATGTGCACAAAATAAAATATTAGACATGGTTCTGGGGTCAGGCTGTAAATGGTCAATGCTCCCAGAAATACCCATTCTGCTGAACAGAAGCCCGTTTCCACTAGATTTTGCGATACTGCCCTATTGAAGTAGTTTAAATGATTTCCCTGTGTGGTCTTTCTTTTGCATAAAAAAAGTTCAGACACTTGTGCCAGGTGGGCAATGGTAAAGAATCAGAAGTACATCAGCTATTAAAGGGCTAGTGCACTTTTAAAGGTGAGCAGCATTATTTTTGAAGGCTGGCTTAATGGGCAGCATGGCTAATGCTCCTAGAAATGTTCTATTCAGTGAAGAGAGACTGGAGATTTCATTGAAAGAAATTGCCTGGACAAAGTTGTAATTTCTGGGACAAAGGGCACTGCTCCATCACCTACTTATAGTAACTGTTAAATGCAGCCTTGCCAGCATTGCCCTATTCCAAGAACATGGAAGAAAACTACTATATAGAAAGAATGACATGAGGTTACTAATGATGAAAAAACTCTCTTCTTAATGCATTGTTCATGGGCACAAATGAGGAAAAAAATTCTCCTGACTGAGGAACTGTGCCAAGCAAGGGAACAATTATGAAGGCCCACTAAAGTTAAAGGTAAGGTTGTGCAATGTAAGCACCACGCACTGTTTTATCATATCTGCAAAGCGATTTGTTATTTTACTAATTTGGTCACTTACAGGATTTTTTTACTTGAAGGGAAACGATAATGGGTCCTTATATCTGCAGTTAGTAGATCCTGCAGTTTTAACTTTAAAATACACTACATCAGTCCCTTTTCCTCCCCAAGGTATTACACTATTCAGCTTGGAATGAGATTGTGTTAAACATTGCATCATGCTTTAGATCAACTATTATTTATAATAACTGTTAAGTACACTTAAGCATAAATTTAAGGCACATTAGGCACACCACGGGTTTCGCACTGGTGCTTTTATGTTGCCCCATATTAGTTCATTTAAGACTTGGTGTGATGTGCAACACCTTTTTTTTGGTTTCTGAAGTTACTTTTGTAATCTCATTAAATTTTGACATGTAACCATGGCTCAGGGTGATTCCTTACTTCTGCAGGTGGACAAGAACCCATGATGTTTTGAGTGAGTTGTTTGACATTGAGTTTTATCGACAAGGGCCTTAGTTAATGTTCCTATCCCGGGAGATTTAGCACTCAGGTTTCGAGTATGGAGCCTGCAGCCCTGGTGTGTGTTGAAGGTCCATCTGTGGCGTGCTAGCTGAATGCTCTTTGGATTAAAGCCTCCCGGGTGTCCCTGCCTCCCTGGAGTATGCCTGGGTCAGCATCTACCCCCTCACAGTTCTCCAGTACGTGCTCATCCTCGGATTCACTGCTGGACTCATCGTGTGCATCCGGAACAACTGGGTCTACATCTTCTTTGTCCACTGTGTCGCCCCTTTCCAGTGCCAGATTGTGGAGAGCGCAGCATGCAACCACTATCAGTAACAAATGATCTGGGGGGTACTGGAGTGTGCCTCTGAACGGCACAGACATCGGAAGCACATCTTGAGAAGACCGATGGTTCTCTCCACCACAGCCCTTGTGGCTCCTATTGTACCACTGCTCAGCTTCTGTTCTTGGACGGCAGAGAAGTGTCATTAGTCACGTTTGACCATAAGACATAGGAGCAGAAATTAGGTCATTCGGCCCATCGAGTCACCTCTGCCATTCAATCATGGCTGATAAGTTTCTCAACCCCATTCTCCCGCCTTATCCCCGTAACCTTTGATCCCCTTACCAATCAAGAGCTTATCTATCTCGGTCTTAAATACACTCAATGATCTGGCCTCCACAGCCTTCTGTGGCAATGAATTCCATAGATTCACCACTCTCTGGCTAAAGAAGTTTCTCCTCATCTCTGTTCTAAAAGGTCTTCCCTTTACTCTGAGGCTGTGCGCTCGGGTTCTAGTCTCTCCTACTAATGGAAACATCTTCCCCACGTCCACTCTATCCAGGCCTTTCAGTATTCTGTAAGTTTCAATCAGATCACCCCTCATCCTTCTAAACTCCATCGAGTATAGACCCAAAGTCCTCAAACGTTCCTCATATGTTAAGCCTTTCATTCCTGGGATCATTCTCGTGAACCTCCTCTGGACCCTCTCCAGGGCCAGCACATCCTTCCTGAGATACGGGGCCCAAAATTGCTCACAATATTCTAAATGTGGTCTGACCAGAGCCTTATAAAGCCTCAGCAGCACATCCCTGCTTTTATATTCTACTCCTCCCGAAATAAATGCCAACATTGCATTTGCCTTCCTAACTACCGCGTCAACCTGCAAGTTAACCTTAAGAGAATCCTGGACTAGGACTCCCAAGTCCCTTTGCACTCCAGATTTCTGAATTCATCTCCCCATTTAGAAAATAGTCTATGCCTCTATTCTTCCTACCAAAGTGCATGACCTCACACTTCCCCACGTTGTATTCATCTGCCACTTCTTTGCCCATTCTCCTAACCTGTCCAAATCCTTCTGCAGCCTCCCCGCCTCCTCAATACTACCTGTACCTCCACCTACCTTTGTATCATCTGCAAACTTAGCCACGATGCCCTCAGTTCCTTCATCTAGATCATTAATGTATAAAGTGAAAAGTTGTGGACCCAACACTGACCCCTGCGGAACTCCACTAGTCACCGGCCGCCATCCTGAGAAGGACCCCCTTATCCCCACTCTCTGCCTCCTGCCAGACAGCCAATCTTCTATCCATGCTAGTACCTTGCCTCTAACACCATGGGCTCTTATCTTACTGAGCAGCCTCCTGTGCGGCACCTTGTCAAAGGCCTTCTGGAAGTCCAAGTAGATAACATCCATTGGCTCTCCTTTGTCTAACCTATTCGTTACCTCCTCAACGAATTCTAACAGATTTGTCAGGCATGACCTCCCCTTGATGAAACCATGCTGACTTTGCCCAATTTTACCATGCACTTCCAAGTATTCTGAAATCTCATCCTTAATAATGGACTCTAAAACCTTACCAACGACCGAGATCAGGCTAATCGGCCTGTAATTTCCTGTCTTTTGCCCATCTCCCTTCTTAAACAAGGGGGTTACATTAGCGATTTTCCAGTCCTCTGGGACCCTCCCTGACTCGAGTGATTCCTGAAAGATCACCACTAACGCCTCCACTATCTCTTCAGCGATCTTCTTCAGAACTCTGGAGTGTAATCCATCTGGTCCAGGTGATTCATCCACCTTCAGATCTTTTAGTTTTCCTAGCACCTTCTCCTTGGTAATGGCCACCATACTCACCTCTGCCTCCCGACTCTCTTGAACTTTGGGGATGTCACTCGTGTCTTCCACTGTGAAGACTGACGCAAAGTACCTATTCAGTTCCTCCGCCATTTTTGTTCCCCACTACTACTTCTCCAGCGTCATTTTCCAGTGGCCCAATGTCCACTTTTGCCTCTCTCTTCCCCTTTATATATCTAAAAAAACTCTTGCAATCTTCTTTTATATTACTGGCTAGTTTACCCTCATATTTAATCTTCTCCCTCCTTATTTCTTTTTTAGTTGTCCTCTGTTGGTCTTTGTAGGCTTCCCAATTCCTTGGTTTCCCACTGCTCTTCGCCGCATTGTATGATTTCTCTTTAGCTTTTATGCTATCCCTGACTTCCCTTGTCAGCCATGGTTGCCTCGTCCTCCCTTTAGTATGCTTCTTATTCCTAGGGATGAATTTTTGCTGTGTCTCCCAAATTACTCCCAGAAACTCCTGCCATTGCTGTTCCACTGTCTTTCCTGCTAGGCTCATCTCCCAGTCAATTCTGGCCAGCTCCTCCCTCATGCCTCTGTAGTTGCCTTTATTCAATTGTAATACGGTTACATCTGATTCCAGCTTTTTCCTCTCAAATTGCAGGGTAAATTCTATCATATTATGGTCACTTCCTCCTAAGGGTTCTTTCACCTTAAGCTCCCTTATCAAATCTGCCTCATTACACGTCACTAAATCTAGAATTGCCTGTTCACCCAGCAGCCATCCATCCACCGGGCTGGAGCACTGAAGAGCCTCAGCACCTGGGAGTGTCTGAGGATATAGGTGTCATGGGAGCTGCCTGGGTACCTTGCACAGACTTGTAGAATCAGCATCCTGTGATCAAACACTATCTGCACGTTCATGGAGTGGAAGCCATTGCTGTTGATGAAGGCACCGGGCTCACCTGCTGGCGCCTTGATGGCCACATGTGTACAGTCTATTGCACCCTGGACGCAGGGGAAGCCAGCAATGGCCGTGAAGCCTCTGGCTCGCTCTGTCTGGCTGGCCTCATCCCAGCAGTAGTGGATGAAAGTTAATGCACGCCTGAACAGAGACATTTGTCACCTACCTGGCACAAGTGTGGACAGCTGACTGGGGGACTCCGCAAGGATCACCCACCGACCCCTGGATGGAGCCAGAGGCATAGAAGTTGAGGGCAGCTGTGACCTTTAGTGCTACTGGCAAGGGGTGCCCACCCACACAGTTGGCGCAGATCTCAGGGCCTATCATCTGACAGATGGAGGTGACTGTCTCCCTTGAAAGACGGAGCCTCCTTTGGCACTGCACCTCAGACATATTGAGGTTGCTGCTTTGCCAGCTGTATACCCTGGCAGGATAGTGGCATCATCTGCAGCCCCTTCCACCTTGGACTTCCTGTTGGCCCGCGTCTCTCCTTCCAAAAGTGGCTCTCCTGGAGGCTGAAGTGGACTCCTGGCCTCCTCCCCCTTCTGGCCCTCCCTTCCTCCTCAGAGGAGGTGCCTCCAGTGGATAGCACAACTCCCATTCCCAGGCTAAGGGAAGGCTTCCTGAAACCTGCAGGCCCCAAAAATGATCTTTACCGTAGAGTCCTGACCTGAAGGCTGTTACTCCTGCCCAAGCAGCTGGTACGAGTTTTGAAGTATTCCTGCTCACACAGGCAAGTATCAGTAACTTTCACAATTAAATATCTAACAGATAACATTCACGACCCCACTCACCCCTCTTATCCCACCCGTGGATGAGGTTTATATAAGTGTCTCCTACCCACATGCCCAATGCGCCCGTGTGACGTCCTGAAGATTGCCCGGGCCCCAGAAAATTGCAGTCAATTGCCGCCTCAAGGGCCTTAATTAGCTGATTAATTAATGGCGGGCGCCCATCCAAAGGAAATCGAGCTTCCACCCACCTGAATATCGTGATGGCGCGTGGTAACGTCAGGACGCTCGCCCGACGTCACTTGTCATTTTACGCGTCGGCGTGCGGGGCCCGCCCCCACACGCCAACGAGAAAATTCTGGCCCATGTGTCTTACTGTTGCCTTAACGAAAGTGTAACTGAGTTAGACTACCTAGGCGATTTAGAAGTTATCATAATAGTAACTTGTAGACGTGTGTACTTAAAATCATTTCTTCTATTAATAAAGGTTTAATTTAGTTTAGTAAGAAACCTACAAAAGACTTGGTGGCCTCCTTTTACTGAATTCAAAGCTTGCATCTCAAAATAAGTACAAATTGCAAAAATAGTTGTGGCAGCTGCTTAAAGTTTCCCCCTGGGATCTGGGCAGCTTGGCATTTATCATCCGCTTGCCATAACAATTAGGTGATCCTATTAACTACTCCACCTGTTGACACTTCTACTTCTTGGTTTCTAGATCTCCAGCCTATTGTTTTGTAATTAATGAGTTCACGTTGGGCTGTGAGATTTAGCATATTAAAGCAATCATATGGAATCCATCTGTCAGCAAATTTCACAAAGTCATTTAAAATGAGTAGATTAATACCCAAGTAATTTCATATTAATGTATTAACATGTTTATTCCAAATATTGACTAGCCCTTAAGTGTATTAGGTTTGGGTGAAGATGAGGAATAGTAGGGGAAAGAACTCACTAGTGGGAGTGGTATATAGGCCCCCTAACAGTAACCACAATTAAGGACAAAGTATACAAGAAAGAATATTGGATGCTGTGATAAAGGGGCAGCAATAACCATGGGTGATTTTAATCTACATATAAACTCGAAAAGTCAAATTGGCAGTAGCAGCCTGGATGAGGAGTTGATAGAATGCGTTTGAGATAGTTTCTTGGAGCAGCACTTTCTACAATCAACCAGAGAGCAGGTTATATTAGACTTGGTAAAACAAAAACAGAAATAGCTGGAAAAACTCAGCAGGTCTGGCAGCATCGGCGGAGAAGAGCAAAGTTGACGTTTCGAGTCTTCATAACCTTTCAGCAGAACTAAGTAGAAATAGGAAAGGAGTGAAATATAAGCTGGTTTAGGGGGCTGGGGGGGGGGGGGGGCGCACAGGTGGTTGTTGGGACAAGCAAGCAGTGATAGGAGGAGATAACCAAAAGATGTCACAGACAAAAGAACAAAGAGGTGTTGAAGGTGGTGATATTATCTAAAAGAATGTGCTAATTAAGAGTGGAGAGCAGGACAAGCAAGGTACAGATAGCTCCAGTGGGGGTAGGGTGAAATAAGCGATGGGTGGAATACATTTAAAAATAATGGAAATAGGTGGGAAAAGAAAAATCTATATAAATTATTGGAAAAAACAAAAGGGAGGGGGAAGAAACGGAAAGGGGGTGGGGATGGAGGAGGGAGTTCAAGATCTAAAGTTGTTGAACTCAATATTCAGTCTGGAAGGCTGTAAAGTGCCTAGTCGAAAGATGAGGTACTGTTCCTCCAGTTTGTGCTGAGCTTCACTGCAACAATACAGCAAGCCAAGGACAGACATGTGGGCAAGAGAGCAGGGTGGAGTGTTAAAATGGCAAGCGACAGGGAGGTCTGGGTAATGCTTGCGGACAGACCAAAGGTGTTCTGCAAAGCGGTTACCCACTCTGCGTTTGGTCTCTCCAATGTAGAGGAAACCGCATTGGGAGCAATGAATGCAGTAGACTAAGTTGGGGGAAATGCAAGTGAAATGCTGCTTCACTTGAAAGGAGTGTTTGGGCCCTTGGACGGTGAGGAGAGAGGAAGTGCAGGGGTTGCATATTTTGCGTTTGCATGGGGAGGTGCCGTAGGTGGGAGTTGAGGAGTAGGGGGTGATGGAGGAGTGGACCAGGGCGTCGCGGGGTGAAGGGAAGATGTGTTTGGTGGTGGCATCATGCTGGAGTTGGCGGAAATGGCGGAGGATGATCTTTTGAATGCGGAGGCTGGTGGGGTGATAAGTGAGGACAAGGGGGACCCCATCAAGTTTCTGGGAGGGAGGAGAAGGCGTGAGGGCGGATGCGCGGGAGATGGGCCGGACATGGTTGAGGGCCCTGTCAACTACCGTGGGTGGAAAACCTCGGTTAAGGAAGAAGGAGGACATGTCAGAGGAACTGTTTTTGAAGGTAGCATCATCAGAACAGATGCGACGGAGGCGAAGGAACTGAGAGAATGGGATGGAGTCCTTGCAGGAAGCGGGGTGTGAGGAGCTGTAGTCGAGGTAGCTGTGGGAGTCGGTAGGCTTGCAATGGATATTGGTGGACAGTCTATCACCAGAAATTGAGACAGAGAGGTCAAGGAAGGGAAGGGAAGTGTCAGAAATGAACCATTTGAAATTGATGGAGGGGTGGAGATTGGAAGCAAAATTAATAAATTTTTCCAGGTCCCGATGAGAGCATGAAGCAGCACCCAAGTAATCATCGATGTCCCGGAGAAAGAGTTGTGGGAGGGGGCTGGAGTAGGACTGGAACAAGGAATGTTCCACATACCCCATAAAGAGACAGGCATAACTGGGGCCCATGCGGGTACCCATAGCCACACCTTTTATTTGGAGGAAGCGAGAGGAGTTAAAGGAGAAATTGTTCAGTGTGAGAACAAGTTCAGCCAGACGGAGGAGAGTAGTGGTGGATGGGGATTGTTCGGGCCTCTGTTCGAGGAAGAAGCTAAGAGCCCTCAGACCATCCTGGTGGGGGATGGAGGTGTAGAGGAATTGGTGAAGAGGAGGCGGTTGGGGCCAGGGAACTAGAAATTATTGATATGACTTAAGGTGTCAGAGGAATCACGGATGGAGGTGGGAAGGGACTGGACAAGGGGAGAGAGAAGGGAATCAAGATAGCGAGAAATGAGTTCTGTGGGGCAGAATCAGGCTGACACGATCGGTCTGCCGGGACAGTCCTGTTTGTGGATTTTGGGTAGGAGGTAGAAGCGGGCCGTCCGAGGTTGGGCGACTATCAGGTTGGAAGCTGTGGAAGGGAGATCTCCAGAGGAGATGAGGTCAGTGACAGTCCTGGAAACAATGGCTTGATGTTCAGTGGTGGGGTCATGGTCCAGGGAGAGGTTGGAGGAAGTGTCTGCGAGTTGACGCTCAGCCTCCGCGAGGTAGAGGTCAGTACGCCAGACAACAACAGCACCACCCTTGTCAGCGGGTTTGATGACAATGTTAGGGTTGGACCTGAGAGAACGGAGTGCAGTAAATTCAGAGAGAGACAGGTTAGAATGGTTGAGAGGAGCAGAGAAATTGAGACGACTAATGTCACGCCGACAGTTCTCAATGAAAAGATCAAGAGAAGGTAAGAATCCAGAGGGAGGGGTCCAGGTGGAGGGAGAATATTGGATATGGGTAAAAGGATCCGTTGAACGGGGAGAGGACTCCTGCCCAAAGAAGTGAGCACGGAGACGAAGGCGGCGGAAGAAGAGTTCAGCATCGTGCCAAGCCCGAAATTCATTGAGATGAGGGCGTAAGGGTATGAAACCAAGTCCTTTGCTGAGCACTGAACGTTCAGCATCGGAGAGGGGAAGGTCAGGGGGTATAGTGAATACATGGCCGGGGCTGGGATTCGAAGATTGGGTGGGGACGGAGCGACAGGCAGCAGTGGGGGGCCCCTTCACTTCCTCTCTCCTCACCGTCCAAGGGCCCAAACACTCCTTTCAAGTGAAGCAGTGGATACTGCAAAGGCTATGGGCCTTGACATCCGGACTGAATATGGAGTTCAACAACTTCAGATCTTGAACTCTCTCCTCCATCCCCACCCCCTTTCCGTTTCTTCCCCCTCCCTTTTGTTATTTTCCAATAATTTATATAGATTTTTCTTTTCCCACCTATTTCCATTATTTTTAAATGTATTCCACCCATCGCTTATTTCACCCCACCCCCACTAGAGCTACCTTGCTTGTCCTGCTCTCCACTCTTAATTAGCACATTCTTTTAGATAATATCACCACCTTCAACACCTCTTTGTTCTTTTGTCTGTGACATCTTTTGGTTATCTCCTATCACTGCTTGCATGTCCCAACAACCCCCCCCACCTCATCCACCGCCCCCCACCCCAAACCAGCTTATATTTCACCCCTCTCCTCTTTCTACTTAGTTCTGTTGAAGGGTCATGAGGACTCGAAACGTCAACTTTGCTCTTCTCCGTCGATGCTGCTAGACCTGCTGAGTTTTTCCAGGTATTTCTGTTTTTGTTTTGGATTTCCAGCATCCACAGTTTTTTGTTTTTATCTCTATATTAGACTTGGTATTGTGTAATGTGACAGGATTAATCAATGACCTTAGAGTAAAGGCACCCCTAGGTAGCAGCGACCACAATATGATTGAATTTTACATCCAGCTTGAAAGAGAGAAGAATGGGTCTAAGACTAGTATTTTAAACTTAAATAAGGGCAACTATGAGGGCATGAAATCTGAGCTAGCTGAAGTGAACAGGGATACTAGGCTTGGGGATAGAGAAATGGAGAAGCAGTGGCAGACATTTAAGGGGATATTTCAGAATACTCAGAATAAGTATATTCCTTCCATAAAGAACATTTCTAAGGAGATGATCCACCATCCATGGCTAACTAAAGAAGTTAGGAAAAGCATCAAACTTAAGGAAAAAGTACATAACTGCACAATGATGATTGGAAGGTCAAATGATTGGTCAAAATATAAAGAACGGCAGAGAATGACTAAAAGGTTAATCAGGAGGAAGAAATTAGAGTACGAGACAAAGCTAGCTAGAAATATAAACACGGATAGCAAGAGTTTCTACAATTATTTAAAAAGGAAAAGACTAAGGAAAGTGAGTGTTGGTCCTCTAGAGACTGGGTAGTTAATAGTAGATAATAAGGAAATGGTGGATGAAATGAACAAATATTTTGCTTCCATATTCACTATAGAGAATACAAAAAACATTCCATTAATACCTTTAAATCAGGAGGTGGAAGGGAGAGGGGAACTTGGTGAAATTACAATCACTAGGGAAGCGGTACTGAGCAAACTGATGGAGCTGTGGGCTGAAAAATCTCTGGGTCCTGATGGACTTCGTCCTCGGGTCTTAAAAGAGGTGGATATTGAGGTAATAGATGCGTTGGTGTTAATTTGATAAAATTCCCTATATTCTGGAAAGGTTCCATTAGACCAAAAAGAAGCAAATATAACCTCTATTCATGAAGGGAGGGAGGCAGAAAACAGGAAACTATGGGCCAGTTAGCTTGACGTCTGTTGTGGGGATGTTATTAGAATTGATCATTAAGGAGGTTATAGCTGAGCAGTTAGAGAAAGACAAGGTAATCGGGAAGAGTCAGCATGGTTTTACAAAAGGGAAATAGTGTTTAATCAATTTATTTTAATTTTTGAAGGAGTAACATGCACTGTGGATATAGGGAAGTCTGTAGGTGTACTGTACTTGGATTTCCAGAAGGCATTTGGTAAATGGCCATATCAAAAGTTATTGTAGAAAATAAAAGCTCATGGTGTAGGGGGTAACATATTAGCAGGAGTAGAAGACATAAATGGGCCCTTTTCTGACTGACAGGATGCGATGAGTGAAGTCCCACAAGGGTCTGTGCTGGGGCCTCAACTTTTTACAATTTATATCAATGACTTAGACGAGGGGAGTGAAGGCATGTTAGCTGAATTTGCAGATGACACAAAGGTAGGTAGGAAAGTATGTTGTGAAGAAGACCTAAGAACGATGCAGACAATATAGATTGCAGATTGATACAGGTAGGTTAAGTGAGTGGGCAAAAAAATCTGGCAGATGACACATAATGTGGGAAAATGTGAAGGTGTTCACTTTGGCAGGAAGAATAAAAAAGTGGAGTATTACTTAAAGGGAGAATGACTGCAGAATTCCAAGGTGAAGTGGGATCTAGGTGTCCTAGTGCATGAATCACAAAAAATTAGTATGCAGGTACAACAAGTATTTAAGAAGGCTAATGGAATGCTATCCTTTATTATGAGAGGAATTGAACATAAAAGTAAGAATGTTATGCTTCAGATATACAGGGCATTGGTGAGACTACATCTCGAATAGTGGGTGCAGTTTTGGTCTCCTTATTTAAGGAAGGACGTAAATGCGTTGGAGGCGGTTCAAAGGAGGTTTACTAGAGTAAAACCTGGAATGAGCAGGTTGTCTTATGAGGATAGGTTAGACAGACTGGGTTTGTTTCTACTGGAGTTTAGAAGAGTGAGGGGTGATGTGATTGAAGTATATAAGATCCTGAACGGTATTGACAAGGTGGACGTCAAAAGGATGTTTCCTCTTGTGGGTGAGTCCAGAACTAAGGGACACTGTTTTAAAATTAGGGGTTGCCCTTTTAGGACAGGGATGAGGAGAAATTTTTTCTTTGAGGGTTGTGCGACTTTGGAACTCTCTGCCTCTGAAAGCGGTAGAGGTGGGGGTCACTGAATATTTTTAAGGCAGAGGTAGATAAATTCTTGTTAGGCAAGGGAATCAAAGGTTATCAGAGGTAGATGGGAATGTGGAATTCGAAACACAAATAGATCAGCCATGATCTTATTGAATGTTGGAGCAGGCACAAGGGACTGAACGGCCTAATTCTGCTCCTATTTCCAATGTTCATATCCTGAAATGGCATCAAGGGGAAACAAATTATCTTCAAGTCTTTGTAGAGGGAATTCTGTATCACACTTAATCCACATTGTATTTCAGTTTGATGCTGACATGAGAAATGGAAAAATATGGTGAAGCCATAAATAAATGTATAAAGATAACATACTGGAGCCACGAGTCTAGAGCTCCCAACTCCTTTCTAGCTCTGAAGAAAAGTCAAACGGACTCGAAAGGTTTTTTTCTCTCCACAGATGCTGTTAGACCTGCTGAGTTTTTCCAGCATTTTCTGTTTTTGTTTCAGATTTCTAGCATTTGCAGTATTTTGCTTTTATTTTAGACTAGAACACCCATTCTACATAAAATTTCATCTTCAAGTTTTGCTTTTATCAAAAGATTGCGTGTTAAAAGTACAGTCAAATTTATATGGATCTCTATACAAGAATACAATTTACTTGTCAAAGGCACATTTGGACTAAGCAATGACATTAATATTCCTTGTCAAAATCTGTTTAAAAATACTTTTGTTTGCGCCAATCTAGGTACTCCCAATACAGAAAATTTCTAATGAGATATCATTAACACTGTGAGATATCTATACTGTTGTCTTCCTGCCTCATAGATAGAATTGCACTGTGCTATTCCAGGAGTTCATCACAGTATGGTTGTTATTTCCACTGTATAGATCAGCTCAGAACTGCCTAGTTGTTTTATATATTTTACAATTCTTTGTCTTGTGTAAGTCTCTAAGCCACAGTTCTGTTTATTTTAAGTGATAGTTAAAAAAAAATTCTTAAATGGGATTCACTGTTATTAACTTGAAGGGAATACCAGTTTGCAAAACAGAACAACATTGCATAGAAAAGGGGGCAAGGATTCTCATGTAAAGTTTTATGAAGCACTGCTGAGAAATTACTATAATAGCAGATAAATGCTTAACACCATTTCCTTCTCTGTTATATAAGCAGAGGTAATATTTTCGAAATGAATGGTTTAACACATGGTATAGCAGCAGACAGCAATTTCAAATGAATCTGTTAAGCTTTTATATCCTAATATTCCTAAAAATAATTACTAAGCTTATTCGTTCAATGCTTATCTGCAGCTTGAATCAGAAGAGTTAATATTGTTGCTATATAAGGTAAGACCACATTTGCAATACTGTGTGGTCTGGTGACCAGATAAAAGATAGCATAGGCCTGAAAGAATACAGAGGCAAGCAGCAAGATGATTCTCAATATCGAAATAAAAGTTATTATGGAAGGATGAGAAAATTACAGCAGTTACTTTGGAAAAAAGACTTCAGTAACCTAATTAACTTTTCAAGATCATGAAAGAGATGGACTAAGTCATCTAGACAAATTGGCCCAATGCTCTGGGTTCTAATAGCATGGAGCAAGTCAAAAAAATTAGGCATTTTAGGTGTAAGAGTGGAAGGCAGGCAGGCAGACAGAAAGGATTTTTTTTACATAAAAGGGCTTATATGCTGGACAGCTTTTAAATTCTAACGTGTTTTGTTACTTTAAACATCAGAGTACACAAACATCCATTTTAACAATACAGAATCAGGCCTTTAATGAGCTTATGTTACATGATCCAACATGATTACTCAGGTACATCATAGTTCATTATGAGAACTCAGGTACATCACACTCCAAATCCAGTATGACAATAACATACAATGGTTTACTCAAGTCTTATACCAGTTCTGTATTTCATGGAAACCATCACTGAATGACAATACATCAAAACACACACAAAGTGTCACCAAATAACAGCATGGAGCCAGAAAGATGCATTCAGCTTATCCCAATCTCTCCTAAACATTATGTTACCATGGTTATATGCTCCACTTACACATCCAATCACTTTATTAACAGCGATCAATTCAACAACTCCCAATTATCAAGCCATTCCTTCAATTCCTAATCTTTGCCTTAAGTCTGTGTCAACAAACAATGAGGCACATGGGTCATGTGAACTCACAATCCCACAGCCCTGTAGACTGAGAGATAAGTTACTAAAGACCATGCTGCTGACATCCCCAGGTTCACAAAGCAAGTGCAACAAGGCATTCCAGCAGAATATACTACCAAAGCATGAGCCTGTTTTAATGGTGAAGTGCATCTTTTCTATTACTAGTGAAGAGTCGTGTGGGTAGAAAGTCCAATGACAATGGGGCAGCCAGAAATATAGTACTGTGGAACTTCTGTCCTTTGCTTTTTCCATACCAAGGCCCCCTCCCAGGATTTTCAAGGGAGCCCAGGAACCCCTCAGACATGTCCTGAAGTGACGTTGGCATAGGGGGAATGTGACAGGCAGCAAAGAGCTTGACCCTTCTCATCAGAATTTAGTATGGTAGCAATCAAGTGGTAGAAAAGAGCAGAAAGAGGTTCACTCTCATTTCTAACCCTTTGCTCTTGGGTACTGATAGTATTTGTCATCATCCTCATTGCATGTACCTTCAATTTACTAATCCTCTGTTTACCGCTCCTTCTCCCTATAAACTTGCTCAAGTCCTACAGCCTATGCCTAAGAAAGTTAATCTCTCAAAACTTTACAATTATCCATTTAGTGTCCTTACGTTGTTACTTTACAAAGTTCTGGAAGCTACTGGTAACTCTACTTGCCATCATCCTGAAAGTTCTAGCTCAATCCACAATTACTAGAAAAAGCCATTCTATTTATTGATCTTGCCTGCATCACCTAGCTTTGAATGCTTTGGTGTCTTTGATGTCAATGCCTGATCATCTCTAAATCATTTGACAGAATCAGTATCCATGCACTTCTAAACAATTTGCATCATAGCTACATCCAAGGCTATCTAGTTTTTTTCTCAAATTGCTTTATCTGTTCTTTAGTTCACTCATTTGCCACTAATTCTATCTTGTCTCACCATCTTCCACTTTCACATCAAAGTTTACCGGTCCTCAATCAACTTACTTTTTTTTGCTGATTAGACACTTTAAATTCAAAACTTTATTCTGATCAGTGTGTACAACTTTCATTTTTCTTACAGCCAGTGGTTGAATAACTAGAACTTAATTTCCTCCTTAACTTGTAATGAAAATCTTGTTTCTTTACATCTCTTGCAAGTCTAAACAATTATCAGTTACCTTTAATGGCTCCACCCTCATTTGCTTTACTTATCAACATCCTTAGCTTCACCATCTCCTCTATCCTCAAATGGAGTGGTCACATCTCATCGATTACCAAAAGGTACTTCAGGAGAGTTTAGTTTCCTTTTACTTGTTAAACAGTTCTCTTTCGCCAAGGGTCTTAGTTCCCTATCAAATCAATTCTGTTCAGCATTCGAATATAGTTCCCCATCTCTTGCACTCTCTTAAATAGGATCAATTTTCACTGAATCGTTACTTCCTTATTTTTTACATTTTTCCATTTTTTGCTTCACTTGGATCCTTCACTTTGTTCCTTTGTTCCGTCACTTGTATTTCACCATAAAAATTATGACCAAAAACTGTGTATTTTACATACTTGCCCTTATTGTCTGTTTGTAAATAAATTTAAGTTAAAATTAAAACCAATACGATTTTCCAGCAAGGGCAGGAAAACACCAATGAATTTTAAGCTACTGTCTCATGGGTGCTAAGTGATATTAAATGTGCAATGATGCTTTCAGCCTTCATGTTGGTGCATTATATTGTATTAGCAACTTCTCAAAAACTCCTGACATTAAGATTGCCCCTTTCACATCCTTAGTGATTTTACAAGAGTTTGGAAGATACCAAGTGGCAAATGCAAGGGAAGCTATAGGGGTGCTGAAGGCAAGGGTGAAGAGGTAAATTTTGAGGAGGCTTTTAAGAATAGTGGCAAGGCAGAAGGGTTTAAGCAAGAGAGTTTCAGATTACAGCAACATTTACTGAGGACTCTATTCGTGATTGTGGAACAAAATTAACTAGCGTTGGAAGAGCAGATGGTGCACACTGAGGAGAAGGCATTTCATGTGTTGTCACAGACCTTGAAGGCCTGTAGCAACTTAAGTGAGAAATTATATTTTCTAATGTTGGCTACAGAAACAAGCTGTGCAACTGAAGATGTGCCTGGTGGAAATCTGGGAAAAACAGAACACACTGCTCTGATGAAGGATGCACCAAATCTTGCTGCCACAAGTGCTGCCCAAGGGAGAATACTTCTTATACTTTGAAGAGTATTAAGACAGTGGGGAAATGCACTTGGCTGGTGGCAGGTTCCTTCAATGCAAGAAGCACTGTACAGAAGATGTGCCTCTGGTATTGCAAGGAATTCAATGACCTCATCAGAAAGGCCCAGACAGTGAACATTTAAACATTTTATCAAATATAACAATGCTGAACTCTTCCACACTACCTATTCCCTCTCATTTTTTACCTTCCCCTGGGTGCCTATTATGGTGCACTGTGCATTGTTTAGCGCTTTCCTTGGCCAGGACTCCAACATTCAATAGGAAGCTGTACAGTACAAATACTTGAAAACTTTTTTTATGAGAATCACCTGCATGCTGAATGTTTCTATCTTTTCAATAGCAACTGAGAGCATCCTGATGCATAGGTGTTAAGGAGATTCCATACTATTAATGTCAGCCATCTGTTTTTCTAGGAAAATATAATGGCTAACGAGAGGGAGAGGGAGACTTGCCACAATGCATTGTCTGAACACTTTTGAGAAGCAGTCCTTCCAAATCCAAGTACAGGACTTGGATGAAGAGTCAGAACATAGTGAAGCAAGAGTCAGGTGACGGTTTGTCGAGCACTTATGCTTCTAACTCCCCATCCTATTCAGTCATGCCAACACTTACGTAAAACCTTGCATGGACCAGGAACCTCATACTAACATGCAAACAAAAGCTGGTTGCTAACAACAAACAAATAATACAAAAGCAAAATACTGCAGATGCTGGAAATCTGAAATAAAACCAGAAATCTCAGGTCAGAAGGCCTCTGTAGCATTTCAGGTCGACTACTTTTTCATCAGAACTGCGCTGTTCTGAATATTTCCAGCATTTTCTGTTTTTTAAATTTCTGCTTGTTAACAAATTATGAGGACTTTCTACTAACTTAATTTGTTTTTAATCTTTCATGGCCTGTGAGCATTTCGTTGCCCATCCCTAATTGCCCTCGAGAAACTGGTGGTGAGCTGCCTTCTCGAATCACTGCAGTCCATCTGTTGTGGATATAACCACAGTGCTGTTAGGGAGGGAGTTCCAGGATTTTGACCCAGCCACACTTTCCTTTTAAACTACCAGTAAAAATAGTTTCTCCTTATTTAATCTGGTATCCTTCATAACTTTGAACGCCTCTTATTAAATCTTTTCTTAACCTTCTCTATGCTAAGGAGAGCAACTCCATTTTTCTAGTCTCTTCACATAACTGAAACCCCTCATCTTTGGTATCACCCTAGTGAAGCTATTAGGGATAAGGAAACACTCAAGGCTATTTGACATTTCAGAAGGACAGGAAACTAGGAAAAGGTAGTGGGGTAGCTCTGTTAATTAAAAATGATATTAGTACTGTAGTGAGAAATGACCTTAGTTCAGAAGATCAAGAGGTAGAATCAGTTTGGGTAGAAATAAGAAATAGGAAAGGTAAGAAGTCACTTGTGAGAGTAGTTAATAGCTCCCCAAACAGTAGCTACAGCAGATAACAGGAAGAAATAATGGCGGTTGTAAAACGGGTACTGCAATAATCATAGATGACTCTAAGCTTCATATAGATTGGACAAATCATATGGCAAAGGTAGCCTGGAAGATGAGTCCAGAAGTTGTATTCAGGACAAATTCCTAGTTTCAACCAGGGAGCAGGCTATTTCAGATCTCAATGTGCAATGAGACAGGATTAATCAAAGACCTCACAGTAAAGGAGCCTCTAGGCAACAGTTGTCATAGCATGATAGAATTTCACATTGTTATGACCACAGCCAGTGTTAACTGCTGCACAAACCAAATTCCAGAGGGAAACTTGGCTTGCGGGCCATAACCTTTTATTTTGTATTCTAATAACGAGAAGACGATGTACCAATCTCAGCAGTAAGAGGTCCAGTAACACTCATGGGTTTTAAAAATGAAAAGTAAAAGTTTTATTAACAAAAGCATAAATGAAAGAAAACTTAAGCGCACAAGATTGCAGTTACATAATTAAGGTTAGTCTTACAAAACATTCTCCCAAAACTCTCTACTTGGTCAAACCCACAAGTAAACACTTTTCAGGCAACACTCCCTTATAGATATTTTAAATATGGAATCCAGAAATATCACATAAGGCAGACAGCTATAGCTTCAATGAAGGTGTACCACATTACCTGTACCCTCTTCCACTTTGCTACGGAATTCACTTCAGAATAAAACTGCTTGCTGCAACCCAAAGACTTCTCAACAGCTCAAACAGCGCCAGCCGTCTCCAGCTTAAAGGCTCAACAGATATCGCTAACTTTCTCTCCCTCAACAGCTATCCACAGTAACTCTAATATACTTTATTTTCCCCTTTCATCTCAGTCCCATTGTTCTCACACCCCTTTGAAACTCAAACCCTTACAAATATAAGATCTTTCACTTTTCCATTCTGTCTTTGCTTTTGGGTCAATAAAAATGTAATATCCCTGCTACTATTTACCTATGTACTCCTGCAAGACGTAAACATTTTCCTTATCATCTCTGATTTCCCTTTGAAATTCAAACAACCTCCCAACTTAACTAAAAATGTAGATGTTAGATCTAACCTATTTACCTGTACCTCAAACTTAACATATTTAACATTTTCATGTTTCCAAACACCCAGACAGCCTGACTTCTATCAACCTCTTGCCCAGCTTAATCAAATCACATACAAACATAGACACCCAGCCTTTTATTTTTCCAGGATAACACAGTATTCCCCCAAAATATTTTTTAAAAAGCAGCCATTCTCACAACATTCGGTTTGAGGGTGAGAAGTGTGGGTCTAAGACTAATTTCTTAAACGTAAATAAAGGTAATTACAAGGGTATGAAGACAGAGCTGGCTAAAGTGAACTGGGAAATTAGGTTAAGAGATAAGTCAATAAAGATGCAGTGGCAGACATGGAGATATTTCATAACACCCAGTAAAGATACATCTCTGTGGGAAAGAAAGATTTTAGGGGAAGGGCGTACCATCTGTGGCTAATTAAGGAAGTTCAAGATAATATCAAATTGAAAGAGAAAGCATACAATTCCAACAAGGTTAATGGCAGGTCAGAAGATTGGACAGAATGATGAAGGAGAAATTAGAGTATGAGAGAAAGCTAGCTAGAAATATAAAAACACATAGTAAGAGTTTGTACAGGTATTTAGAAAGGAAAAGAGTAACTAAAGTAAATGTTGGTTCTCTAGGGAGCAAGTCTGGAGAATGAAGAAAATAGTGAATTCATTGAACATATATTTTGTGTCTGTCTTCGCTGTAGAAGACACAAATAACATCCCACAAATAATTGTATGTCAAGGGGTGCAAGGGAAGGAGGAACTTAAAACAATTATAATCATCAGGTAAAGGGTACTGAGAAAATTATTCAAACTAAAGGTTGACAATTCCTCCAGTCCTTATGGACTTCATCCTAGTGTCTTAAAAGAAGTGGCTGCCGAGATCTTAGACACATTGGTTTTAATTTTAAGGTCCCACCAGATTGTAAAACAGCAAATGTAACTTCTCTATTTAAAAAAGGAGGGAGGCAGAGAGCAGGAAACTATAGGCTAGTTAGCCTAACATCTGTTCTAGAGAAAATTCTATAATCCATTATTAAGGAGGGAATAGCAGGACATTAAGAAAATCAGATTACAATCAGGCAGAGTCAACATGGTTTTATGGAAGGGATATTATATTTAACTAATTTATTGGTCTTATTTGGGAGGTGACAAGCAAGATGGATAACGTGGAACCTGCAGATGTGGTGAATTTGGATTTCCAAAAGGCATTTGACAAGGTGTCATATCAAAGTTTATTACACAAAATAAGAACTCATGCTGTTTGGGGCTAACATATTAGCATGGATAGAGGATTGGTTAGCTAACAGGAAGCAGAAAATAGGCATGAATAGATCATTTGAGTTGGCAAGCTGTTAGTACTGGAGTGCCTCAGGGATCAAAGCGAAGGCCTCAATTACTTACAATCTATATCGAAGACTTTGATGAAGGAACTGAATACATGATAGCTAAATTTGCTGATGGCACAAAGATAGCCAAGAAAGTAAGTTGTCAAGATAATATGAGTCTACGGAAGGATTTCGACATGTTAAATGAATGGGCAAAAATTTGGCAGATGGGAGTATAATGTGGGAAAATGTGAACTTGTCTACTTTGGCAGGAAGAATAGAAAAGTAGTATATTATTTGAATGGGGAAAGAGACTGCAGAAGTCTACAGTACAGAGGGGTCTGGGTCTCCTGATACATGAATCACAAAAATTTGGTGTGCAGATACAGCAAGTGATTAATTTTTCTTTCACGGGGTGAAGGCATCGCTGGTTAGGCCAGCATTTATTGCCCACCCCTAATTACCTTGAGAAGGTGGTGGTAAACTCCCTTCTTAAACTGCTGTAGTCCATGTGGTGTAGTAAACCCCACACTGCTGTTAGGAAGAGTATTCCAGGATTTTAACTTAGCGTAGTGACACAGTTACAAGTCAGAATGGTGTGTGGTTTGGAGGGGAACTTGGTGGTGTTCCCATGTGTCTTCTGCTCTTGTCCTTCTAGGCGGTGGAAGTCACAAGTTTGAAAGGTGCTATCGAAGGAGCCTTGGTGGGTTGCAATGGTGCATCTTGTAGATGGAATACACTGGTGCCACAGTGTGTCAGTGGTGGAAGGAGTGAATATTTAAGGTGATAGATGGGGTGTCAATCAAGTCGGCTGCTATGTCTTGGATGGTGTCGAGCTTCTGGAGTGCTATGGGAACTGCACTCATCCAGTCAAGTGCACAGTATTCTATTGCACTCCTGACTTGTGCCTTGTAGATGGTGGACAGGCTTTAGGGAGTCAGGAAGTGAGTTAAGCGCCACACAATTTCCAGCCTCTGATCTGCCCTTGTTGCCACTGTAGTTATATGGCTGGTCCAGTTCAGATTCTGGTCAATGGTAGCTCCCAGGATGTTGATAGTAGGGGATTCAGTGATGATATTGCAATTGAATGTCAAAAGGAGATGGCTAAATTCCCTCCTGTTGGAGATGGTCATTGCTTGGTGCTCATTTGGCATGACTGTGAATTGCCACTTATCAGCCCAAGCCTGAATATTACCCAGGTCTTTCTGCGTATGGAATTGGACTGCTTCAGTATCTGAAGATTCGCAAATGGTGCTGAATATTGTGCAATCATCAGTGAACATCCCCACTTCTGACCTTATGATGGAGGGAAGGTCATTGATGAAGCAGCTGAGGATGTTGGGCCTAGGACACTACCCTGAGGAACCCCTGCGGTGATGCCCTGGCACTAAGATGATTGACCTCTAAACATGTAACCATCTTCCTTTGTGCTTGGTATGACTTCAGCCAGTGGACAGTTTTCCCCGATTCCCAATGAGTCCAGTTTTTCTAGGGCTCCTTGATGTCACACTCGGTCAAATGCTGCCTTAATATAAAGGGCAGTCACCATCACCTTACCTCGAGTTCAGCTCTTTTTTCCATGTTTGGACTAAGGCTGTAACAAGGTCCGAGCTGAACAGCCTTGGTGGAAAAAAAAAAAAAATTCTTTCGAGTTAGCAACAGTCACAGATTGCAACTCTTTTGAGTACAATCACAGTTCTTGGTTTCCGGGAGTGGGACATGAACCCACAACCTTCTGATTCAAAGGCGAGGGTGCTATGGACTGAGCCACAGCTGACACCTCAAGGACAATTGGAAACTCTTTCGAGTTATCAACAGTCACAGATTGCAACTTTCAAGTACAATCACAGTTCTTGGTTTTCCGGGAGTGGGACATGAACCCACAACCCTCTGATTCAAAGGCGAGGGTGCTATGAACTGAGCCACAGCTAAATTGAAACTCTTTCGAGTTATCAACAGTCACAGATTGCAACTCGTTCGAGTACAATCACAGTTCTTGGTTTCCGGGAGTGGGACATGAACCCACAAATCTCTGATTCAAAGGCGAGGGTGCTATGAACTGAGCCACAGCTGACACCTCCAGCCTTGGTGGAACCCAAACCGAGCATCAGTGAGCAGGTTACTGGTGAGTAAGTGCCACTTGACAGCACTGCTGACAACACCTTCCATCATTTTGCTGATGATTGAAAGTAGATTGATTGAGCAGTAATTGGCCGGGTTGGATTTATCCTGCTTTTTGGTTACAGGACATTCCAGGACAATTTTCCATATTGCTGGGTGGATGCCAGTGATGTAGCTGCCTGGAACAGTTTGGCTAGGGGTACGGCTGGTTCTGGAGCATATTTCTTCATGACTGTGGCCTGAACATTGTCAAGGCCCATAGCCTTTGTAGTATCCACTGCCTTAAGCAGTGTTTCTTGATATCATGTGGGGTGAATCGAATTGGCTGAAGACTGGCATCTGTGATGCTGGGGACTTCAGGAGGAGGTCAAGATGGATCATCCACTTGCACTTCTGGCTGAAGATGGTTGCAAATGCTTCACCAATGTGCTGGGGTCCCCCATTATTGAAGTTAGTTATTTAACTGTCCGCCACCATTCATGACTGGATGTGGGAGGACTGCAGAGCCTAGATCCGATCCGTTGGTTTTGGGATCACTTAGCCCTGTCTATCGCATGCTGCTTCTGCTGTTTTACATGCAAGTAGACCTGTGCTATAGATTCACGAGGTAGAACCGCATTTTTAGATATGCTCGTGCTGCTCCTGGCATGCCCTCCTGCAGTGTTCATTGAACCAGGTTGATCCCTGGCTTGACGGTAATGGTAAAGTGCGGGATATGCTGGACCATGAGGTTACAGATTGTGGTTAAATACAATTCTGCTGCTGCTGATGGCCCACAGCACCTCATGAATGCCCAGTTTTCAGTTGCTAGTTCTGTTCGAAATCTATCCCATTTAGCACGGTGGTAGTGCCATGTAACATGATGGAGGGTATCTTCAATGTGAAGACAGAACTTTGCCTCTACAAGGACTGTGCAGTGATCACTCCTAGCAATACTGTCATGGATAGGCATATCTGCAACAGGTAGATTTGTGAGGATGAGGTCAAGTAGGTTTTTCCCTTGTCCTGGTTCTCTCACCAGATGCCGCAGACCCAGAATGCCAAAATTCCATTTGCCTTCCTTATTACCTGGTGTACCTGCATACTCGCTTTCAGCGATTCATGCACGAGGACACCCAGATCCCTCTGCACTGAAGCATTCTGAAGTTTCTGTCCATTTAAATAATAAGTTGCCTTTTTATTCTTCTGACCAAAATGGATAACCTCACGCTTATCCACATTAAACTCCATCTGCCAAATTTTGGCCCACTCACCAAACCTGTCCATATCCATTTGTAAATTTCTTATTTTTTCATTGCAACTTACTTTCCCACCTATTTTGGTGTTATCTACAAATTTAGCTACGGTACCTTCTATCCCTGAATCCAAGTCATTAATATAGATTGTAAATAGTTGGGGCCCAAGGACCGAACCCTGTGGCACCCCACTAGTTACAGCTTGCCATCCAGAAAAAGACCCATTTATCCCCGACACTCTGATTTCTGTTGGTTAGCCAATCCTCTATCCAAGCTAATATATTACCCCTAACTCCGTGTGATCCTATCATCTTATGTGCGGCACCTTATCAAAGGCCTTCTGGAAGTCCAGATATACTACATCTACAGGATCCCCATTATCCACTTTGCTTTTCACATCTTCAAAGAACTCTAGCAAATTAGTCAAACACGATTTACTCTTCATAAAACCATGCTGACTCTGATGGATTGCACTTTAACTTTCCAAATGCCCCATTACTACTTCCTTAATAATGGATTCCAACAATTTCCCAACGACAGACGTTAAACTAACTGGTCTATAGTTTCCTACTTTCTGCCTCCCCCCCTTTTTGAATAAGGGCGTTATATTAGCATTTTTCCAATCCACTGGAACCTTTCCAGAATCCAGTGAATTTTGGAATATTATAGCCAATGCATCCACTATCTCCGCTGCCACTTCCTTTAAGACCCTGGGACGTAGGCCATCAGGTCCTGGGGACTTGTCCTCCTTTAATCCCGATAGTTTGCTTAGTACCTTTTCTCTAGTGATGGTGATTATTCTAAGTTCCTCCTTCGTTATACCCTCTGCACTACCTGTTACTACTGGGGTGGTACTAGTGTCCTCCACCTTGAAAACTGAGGCAAAATATTGATTAACCGTCCCTGCCATTTCTGTGTTCCCCACTATTAACTCCCCAGTCTCATCCCCCAAGGCACCAATATTCACTTTAGCTACTCTCTTTCCTTTTATATACTTGTAGAAGCTTTTGCTATCAGTTTTTACATTTTGCGCTAGTTTTCTTTCATAATTTACCTTTGGTCTTTTTATTTTTTTTTGGTAACCCTTTGTTGATTTTTAAAAGTTTCCCAATCTTCCAGCCTTCCACTGACCTCTGCAATTTGGTATGCCTTAGTTTTTGCCTTCTTGCTATCTTTAACTTCCTTACTTAGCCATGGATGCTTCTTCCTCTTTCAAATATATTTTACTCGGGAGGAATTGAATATCTCCTAAATATCTGCCATTGTTCATCACTGTCCTACCTTGTAGTCTTCCTGCCCAGTCCACTCGGGCCAAATCTGCCCTCATGCCTATGTAGTTACTTTTGTTTAACTCCAGAACACTAGCGTGGGACTCAAGTTTCTCGCTCTCAAACCGAACTTGGAATTCTAGCATGCTATGATCACTCTTCCCTAGGGGATCCTTTACTATGAGATCATTAATTAATCCCATCTCATTACACAAAACCAAATCCAGAATAGCCTGCTCCCTGGTTGGTTCCACAGCATATTGCTCCAAGAAACAATCTCTAATACACTCTATGAACTCTCTCTCGAGGCTACCCTTGCCAATTTGATTAATCTAGTCTATATGCATATTAAAATCACCCATGATTATTGCTGTGCCTTTCTCACATGCTCCCAGTATTTCCTGGCTTATACTGTGCCCTACTGCTGAACTACTGTTTGGGGACCTACAGATTACTCCCACCAGGGACTTCTCTCCCTTGCTATTTCTTAATTCTACCCAGACTAACTCTAGGTTTTGCTCTCCAGTGCCTATATCATTCTTCACTATAGCACTGATCTCTTCCTTTACGAACAAAGCTACACCATCTCCTTTTCCTTCCTGCCTATCTTTCTAAAACACTGAGTACTCTTGGATATTCGACTCCCAAACCTGTTCTGCCTGTAACCACGTCTCAGTAATTGCCACCAAATCATACCTATTTATCTCTATTTGTGCTGCTAACTCATTAGTTTTATTTCGAATGCTACGCGCATTCTGATACAAAGCCTTTAAGTTTGTTCTATTGTCAATTTTCCCTACTCTTATATGGTTCTTTGGTGCAATATGGCATTCACACACTCTGTCTCTTCCTTTTACTTTTTGGTAACAATCAGCCTCATCACTAACCTGCATTCTTACCCTTTCCTTAAACTTTGAATTTTTATATTTCCATGCAACTGAACCCACCCCCCCCCCGACTATTTAGTTTAAAGTCCTATCTACAACCGTAGTTATGCGATTCACCAGGGCACTGGTCCCAGCATGATTCAAGTGGAGCCAGTTCAAACGGAATAGCTACCTCTTTCTCCAATACTGGTGCCAAAGTCCCATGAATTCAAACCCATTTTTCCCACACTAATCTTTGAGCCATGCATTTACCTCTTTAATCTTATTGACCCTGAGCCAATTAGCTCGTGGCTCAGATAGTTATCCGGAGATTATTACCTTATTGGTTCTGCTTTTTAATTTAGCCCCTAGCTGCTTGTATTCCCTCAGCAGAACCTCTTTCCTCGTTCTACCTATATCATTGGTACGTACGTGGACCCCGACAACAGGATCTTTCCCCTCCCACTCGAAGTTCCTCTGCAGCCCAGATGAGATATCCTTAACCCTGGCACCAGGTAGGCAACACAGCCTTCGGGACTCTCGATTCTGGCTACAGAGAACAGTATCTATTCCCCTAATTATACTATCCCCGATTACATCTACATTTCTCTTTTCTCCCTCCACTTAGAGGCTCCCTGTACCACGGTGCTATGGTCAGTTTGCTCATCCTCCCTACAGTCCCTGCTCTCGTCCACACAGGGAGCAAGAATCTCGAACCTGTTGGATAAGGGCAAGGGCTGAGGCTCCTGCAGTGCTACTTCTTGGATCCCTCTACCTGCCTCAACTCATAGTCACACCCTCCTGTCCCTGACCACTGGCCGAATTTAAGGTAGTTAATCTAAGGGGTGTGACTGTCTCCTGAAACACAGCACCCAGGTAACTCTCCCCCTCCCTGATGTGTCGCAGTGTCCGAAGCTCAGACTCCAGCTCATCAACTCTGAGCCAAAGTTCCTCGAGCAACCAACATTTGCTACAGATGTGGTCACTAGGAACCGCATGGGGTCCACCAGCTCTCACATCATGCAGCTACAACACATCGTCTGGCCCTGCATCTCTATTTTATTTAATTAGTTTTTCAATTTGTTTTTAAATTTCCTACTGGTCTTTAGTTCATCAATCTGTAAAATATTTCTCCTATTTACCTTTAATCTGAAAGCGAGTTAGAATAGAGATTCAAAATACACTTTTTAAAATCAACTGCAACTCACTCTCTCTGCTGAGTTGAAGCTGAAGTGTTAGGCCTCCGATCCTGGGCCTAGTAGTCACCTTTAATCTGAAATCAACTTACAAAAATAGGTAGTTCAAACTAGCAGTTACTTACCAACCAATTAAGTTACAGTTTTCCTATAATGTCACTCTTTGTTTTTTTTCACTCGGCAACAGTGACTGCAGAGCACACTCTTCCCAGGCTGCTTCACCGCGACAGTGACTGCAGAGGACACTCTTCCCAGGCTGCTTCACAGCGATGGTGACTGCAAAGGACACTGTTCCCAGACTGCTTCACGGCGACGGTGACTGCAGAGGACACTCTTCCCAGACTTGTGTTCCAGAACTTGCCATGCCCCTAGCCAAGCTGTTCCAGTACAGCTGCAACACTGGGACCTACCCAGCTATGTGGAAAATTGCCCAGGTATGTACTGTGCACAAAAAGCAGGACAAATCCAACCCAAAAGCAGGACAATCCAGGACAATCCCCACCATCAGCCTACTCTTGATCATCAGTAAAGTAATGGAAGGGGTCATCAACAGTGCTATCAAACGGCACTTGCTTGGCAATAACCTGCTCACTGACGCCCAGTTTGGGTTCTGCCAGAGCCACTCAGCTCCTGACCTCATCACAGCCTTGGTTCAAACATGGACAAAAGAGCTGAACTCCTGAGATGAGATGAGAGTGACTGCCCTCGACATCACGGCCACATTTGACAGAGTGTGGCATCAAGGAGCCCTGGCAAAACTGGAGTCAAAGGGCATCAGGGGGAAAACTCTCCGCTGGTTGTAGTCATACCTAGCACAAAGGAAAATGGTTGTGGTGGTTGGAGGTCAGTCATCTCAGCTCCAGGTCATCACTGCAGGAGTTCCTCAGGGTAGTGTCCTCGGCCCAACCATCATCAGTTGCTTCATCAATGACCTTCCTTCCATCATAAGGTTAGAAGTGGGGATGTTCACTGATGATTGCACAACGTTCAGCACCATTCACAACTCCTGGGGAGTTGGGAACACCAGCACCTGGAAGTTCCCCTCCAAGTCACTCGCCATACTGACTTGGAAATATATCATCATTCCTTCACTGTCGTTGGGGCAAAATCCTGGAACTCCCTCCCTAACAGCACTGTGGCTGTACCTACACATACAGACTGCAGCAGTTCAAGAAGGCAGCTCACCACCACCTTCTCAAGGGCAACTGGCAATGGGCAATAAATGCTGGCCCAGCCAGTGAAGGCCACATCCCGTGAATTAATTTTTAAAAAAAGCTTGGTCAGTAGCGGTGTGACCGAGCCACTCTTGGTGATGACATTGAAATCTCCCACCCAGAGTACATTCTGTTCCCTTGCCACCCTCAGTGCTTCCTCCAAGTGATGCTAAACATGGAGGAGCACTGATTCATCAGCTGGGACAGCAGGTGGTAACCAACATTGCCCATGTTTGACCTGATGCCATGAGACTTACTGGGGCCCGAAGTCAATGCTGAGGGCTCCCAGGGCAACTCCCTCCCGCCTGTGCCACCACCTCTGGTGGATCTGTCAGCTAGCTATACAGGACATATCCTGTATATGGATGTATATGTATATCCTATGGTGTCTGGGACATAGTCATATTCACTAAATCATACTTTACAGACAATGTCAGGCTGTTGCTTGATTGGTCAGTGAAGCAGCTCTCTTAATTTTGGCACAAGCTCCCATATGTTGGCAAGGAAGACTTTGCAGGGTCGACAGGGTTGGGTGTGCCATTGTCGTTTCCGATGCCTAGATCGATGAAATTGTCCGATTTCATTGCTCTTTGACTTTTCTGTTATTTAATACAACTGAGTGGCTTGCTGGACCATTTCAGATGACATTAAGAGTCAACTACATTGCTGTTGGTCTGGAGTCACATGTAGGTCTGGTAGGAATGACAGATTTCCTTCCCTAAAAGGCATTAGTGAACGAGATGGGTTTTTATGACAATCGACAATGGTTTCCTGGTCAACATTACTGAGTCTAGCTTTTAATTCCAGATTTCTTAATTGAATTTTTAAATTCCACCAGCTACCATGGTAAGATTTGAACTCATATCCCCAGACCATTAGCCTGGGCCTCTGAATTACTAATCCAGTTCATCACCATTACACCATCACCTTCCCTAGGAAGGGAGTGATTAAGATTAGGAAGGCAAATAGACATTGGCATTTATTGCAAGGGAAATTGCATATAAAAGCAGGAAAGCGTCACTGCAGCGATACGAGGCCTTAGTTAGACTGTATCAGTTTTGGCCTCCTTACCCAAGGAGGATATAACTGCATTAGCAGTTCAGAGAAGGTTCACTCGACTGATTCCTGGGATGACGGGATTATTTTATGAGGAAAGGGTGAACAGGTTAGGCTTCTACCCATTGGAGTTTAGAAGAATGAGAGGTGATCTTATTGAAACACAAGATTCTGAGAGGACTTGACAGGGTGCTTGCTAGGAGGATGTTTCCCCTTGTAGGGGAGACTAGAACTAGCAGACACAGTTTAAAAATTAGGGTCTTCCATTAAGACGGACATAAGGAGGATTTTTTTTTTCTCTGAGTGTCGTCAGTCTGTGGAATTCTCTTCCCCAGAAAGCAGTGGAGGCTGGGTAACATATTCATGGCTGAGTTTGATAGATTTTTGATAGACAAGGGAGTCAATGGTTATGGGGGGGCAGACAGGAAAGTGGAGTTGAGGCCACAATCAGATCAGCCTTGATCTTGTCAAATGGCAGTGAAGGTTCGAGGGGTTGAATAGCCTACTTCTAATTCTTCTGTTCTTGCGTTTTTGTATTTGAATTTCTTCAATCGAGGTTATACCCTGTCACAAAGCTAAAATAAGCTCTAGCCAGGACTATGAAATCCTTTATGACTGTTGTCTATTGTGCATTTTTCCACCTCCTCCTCTCTTCAACCTTTGACATGGTCATCCTCCAATGCCTCTACTCCATTGTCCAGCTCATTAGACCTGTGCTTGCTTAGTTCTACGCTTTCCTATCCTATTTCACCCAGAGCGCCACTAGCAATGGTTTCTCCTCCTGCCCCAACATTCATCAGGAATAATCTAATTATCGATCCAGAGCTCCTTCCTCTTTCTCAGCTTCATGCTGTCCTTTACAAATACCATCTGCAGACTTCCGTGTGTACGCTGATGGCAACTATCTCAACCTCTCCAGCACCTGTTCCACATTACTTGTGCGATATCAGACACTTTGCCCGACATCCGTTCTTGGAGGAGTTGTAACTTTCTCCTCCTGAACATTAGAGAGACTGAAGGCTACATCTTCAGCCTCTGTCAAAAACCTTTGCTTCTAATTCGGACTCCCTCATGAGGCAATGTGGAAAATTTTGTCAACCCCTTGGAGGCAGTGTTTAGAGGTGAGGGAGTTGGAAAAATTTTTTTCACGTGTGATGGACCAGTTCCCTGATGTTTTCCTGCCTCTGGCAGCTTTTCCCAGGAGTGAGCTGGGCGCCCAGATGGCAACATGCCTGGCACTGTCAGGATGCCAATTAAGGTTATTTCTTTCTTATCCTCCCAACAAACTTACCAAACACTTCTCTACATTATGCTACCTATTTGTCCATTCTATTAACATTTCAAGTAATTCTAAAGTCTTTCTCAGACCTATGCACTTTTTGCCAAATCTCCCCTTATTTAACTACTGAGTAAATTTTGACATTGTCCTCTCTATCCCATCTAAAATTGAACAAAATGGAATCAACAACGAACACCCTCCCGAAGCCCCTAATCCCACCCTTGACATATTAGACTCAAAATGGTAACTCTTTTTCTGAGTTTTTGTAGCATTTTCTGTTTTGATTCTAGACATACCAACCCTTCTCCCATCTGAGGAACAACTGTTTACCTTATATTTATCCTAACTCCATTTTTTGTTAGTCAGCCAGCTTTCTATTTGCGCTATGTTTCCTTTAATTGTTTCTAACTTTTGAGACACCTTATTGAATGCCTTAAGATCGATCAATGTTACATCAGCTGTATTGTCACTTTTTCAAAAAATTCTATTAAATTTGCTAATCTTGATTTTGACCAACAAATGTATTCTGGCATCCTTGTTTAGCCCATGTATTTCTAATTGCATACTAATTGTATCTTGAAATATGGATTGTAATGGTATGAAATGGAGCCAAAGGTTCTCCCACTAGACTCATGAAAACTTGCCAGAAGGGCTATGGAAAGCCCGGAGAAATGGCATCAATGATGTCTGCAATACTTTCACACATTTCCACAGCTCTTCTGTCAAAGTTGCAGTGGACAAGTGGGAGAACCCCCATGGAAATTTGCCCACATCTAACAGTAGATAATGAGTTGTTACATGGTTTATCATGTTCTACTTTGCTGGAACCTTATTGCTTCGGATTCCTATTTCTCTTTCTGATTTGTTGCAGATTTCCACTTCAGCCTCACCTCCTGTAACGCTCACCAAGTACCGTTTTCCTCCTATTTCTTACCTCTATCGATATGGATTCTGTCAGTGCAATCTCAAATACATCCTTATTTTTCCATCCCACATGCAGTAGTTTGTTTTCGGCTGCATTAAATTGCATCTGCCACATCCTGGTTAAGGTTGTTCTTTCAGTATAGCCTCCCCTTGTTCCAGAAGTTGCTTCACATGCCTAAAAGTGAAGCTTTTCCTCCTGCAATACACATTCACCTTCTAATATCCAAATGACTTTAATGGACAGAATATTGCAGGGGAACATGCTTGCAGTTTTCAATATGCACTGCCAGTGGGTGAGGTACCCTCAGCACGCGTGCATACTTGGAAAATTCCCCCCAAATTGCAATGGTAAATGAACTCGTGAGGAAAAAAACAAATTATTGAATAAAGGCATTTAATTAAACTTTTCAATACCAGTAGTTCAATAGATTATTACATAATTGTTGACCATGTAATCCATGATCTCATTCCATCCTATCTGAGCAACTTCATTCAACCATAAATCCAGACATTCTCCACTTGGTCGATTCCAAATTACTACTTATTTCATGAACTCTCTGCTCCATCATCAGAAGCCTGTCTCTCAGACACTATACCCTAATTTCTGGAACTCTCTTCCAAAACCAGTGCAGCTTTCTATCTCCTCCCTACTTGCACAAGCCTCTTAAGAATCCATGTATTCTACAATGTGTTCTGTTTCCCAGTTCAACCTTTTCCTACTCAGTGTCCTGTTAAGTAAATATTTTGAAACATTTGCCAGTTATTTCCTTCGAGTTGCTCCTGCTCTGCCGGTGTAACTTCCATCACAAGCACTGAAGGAAAGTTATGGTAAACAATATCACTAACACATCTCCTGGGGATACCTTACTGGATGATTGGTGCTTAGCATCCACTTTGATGCAGCAAGTCTGTTCTGGACAGACCTGCTCAGTGCTGATGTTACTTCCACAACTGAAAACAATGGATCCTACCAAGATGAGCTGTCCCTGGCTCCAAAGTTGATAGTTATGTAAAAGATTTCTCTCCTTCTGTGACAAGGGTGAATGGACGTTGTCTGGGGCCATTTGGTTGTGACAATTGTCTCCTCCATTTCTTAATCAGATTTCATGATGGTAGTTATCCTGTGTTCTAAATTCCAGTCCTTCTTAATGGTGTCAGTTCTGTTGCAGGCAGCGCAGTGATTGTAACGCAATTAGAATAGCATATAAATTGTTTGAAAAATTGTTGGAGAAGTCTCCTGGTTTACCAGTAGAGATTGTCTCTCTACCAGTATAAAAAATAAAGGCTGCTTGAATGAAAGACTCTGTGATGAGCATTAAAATACTCCACAACACAGCAGATGGCCAAAGCTTGGTCTAAGTGATTGATTTTGAGGAGTGTCTTAAAGGAAGAAAGAGAGCTACAGTGTCAGAAAGATTTAGGGTGAGAACTCCAGAGCTTAGGACCTAGGCACCTGAAGGCACAGCCACCAATTAATCAAGCAATTAAAATTAGAGATGCTCAAGAGGCCAGAAGTAGATGAGCGCAAATATCTCAGAGCTGAGGTGCTGAAGGAGATTACAGTAATAGGGAGGAGCAAGGCCATGGAAGGATTTGAAAACAAGGATGAGAATTTTACGATCAAGATATTGCTTGACTGGGACCCAATGTAGGTCAGTGAACACAGGATTGAGCGGTGAATGGGATGTGCTACAAGCCAGGACACAGGTAGCAGAATTTCAGATGACTTCGAGTTTACAGAGGGTAGAACATGGGAGGCCGAACAGGAGTGCATTGGAATAATGAAGTCTACAGGTAATAAAGGCACGGATGGGAGCTTTTCAGCAGATGGGCTGAGACAAACAACGTTGGGTGATGTTACGGAGGTGGAAATAGGCAGTCTTGGTGATGGCGCGGATAAGTGGGCAGAAGTTCATCTCGGGGTTAAGTATGACACCAAAGTTGCAAACAGTCTGCTTTATTCTGATAGTTGCCAGTGAGAGGGATGAAGTCAGTACTCATGCACTTCCACATAGCTAAGCATTTTTAAAATGTGAATGATTTGAACACATAATTTTGATGTAATGAAGCCACCAATTGAAATGCAAGCACATTTTAACAGGATAATAAAGGAATTATGAGGAAAGGGAAAGTTGAAAATTGCCAATTGTAATGCCCAGTTTTGGTCTCTGTAACTATGGCAGGGAAGGCAACAAAAAGAGCAGAAATACTGAAGTAATTTAGGAGCTCCGATCACTAGATCCTGAAATATACCAAAGAGGTTTGAGTCAATTTGTTTCACCAAAAAGCGCTAAAGGATATAACATATATCACGAAACATGTAGGTGTATTTGATGAAACAAGTTAATGAATTATGGATCAAAATAATTTGGAAAGATTAAACAGAAATAATTTGTCAACTAGGTGGCAAGCATTGCCAATTTGAATTCTCTCAAGAGCTGGCTAGAGTTACAGAAAGAAAGCAAATCAAAGACTATAAGGTGAATTTTAGCCTATTAAACTATAAGAGTGAGAAACTGTGAAAACACTCTTTTCACAAAGAATCTTAGAAAAGGATGTGAAAATCTTTCAAAGAGCAGTGAAAGCGGCACAAGAAAATAATACAAGTAAAACAAACACCAGTTTTCAAAAAAAAGAGTACAAGCATATTTGTATTATTTCAGAAACAATGCAAGTGTGTTTAAATACTTGCACACTTTTTAAACATGCATTTTCCACTAATGCTAAGACGTTGGGCATTTTTGTCATGAAGCAAGTTTATCATTCAGTTAAATTAAGTTTGTTTGCACACTATCTGATAGGATAAATAAGTTAAGATCTACCGAACCCCCTATGTTAATAAGGTCAATGCACACAGGTTCCAGTTCATATAAACATGGAAATTATTTGGTTTTAGAGTCTGATCAAGTTCACGATCAAGTTTGATAACAGAATCCAGAAAGGTGTTGCAGAATAACTGATGCAAGTTTAATATTAAAGCACTGGCATATGCATCCAACTACTGACTGTTCACAGCAAAACTGTTTCCAAAAAGAATCCAGAAGATAATAGGAAATCCCTGTTGAATACGGTTACATGAGTATTTAAGTCATTGTATTATTCAGGTGATGTCTCACTTCAAAGATGCAAGAATAAAAGAAAGCCATTTTTGAAAATAAGTCAGAGTATGATACAGAATGGGGATTTCTTAAATACAGTGAAACATCTAGTTACTGAGGTTACAGCTCACTTCTTACATCACTCGGTCTGTCAGCTTGGCTTAGTGGAGAAGACTCTCACTTCTTATGAATGAAGTTGTGGCATTGACATCTATATAGAAATCTGAGCTTATAAACTAAAAATCAGGCAATGTCAGTTATGGGCGTATGATCGTCTCTGCTTGATTTGATTATCCATTCTGTCCAGATAATTAATAACATTAAAATCCAACAGAGATAAATTATACAACAACAACTTGAATTGGAATAGAGCCTTTAATGTAATAATATGTCCCAAGGAACTTCACAGGAGCATTATAAAGCATATCTGGCATCAAGCAACGCCTGGTCAAAGTGGTAGGCTTTGTGAAACATCTTAAAGAAAGAGAGATAAAGAAATGGGGAGGTTTAGGGAAGGAATTCCAGAGCTTCGAGCCTTGAAGGCTTGGCTATCAATTATGGATCAATTAATATCGGGGATGCTCAAGAGACCAGAATTAGATGAGCAGATATGTTGGAGAGTTGGAGGAAATTACAGAGACAGGCAGGGGCGAGGCCAAGCACTGATTTGAAAACAAAGATGAGAATTTTAAAATTGAGGTGTTGCTTAACCAATGTAGATCAGTGAGCATAAGGATGATGGGTGAACTGGGCTTGGTGCAAGTAAGGACATGGTCAGCAAAGCTTGGACAATGTCAAGGTTATGGATGGTAGAATATGGGAGGTTGGCCAGGCGTGCGTTGAAATATCAAGTCCAGGGGTAAAAAAGGCATGGATGAGACTTTCAGCACCAGATGAACTGAGGCAGGTTGGAGTTGGGAGATGATACAGCAGTGGAAATAGATGGGCTTAGTGATGGCACAGATGTGTGCTCAGAAGTTCACCTCAGGATCAAATGTGACACCAAGTTTGCAAACAGTCTGGTTCAGCCTCAGATAGTTGCTAGGAAAAGGGATGGAATCAGTGGCTAGGGAACTGAGTTAGTACTGGGAACCAAAGACAATGACTTCAGTTTTCCCAATAATTAATTGGAGGAAATTTCTGCTCATCCAGTACTGGAAGTCAGACAAGCAGTCTCAATTTAGCAACAGTGTAGCATCAAGAGATAGAGCTGGGAGCCATCAGGGCACATGTGAAAACTATGTTTTTGGATGATGTCTCTAGATGGGTAACATATATATCAGAAATAGGAGTGGGATGAGGTTAGATCCTTGGTGGGAGGGACACCAGGGGTAATGGTGTGGGAGCATGAAGAGAAGCCATTGCATTTGTTACCCTTATTACGATCACATAGGTAAGAATAAAACCAGTTGTGTGCAGTCCCACGCAGCTGAACAACAGTGGAGATGTGTTGGAGGGAGATGGTGTGATCAACTATGTCAAAGGCTATAGACAAGTCATGTAGGGATAGTTTATCTTTTCAAAAGTCACAAGGGATGTAATTTGTAACTTTGATAAAGAGCAGTTTTGATACTGGGGCAGAGTAGGAACCTGGCTAGAGGGATTCGAACATTGAGTTCCGGAAAAGACAAGCCCAGATTTCGGAGGCGACATCATGTTCAGGAATTTGGAAAGGAAAGGGAAGTTGGAGATGGGTCGTAGTTTTCAAGAGATGTGGGATGAGAGATTGGTTTCTTGAAGAGAGGGGTGATCATGGCATTATTACCAGAGCTGAAACAGCATTATTAGCCCAAATGACATTCCTCTTGATGTACATCTAAATGATTAATAGCAGTGTACACTGGCCTTGTGATTTCCTGCATCACTGAGATTCTTTTTATATTTGGTTTTTAGGTGTGATACTTCTGCATTCTGTCTGGGAAAGTTCGTGATTATTCTTCACTGTTATAATACTAATAGTTGACCGATAATAAATAATGACAGAAGAGCAAAATTGCAGAAAATTTGTTTGCCTATTTACTCTGTACATAAACACGTGTTTTATTTTTTGAACAATGAATGCCATATTTCTCCAAATGCCTGTCCTATAATCTACAACACTTATTTCTGATACTATATATAGAAGCCTGAAACTTTTCTCCTCCAAAAATATAATAATCTATTTCCAGTTTGCCTTACACTTGCTTAGAAAGGACATGACATTGAATGATAAACTGAATTTCAATTTAGTCTCAAAAGTCTAAATCCTTTGCTGCATGCAGCATGACATTACTTCTTTCTCCCTTGGGGAACAGGTATAAGAAACACTAGATGTGATGTGTCAGCAGCTTGACAGGACCCTAACTAAATTTCATCTGGATGGTTGGAACAATTTCTCAACAAACCAAGTTAACATTTCAAATCTATCCTGAAATCTTTGAAGAGAATGTTATAGTGAGATATAAACTGGTTCAGACATGATTAACTTGAAAACAAGATACTGTGATGCTGGAAATCTGAAATAAAAATAGAAAATGCTGGAAATACTCAGCAGCTCAGGCAGCATTTGTGCAGAGAGAAACAGGGTTAACATTTCACATTAATGACCCTTGGTTAGAACTTAATTAATAACATGAATTAATTTAAATTATATTAACAACTGGCTGACAGTACACGTGACATATTTACAATTCGAACCCTTGGGGCCCACTCCATTGGCACAAGTTTAGTGGAACAGAATTCTCTTGCCCAAAGACACAGATATGTTCCCAAATTTTATGGACGGATCTAGGTGGCCTGCTTCAATGGTGTTTGTCTGAAACCTCCAGTTGGACTGTAGGAGTAACATAGTGCTACTCAGGCTGTGAATAAACGATCCAACAAAAATAATTTTTACATTTTATGCAGGTAATGGAGTCATAGACCTCTTGAGGAAGTCAATCAGTTCCGTTCAGAGATCAAGTATCTTTCCCAACTAATGGTTCCGGGCCTTTATAAAGCCTTCAGAGGAATTCAGGGAAATGTACGGAGTTTCTACAGGTAGCCTGGTAATTCCCACTGACACTCCTCCTGGATGTGGATTTCATAAGGTCAGGGGAAATTCTCTGCATTGAATCCCATAGGCTTCGCCCAGTGGGTCGGTGGTAGGAGTGCGTGCCTGGGATTCCAACTTACCAAGGTAGGAAATTTCAGTGGAGTTGGCTGACCGGGAGAATTGGGGTTAGGGCATCGAAGCAAACCCTAAAAGAAACTGTAAAAATTATTTTATTTAAAAAGTAGCTTCTTCAGGTGTCCAGGCCTGACATCCATCCTCAATCTGCAGATGGGTCCTCTAGCACCAATGGCTGGCAAGGTACACCTGGTTTGATGAAGTGTGCTCTCACTGGCCATGCACTGCTCCAATAGCACCAGCCAGATACCTGATTGGTTTTCATTTCCTAACTTTGATCCGAGTTATCTAATTTTCCCTAGGTTTACACACTGTTGTCCTCAATTTCCTGGATTAAGAAACAGATCACATTCTTTCTAAAGTAATTTCACATGTGTAGGAGCGTAGAGGTATTGTTGCTGGGCTAATATTCCAGAGACCCAGGGTAATGGTCTGGGGACTCGGGTTCGAAACCCATAGGGTTAAAATTGAATTCAATTAAAATCTGGAATTAAAAGTTGAATGATGGCCATAAAACCATTGCCCATTGTCGTTAAAACCCATCTGCCAGCATGTGACTCCAGACCCACAGCAATATGGTTGACTCTTAAACACCCTCACCCAGTTGCTTCAAACCAGACAGACAACCTGGCATCAACCTAGGGACTGGAAACGAAGCAAAATCAGCCATGTCGACCCAGCAAAGTCCTCCTCACTAACATCTGGGGGCTAGTGCCAAAATTGGGAGAGCTGTCTCACAGACTAGTCAAGCAACAACCTGACACAGTCATACTCATGGAATCATACCTTAAAGACAATGTCCCAGATATCACCACCCTGGATATGTCTTGTCTCACCAGCAGGACAGACCCAGTAGAGGCGGCGGCACAGGGGTATACAGTCGGGAGGGAGTTGCCCTGGGATTCCTCAACATCAACTCGGGGCCCCATTAAGTTTCATGGCATCAGGTCAAACACGGGCAAGGAAATTTCCTGCTGATTACCATGTATTGCACCCCCCTCCCCTCTCAGCTGTTGAATCAGTACTCCTCCATATAAAAGCAAAATACTGTGGATGCTGGAAATCTGAATCAAAAACAGAAAATGCTGGAAAAACTCAGCAGGTCTAACAGCATCTGTAGAGAGGAAGACATTTAACATTTCGAGTCCGTATGACTCTTCTTCAGAGCTAAAGAGAAGTAAAAATGTGATGAAATTTATACTGTATAAGGGGGGTGGAGCAGGTGAAGCTGGATAGAAGGCCAGCGATAGGTGGAGGCAAAGGAGAGATTGACAAAGATGTCATGAACAAAAGGGTGTTAATGGTAGTGGTAAGGGCTAAAGGAGGTGCTGATGGTGGCATTAAGGTCAGAAAGCAGAATGTGGTAATAGCAGGACAAGGGTAAGCACTCTGGAAAGAACGGCATGAAGTGACAGAAGACCCTAGTGGGGATGGGGTGGGGTGTGTGTGGTGGTGGGGTAGGAGAAAGATCGAAAATAGATTAAAAGATGGGGATAAAACAACGAAAATAAATGAAAAAGAATGCATAAAAAGTAAAAATTAAAAAATAAAAATGAATTTTGAAAAAAGAGGATAAAAAAGGGGTGAGGATGGAGGACAGAGTTCATGGTCTGAAGTTGTTGAACTCAATGTTGAGTCCAGAGGACTGTAAAGTGCCTATTGGAAGATGAGGTGCTGTTCCTCCAGTTTGCATTCAGCTTCACTGGAGCATTGCAGCAGGCCAAGAACGGACACGTGGGCATGAGAGCAGGATGGTGTGTTGAAATGGGAAGCGACAGGGAGGTCTGGGTCATGCTAGTGGACCGAACATCAAGCCACTGTTTCCAGGACTGTCACTGACCTCATCTCCTCTGGAGATCTTCCTTCCTCAGCGTCCAACCTCAGTCTCCCAACCCCAGACAGCCCGCTTCTACCTCCTCCCCAAAATCCACAAACAGGACTGCCCCGTCAATCTGTTCCTGCCCCACAGAACTTATTTCTTCCTATCTTGACTCCGTTCTCCCTCCCCTAGTCCGGTCTCTTCCCACCTACATCCGCGATTCCTCTGATGCCCTACATCATATCAACAATTTCCAGTACCCTGGCCCTAACTGCCTCTTCTTCACCATGGACGTCGAATCCCTCTATACCACCATCCCCCACCAGGATGGTCTGAGGGCTCTCCGCTTCTTCCTTGAACAGAGGCCCGAACAATCCCCATCCACTACCACTCTCCTCCGTCTGGCTGAATTTCTCTCACTGAACAATTTCTCCTTAAACTTGTCTCACTTCCTCCAAATAAAAGATATGGCTATGGGTACCCTCATGGGCCCCAAGTTATGCCTGTCTCTTTACGGGATATGTGGAACATTCCTTGTTCCAGTCCTATTCAGGCCTCCTCCCACAGCTCTTTTTTCGGTACATCGATATCTGTTTCCGTACCGCTTCATGCTCTCGTCTAGAGCTGGAAAAATTAATCAATTTTGCTTCCAATTTCCACTCCTCCATCACCTTCACATGGTCCATCTCCAACACTTCCCTTCCCTTTCTTGACCTCTCGGTCTCAATTTCTGGTGATAGTCTGTCCACCAATATTCATTACAAGTCCACTGACTCCTACAGCTACCTCGACTACAGCTCCTCACACCCTGTTTCCTGTAAGGACTCCATCCCAGTTCCCTCGCCTCTGTTGCATCTGTTCCGGTGATGCCACTTTCCAAAACGGCACGTCTGACATGTCTTCCTTCTTCCTAAACCGAGGTTTCCCACCCACTGTAGTTGACAGGGCCCTCAACCATGTCCAACCCATCTCCCGCACCTTTGCCCTCACACCTTCCTCTCCCTCCCAGCACCATGATAGGATCCCCCTTGTCCTCACTTTTCACACCACCAGCCTCCGCATTCAAAGGATCATCCTCCACCATTTCCGCCAACTCCAGCAAGATGCCACCACCAAACACATCATCCTTTCACCCCCCGTTGGCATTCTGTAGGAACCATTCCCTCCAGGGCAGCCTGGTCCACTCCTCCATCGCCCCCAACACCTCATTCTCCTCCCACGGCACCTTCCCATGCAATTACAGAAGATGCAACACCTGCCCCTTTACCTCCTCCCTCCTCACCATCCAAGGGCTCAAACACTCCTTTTAGGTGAAGCAGCGCTTCACTTGCACCTCCTTCAATTTGGTCTACTGCATTCGCTCCTCCCAATGCGGTCTCCTCTACATTGGAGAGACCAAACGCAGACTGGGTGACCACTTTGCATAACACCTTCGGTTTGTCTGCAAGCATGACCCTGACCTTTCTGTTGCTAACCATTTCAAGACACCATCCTGCTCTCATGCCCGTCCTTGGCCTGCTGCAATGTTCCAGTGAAGCCCAACGCAAACTGGAGGAATAGCACCTCATCTTCCAATTAGGCACTTTACAGCCTTCCAGACTTAACATTGAGTTCAACAATCTCAGACCATGAACTATCTCCTCTATCTCTCCTTTTTTCAATATTTTTTATTTTTTATCCACTTTTTATTTTTAATTTTTTTTTCATTTTTATTCATCGTTTTATCCCTACCTATTATCCTATTTTTGATCTTTTTTCCCACCAGCATCCCCTCTCCCCACCCTACTCCCACTAGGGTAATCTGTCACTTGTTCGTGTTGTTCTTTCAAGAGTGCTTACCCTTGTCCTGCTATTATCACATTCTGCTTTCTGACCTTAATGCCACCATCAGCACCTCCTTTAGCCAATACCACTATCATTAACACCCCTTTGTCCTTTTGTTCATGACATCTTTGTCAATCTCTCCTTTGCCTCCACCTATCGCTGGCTTTCTATCCAGCTTCACCTGCTCTATCCCCCTTAAACAGTATAAATTTCATCACATTTTTACTTCTCTTTAGCTCTGAGGAAATCATATGGACTCGAAACGTTAACTCTGTCTTTCTCTCTACAGATGCTGTTGGACCTGCTGAGTTTTTCCAGTATTTTCTGTTTTTGTTTCAGTACTCCTCCATGTTGAACACCACTTGGAAACAATGAGGGTGGCAAAGATGCAGAACGGACTCTGGGAGGGGGACTTCAATGCCCATCACCAAGAGTAGCTCAGTAGCACCACTACTGACCAAGCTGGTCGAGCCCTAAAGTACATAGCTGCTAGACTGAGTCTGTGGCAGGTGGTGAGGGAACCAACAAGGGGGAAAAACATACTGACCTTATCCTCGCCAACCTGCCTGCCACAGACGCATCTGTCCATGACTGACTACCACACAGTCCTTGTGGAGACAAAGTCCCATCTTCACATTGAAGATATCCTCCACTGTGTTGTGTGGCACTACCACCATGCCAAATGGGATAGATTTCAAACAGATCTAGCAACTCAAGACTGGGCAACCATGAGGTGCTGTGGGCCATCAGCAGCAGCAGCAGAATTGTGCTCAACCAGAATCTGTAACCTTGTGGCCCGGCATATCTCCCACTCTACCATTACCAGCAAGTCAGGGGATCAACCCTTGTTCAGTGAAGAGTGCAAGAGGGAATGCCAGGCATACCTAACAACAAGGTGGCAACCTGGTGAAGCTACAACACAGGACTACTTAAACAGCATAAGCAGCAGTGACAGACAGAGCTAAGCAATCCCACAACCAACGGATCAGATCCAAGCTCTGCAGTCCTGCCACATCCAGTTGTGAATGGTGGTGGACAATTAAACAACTCACTGGAGGAGGAAGCTCCGCATAAATCCCCATCCTCAATAATGGGGGTGCCCAGCATGTCAATGCAAAAGATAAGGCACTTGCTACAATCTTCAGCCAGAAATGCTGAGTGGATGATCCATCTCGGCTTCTTCCAGAGGTCCCAGCATCGCAGGTGCCAGTCTTCAGCCAAGTCAATTCGCTCCATGTCATGTCAAGAAACGGCTGAAGGCATTGGATACTGCAAAGGCTATGCGCACTGACAATATTCCATCAATAGTACTGAAGGCTTGTGGTCCAGGACTTGCCGCACCCCTAGCCAAGATGTTCCAGTACAGCTACAACACTGGCATCTACCCAGCAATGTGGAAAATTGTCCAGGTATGGCCTGTACAAAAAACGCAGGGCAAATCCAACCCGTCCAATTACCACCCTCCATTAGTCTACTCTCAATCATCAGTAAAGTGATAGAAGGGGTCATCAACAGTGCCATAAAGCAGCACTTGCTTAGCAATAACTTGGTCATTGATGTCCAGATTGGATTCTGCCAGGGCCACTCAGCTCCTGAGCTCATTACAGCCTTGCTTCAAACATGGACAAAAGAGCTGAACTCCCGAGATGAGGTGAATGACTGTCCTTGAAATCAAGGCTGCATTTGACCGAGTGTGGCATCAAAAAGCCTGGCAAAACTGGAGTCAATGGGAATCGGAGGCAAAACTCTCAGCTGGTTGGAGTCATACCTAGCAAAAAGAAGATGGTTGTGGTTGTTGGAAGTCAGTCATCTCAGTTCCAGGGCATCACTTCAGGAGTTCCTCAGGGCAGTGCCCTAGGCCCAACCATCTTCAGCTGCTTCATCAATGACCTTCTATCCATCATAAGGTCAGAAGACGGGGTGTTCGCTGCTGATGCACAATGTTCATTACCATTCGCAACTCCTCAGATACTGAAGCAGTCCATGTCCAAATGTAGCAAGACCTGGACAAAACCTGTTCCAGTGAAACCCAACGCAAACCAGAGGAACAGCACCTCATCTTCCAATTAGGCACTTTATAGCCTTCTGGACTTAACATCAAGTTCAACAACTTCAGACCATGAACGCTTTCCTCTATCTTTACTCCTTTCTTAATCTTTTTTTTTTAGAAAAGTAATTTATATTTTTACTTATCTTCATTCATTTGTTCATTGTTTTATCCCCTTTACTAATCCTCTTTTTTATCCTTTTTCCACAACCACCAGCCCTCCCCCCCACCCACCCCTGCCAAAAGGGCTATCTGTCACTTGTTCTATGTAGTTCTTTCAGAATGCCGACCCTTGTTCTGCTATTAACACATTCTTTCTTACCTTCATGCCACTATCAGCACCATCTTTCATCTTCACCACTACCATGGACACTCCCTTTGTCTTATGTGCATGACATCTTTGTCAATTTCTCCTTAGCCCCACCTATCACTGGCCTTCTCTCCTGCTTTACCTGCTCCACCTCCCTTAAACAGTATAAATTACATCACATTTCTACTTCTCTTTAGCTCTGAAACGTTAACTCTGTTTCCCTCGCCACAGATGCTGTCAGACCTGCTGATTTTTTCCAGCATTTTCTGATTTTTAGATCTGGACAAGATCCAGGCTTGGGCTGACAAGTGGCAAGTAACATCTGGGCCACAAATTGTCAGGCAATGACTAATCCCCAACAAGAGAAAATCTAATCATCACCCCATGACATCCAATGGCATTACCATTGCTGAATCCCCCACTATCAACATCCCGGGGGTTTACCATTGAGCAGAAACTGAACTAGACTAGCCATATAAATACCGTGGCTACAAGAGCAGGTCAAAGGCTAGGAATCCTGCGACGAGTAACTCACCTCCTGACTCCCCAAAGCCTGTCCACAATCTAAAAGGCACAAGTCAGGTATGTGATGGAATACTCTCCTGTTGCCTGGAAGAGTGCAGCTCCAACAACACCATCCAGGACAAAGCAGCCCATTTGATTGGCACCCCATCCACAAACATTCAGTCCTTCCACCACCAACGCACAGTAGCAGCAGTGTGTACCATCTACAAGATGCACTGCCAAACTCACCAAGGCTCCTTCAACAGCACCTTCCAAACCCATGACCACTACCATCTAGAAGGACAAGGGCAGCAGATAGATGGGAACACCAGCACCTGGAAGTTCTCCTCCAAGTCAGTCACCATCCTGACTTGGAAACACATTGCCGTTCCTTCAATGTCGCTGGGTCAAAATCCTGGAAATCCTTCCCTAACAGCACTATGGATGTACCTATACCACATGAACTGCAGCGGTTCAAGGCAGCAGCTCACCGCCATCTTCTCAAGGGCAATAAATGTTGGCCTAGCCAGTGAAGCCCATACCCCTCGAATGAATAAATAAAAACACTAATAACTATTTTACGTGATTAGGAACACTCTAATAAATTATAGCATAAGCTAATTTGTACAAGTTAGTAACAAATTAAGGTAACATAATAAAATCAGGTTTCACTAACTAACTCAAACAAGAGTCCATATTATGCCCCCACACAGCTATTGGTGCTCACAGAGAGTATATGAGAGAAAATTGCAGGTACACAGCTGTGATGTACCACTCTTTAATTTTTTGCAATATGCTTCCTGTCCAAAACGCACAATCAGCTTTATAATCAAAAACAAAAATAAAAATAATACCTGGAAAAACTCAGCAGGTCTGACAGCATCTGCAGAGAGGAACACAGTTAATTTTTTGAGTCCGTATGACTCTTCAACAGAACTAAGGGAAAATAGAAAAGAGGTGAAATATAAGCTGGTTTAAGGGGTGGGGGGGGTGGGACAAGTAGAGCTGGATAGAGGGCCAGTGATAGGTGGAGATAGCCAAAAAATGTCATAGACAAAAGGACAAGCTTTATAATCGTATATTTATAAACGTTTGAACAACATAACTCGACTTGACACGACACACACAGCACCAGGGCACATCTCAGTTAACTGCCAGGTTAATGAGGGCAGAAAGTCTGAGAAATGGCCTTTGTAAGGGGGCTGTCATAAAGCTTTTCAAAAACAGTCACAATCTTTGATTCGGAATGCAAGTGGACACCACTTCTGTTGTTTTGTGACCAAGTCCAGGCATTTATGCTATAACCGTTCAATGATTCTATATGGTCACTGTATCCTGTCCCTAACAACTGGGAAGCTAGGGATGCGGAAACACCGGTGTTCAGAGTTCCTACTCTAAAGCTCCACAACTTCTTAATTAGCTGGCTTTGCAAGGGATGGACAGAGGTCTTAGCTCCTACAAGGCCAAGCAGGAATTTCCAGCATATCTGAATCCTGGCTTACTCTTTCTGGCATTACTTTTGGCCTTTTATCCCTAGTCTATATATTAACTTTAAAATTAATGCATGGCTACTGCTTTGGTGAGAAATCATTGGAACTCCAGAGAAATAGTATGAATGGCTGAAAACCTCTCAAGCTATGGCAGGAGATTGAGAGAACTAACATGAAAATTCAGGTCTAAGTACCTTGTGCACATAACTAAACACTGGCTAATCCCCACTGCAATCACTATACACATGTAAGCCTGGGGTATAGATTTTCCAAGAAAAAAAATACATTGTAATATCTTTCTTTTGGTAACATCAGTGTCATATTTTTTATGTACTGGAAGACAGGCTGTTGGTGGTTTCAAGTATGGCAACTGGAGTAAGAGACAGAGTAACTGCAAGAGTCTAAAGCAAACAGTAAGAAGTGGTTTTGATATGTTAATGAACCAAGAGGAACTTCAATCAGAATTTTATATAAAGCAATAACAGGAGTAGTTTTGAATCAAGTTGGTTTAGTTCAAAGGGGGATATATGCAGGTTGTAAAAAGTGTAAGTAAGTAAGGTAAAGATAGGGCAAGTTTATTTTTTTAAAGCCTAAGAGCTAGAGTAAAGAAAGGAGTTTAATCAATTCTGGGAAGGAAGGATTTCCGAAGAGACTGGTTGAGACAGTAGAGAGATCAAAGGGAAGGAACACATTTAAGGAAATACTGATGCCTATGGAGTGGTAGCTGGTTAGATCCCCTAGAAGGCAGCAGGGTAGCTGGTCAGAACTCCCAGAAGACAATGTGAACAAAGCCAGATCTGGAGAACCAGTTGCTGTCAGCCTCAAGAGGTCACTCTAAGGTAAAAAAGACACTGTGGTAAAAAATTACTAGAATTCTATAGATTTTAAAATCTATAAGGATAGTTGCTGAACAGAGCAGGGGAAGGTTAGCTCTGAGGGTAGTTAAATTAAAATCTTTTGGAACTGTCTTAAAGTACTGTTTACTGTGTGAAGCCATCCTTGTGTTTAAATTTAATTGTGTTTTTCTTTTAAATAAACATTTACTATTAAACCACCACATGTAGTTGGAGCATCACTTCCTGATTTCAGAACCTCTCCTCATACTATACAAATTGCAAACACCATTTTGGCAGCTGTTCCAAGTTTTCCTTTGGGATTCGGGCAGCTCAGCACTTACCATCAACCATGCCATAACACTATTCCATGTCACCTAAATAGCCAAGGTACACTGAGTTGCTGGGTATTGACAAGTTATAGAAATGACTTACATTTGCAATATTCCAGAGAGTAGCCATAAATGGGTCTTTTTCTGGTTGGTGGGATGTAACAAGGGGTATGCCACAACGATCAGTGCTGGGGTCTCAAATTTTTATAATTTATATAAATGACTTGGGTGAAGGGGCAGATAGTATGGTCGCTAAATTCGCTGACAACAGATAGGTAGGAAAGTGAGTTGTGAAGAGGACACAAGGAGGCTACAAAGTGACAGGCTAAGTGAATGGGCAAACACCTGGCAAATGGAGTATAATTGGACAATTTCACATTTGCCCACTTTTGGCAGGAAGAATAAAAAAACATTATCTAAATGGTGAGAGATTGCAGAGCTGAAGGATCTGGGTGTCCCAGTGCATGAATTACAAAAGGCTAGTATGCAGGTACAGCAAGTAATTAGGAAAGCTAATAGAATGTTATTGTTTATTGCAAGGGGAATGAAATCCAAAAATAGATAGGTTATGCTTCAGTTGTATAGGGCACAGGTGAGACCACATCTGGGGTAGTGTGTCTCCTTTTTTAAGGAAAGATGTAAATGTGTTAGCAGTTCAGAGAAGGTTTACTAGACCAATACCAGGAATGGGCGCGTTGTCTTATGAGGAAAGGTTGGACAGGTTAGGCTTGTATCCGCTGGAGTTTAGAAGAGCAAGAGGTGACTTTATTGAAACCTTTAAGATCCTGATGGGTCTTGACAGAGTGGACGTGGGGAGGATGCTTCCTCTTGTGGGAGAATCTGGAATTCAGAGTCATGGTTTAAAAATAAGGGGTCGCTCATTTAAGGAAGAGATGAGGAGAAATTTTTTCTCACAGAAGGTCGTGAATCTTTGGGACTCTTCCTCATAAGGCAGTGGAAATGGAGTCTTTGAATATTTTTAAGGCGGAGCTAGATAGATTCTTGATTAACAAGGGGGTTAAAGGTTATCGGGGGTAGGCAGGAGGTTACTATCAGATTAGCCACAATCTTATTGAATGGCGGAGCAGGCTTGAAGTGCCAAGTGGCCTACTCCTGCTCCAAGTTCGTATGTTCACATGTCCAATGTTATACCTCTATCAGTTTACAGAATTTCTAGGCATATTCAATTGGCTTAACAAATTGCTTAAAATATTTCATGTTACAGTGCTAAGTAACATGAAAAATATGTCTTCCAATTATTGTGCACTTAGTAGCCTGAGCACTTCTGTATCATTACTATTATTTCTGCAAAAGGCAAGCTTCAGGTTCTGTGGATTGCAATTCTCAATACTGAAGAGATCTTGATATTTTTGGTAGTATAAAAAGTGATTCTATTACGTGCATAAGTTTCCATGAATGTGTGCCCTAAATAACAATTCCCATAACTTCTAATTCTAAAATATTGAATGCTCACCCTTTCAATTAACAGTCCCGAATTTGAATGCTATTATTAGTTGTCCATCCCTAGTGAGTAAACGTGCTACTTTTGATCAGATCATCTTGGCTATGCCAAGAGAGTGACAACTCCAAATTGAGACCTATTTCTGCACAGTTTAAGTGTAGTTCCTGGCAGAAAACTGCACTACTGGGGGTACCACCCCACAGATGCAAATGTTCTTTGTTGCTACTTACTCATTCTGTGGATCTATATTCAAATGGAAATCAATCTCTTTTAGATTCCATTTGATTACACAGCATTGCGGAACCCACAAAACATCCAGGGCGGAATTTTACAGTCCCGCCGAAGTCAATGTGGGTGTACCTACACCACATGGGCTACAGCGGTTCAAGGATGCAGCTCACCACCACCTTCTCAAGGGCAACCCAGGGATGGGCAATAAATGTTGGCCCAGCCAGTGAAGCCCACATCCCATGAATGAATAGAAAAAAAAGGATTTTTGAATGGCTCGCTGCATTTTATGACCCCACCCCTGCCATGACTAGGCTGTAAAATTCCACTCCCTGTATGGTAATTCCACACGTTTCAAGCCACACATATTTAACATCTTATTAGCTGAACTGAGAAACAAGAAAGGGGAAATCACACTACTGGGATTAAGGATGTTTTGACCCACATACAATCAGAGGGAGATAGCTGAGTAAATATATAGGAAAATTGCTGAGAAATGCAGAAATGACAGCAGTAATTGTATGCGATTTCAATAACCTTAATGCTAACCAGGATAAAATCAATGTGAAAGGTATAGCGAGCACAGAATTCTTAAAATGCATTCAGGACAACTTTTTTGTCAGTATGCAACAAAGCTAATTAAGAGAAGGGGTAATTCTAGCTTTGGTTTTAGGAATGAACAGGTGGAAGGCTCATCAGTGGAAGAGCATTTGGTGATAGTGATCATAATTCAGTTAGATTTAGTTACAGAAAAGAACAAAGATAGACCAAGAGTAAAAAATTTAACTTGAGGAAAAACCAATTTTACTAAGCTGTGGTTTGGCAAAAGTAGACCGTTTTTTTCTATGTTTCTAACATAGGGTGGCGTACTAGAGTACTAGGTGCCGTAGCTTATAGGGTTTCTAGGGAATTCAGGATTCTGTCAGACATGCCCCCAAGAATGACAGTGAGATGGAAGGGATCTTTTGATGGAAGTTCTTGTGGGAATCATTAGGAGAAAAAAATCTTCTGAATAAGGATGCACCTCAATTTCCTGCATCTTTGCTCTTAGTATGTCAGGTTTTTAAAAGAGAGCAATTTCTAATGCTCATATTTTCATACATGTAACATCAGACCAAACCAATTATATTAACTGGGTTACTTTGAGATCCAGTAAAATAATTCTTCTGGATGTCTTGCATCTCATCTTCATAACACCTCTGTCCCTGTCTCCACCCATTTTCTGCTGAAATTGAATTTGAGCTTTTGTTATTTTTTTAATATTCTTTCATGGGATGTGGGCCTTGCTGGCTAAGCCAGCATTTATTGTCCATCCCTAATTGCCCTCGAGAAGGTGGTGGTGAGCCTCCTACTTGAACTGCTGCAGTCCATGTGGTATGGGTACGCCCACTGTGCTGTTAGGAAGGGCTTACCTACAGATCAGCTATTCCAATGCTTTCCTGATGGCCTCCCGTCTTCTACATTCACATAAACTAGAGTTTATCCAAAACTCTGCTATCCATATCCTAACTCACACCGATCCCCGTTCACTCCTGTGCTTGCTAACCTACATCGGTTACCAGTCCAGCAACAACTCAAATTTAAAATTCTCGTTTCCTTTAATCAAATCCCTTCACAGAGTCACATTTACCAATCTCCATAACCTCCTCCAGTCTGAGAACGCTTCTGTTATTCCACCTCTGAGATCTTAAGTATTCCCCACTGACTATATTCCATCAACAGTTATTCTTTCAGGCACCTAGGCCTTAAGCTCTGGAATGCCATCCCTAAATCTCCCCCTACAAACCCAGACCCCACCTACCACTTGCAAGAAACTGAAATAAATCGCCAGCCATTTCTGAATGTGTGCTGCTTGCAGAATTTCCAAGCGTGCACCTTGCATGTTACAAATACAAATTTTTTACTCCTTATTGGATAGCACAATTTCTTTGCCTCTTTATATTCAAAAATGATGAAAAAGGCACATGAACAATTTTTAAACATCAAATTCAGATTAACTTTCACAGAAACACATTATCAAATGTTTAATTTTTATTTGAACAATATTCGAGTTAGGAAGACAGAAACAGGGATGAGTGAAAAAGCAGCTTTAGGCGCTGCACGAAAACAAAGGTAGAGTTAACCATACATCTCTGAAGATGTATTTTTTAATACCAGGAAGTTTATTTCTTAGGATTTTGTTTTGCTAAAAGCAACAAACTTAAATTTGAAAACTTTTCCCCATTATGTCACTTGTTTTAATCTTGTGTTTCAGAAGCTACTGACATCACCTGTGCTGTTCAACTTTAAACATTCTACTGACGATGTGTATGTTAGGCACAGTATACTACCTTCGTGTATTCTGGGCTTAAAAAAGGCATAAATACAATAAAGAAAGACATGGATCCAGGATGATTTCAGATTGAAAAGTGTCAGCTTGTTGCTGATAGTGGACTGCTAGATCTCAGTCTTAATGATTCTTAAAATCTCTTGGTGCTCTCTTCAGTGGGAACAGTTTCTCACTATTCACCCTGTTCATACCCCTCAGGATCTTGAATATCTCTAACAAGTCTCCTCTTAGCTTTCTTTTCTCCAAGGAAAAGAGTCCCAACCTCTCCAATCTATCCTCATAGCTACAGTCCTCTATCTCTGGAATCATTCTTGTGAATCTCCTCTGTACTCTCACCAATACCTTCACATCCTTCCTCAAGAATGGCACCCAGAACTGGATGCAGTACTCCAGGTGAGGCCTAACTAGTGTCTTACACAGGTTCAACATGACTTCCTTACTCTTGTACTCAATGCCCCTATTAATAAAGCCTAAGATACTATATGCTTTATTAACTGCTCTCTCAACATGCCCTGCCATCTTCAATGACCTATGTATATATACACCAAGGTCCCTCTGTTCCTGCACCTCCTTCAGAGTCTCTCCCTTTATTTCATATTGTCTCACCATATTTTTCCTGCCAAATGAATTACCTCATACTTCTCTGCATTGAACTTCATCTATCACTTGTCTGCCCAATCCATCAACATGTCTATGTCCTTTTGAAGTTCAAGACTATCATCATCACAGTTGAAAACAAAAACAGAATTACCTGGAAAAACTCAGCAGGTCTGGCAGCATCGGTGGAGAAGAGTCGACGTTTCAAGTCCTCACGACCCTTCAGTAGTTTTTTGTTTTTATCATCACAGTTGACATGTCCAATCTCCGTATTGCCTGCAAATTTTGAAATCAAGCCATATACATCACAGTCTAGGTCATTAATATACATCAGGAAGAGCAAGGGTCCCAACACTGACCCCTGGGGATCTCCACTGCAAACCTTTCTCCAACCTGAAAAACAACCAATTATCACCACACTGTTTCCTGTCACTCAGCCAATTTTTTAACCAAGTGCCTACTTCCCCTTTCATTCCATGACCTAGAATTTTGCTCACACGTCTGTTGTGTGGCACTTTTGAAAATCCATATACATCACATCAACAGCATTTCCTTTATCAACTTCTTCTGTTACCTGCTCAAAAAACCCCAAGACATGATTTTCCCTTAATGAATCCATGATGGCTTTCCTTAATTATCCTGCACTTGTCTAAGCGACTATTGATTTTATCCCAAATTATAGTTTCCAGAAGTTTCCCTGCCACTGAGGTCAAACTGACTGGTCTGTAGTTACCAGCTTTATCCTTGCACACCTTTTGAACAAAGGTGTAACATTCGCAATTATCCAGTCCTCTGGCACCTCCCCTATATCTAAGACTGGAAGATTATCACTGGTGTCTTTGCAATTTCCACTCTTACTTCCCTCAGTACCCTTTGATGCATCTCATCCGGTCCTGGTACCTTATCTATTTTATGTAAAGATAACCTAACACTGTCTCCTTCTCAATTGTAAATTCTTCTTGTGTACCAGTTACCATCTCTCTCACCTTGGCCCGGGTAGCATCTTTTTCCTTTGTAAAGACAGATGCAAAGTACTCCTTCAATACCTCCTCTATTTCTCCATCCTCCACATGCAAGTCCCTGTTTTGGCCGTAATCAGCCCTAATCTTTCCTTTGCCACCCTTTTATTATTTAAATGCTTATAGAAGACCTTGGGTTTCCTTTTTATATTCGCTGCCAGCCCCTTTTCATGCTCTTTTGTTGCTTTTCTTATTAGTTTCTTCACTTTCCCTCTGGTCCTTCTATATTCATCCTAATTCTTCATTGTTTTTTCTACCAGACATCTGTCGTACACACACTTCTTCCTTTTCATCTTCACCTCTATCTCTTTCGTCATCCAGGGTGCTCTGGATTTATTTGTCCTACCTTTCCCCTTCAAGGGAATATACCTTGACATTGCCTACAATACTTTTTCTTTGAAGGTAGCCCATTGTTAAGCCACTGTCCTTTCTGCCAACATTTGATTCCAACTCACTTGACTCAGATGCATTCTCATCCCATCGAGGTCTGACAGCATCTGTGGAGAGGAAGACAGAATTAACGTTTCAAGCCCGTATGACTCTTCAGAATCAGAATCAGAACTGATTCTCTTCAGTTCTGATAAAGAGTCATTACGACTCGAAACGTTAACTCTGTCTTCCTCTCCACAGATGATGTCAGGCCTGCTGAGCTTTTCCAGCTATTTTTGTTTTTGTTTCAGGTTTCCGGCATCCACAGTGTTTTGCTTTTATCTCATCCCATCGAAGTTGGTTTCCCTCAGTTAATTATCCCTGCTCTGGATTGTGCCCTGTCCTTTCCCATGACCAACTTAAACCTTATGATACAATGATCACTGTCCCCTAGAGGCTCTCCCACTGATATTTGATCCAAGCGAGCCAACTCATTCTCCAGAATCACGTACAAAAGTGCATGTCTACTTGTTGGACCAGAAACATACTGCTGCAGAAAATTATCTTGAATGCATTCCAGAAACTCTCGCCACTCTTGTCCCTTTGCACTATTCCTATCCCAGTCTATATTTGGATAATTTAAGTCCCCCAATATGATTACTCTATAATTCTTGCACCTCTCTGTAATTTCTTTGCAAATTTGTTTCTCCAAATCTCTACCACACCAAGTGATGTTATTGTACCTTTTTCATTCCCTACCTCTAGCCAGAGAGATCAGAGAGATTCTGTCCTTGACCCCTCTGGAACATCCTCTCTCTCCAGTACTGTAATGTCATCTTTAACCAACATTGCCACTCCCCACCGCACTCCCTCTGCCCCCACTCCCACTTTTCTTCCTTTCCTGTCTCTCCTAAACACCTTGTACCCAGGAATATTTAACACCCAGTCCTGCCCTTCTTTGAGCCAGACCTCTGTTATAGCGATATCATAATGCCATTTGTCAATCTGTGCCTGTAGTTCAATCTTATTAACCACACTCCATGCATTCACATACATGCACATTAGCCCTGTACTTTTTTGTACTTTCTCCATTATTCTGACCCCATCTAATGACTTACTATTGCCTACTCTAGTTCTACCAAACTCTTATGGTCTCAGCTGAGGTTACTCCTGGACAAGCCAGATCCCAGAGTGGAACCCAGCTTGATAGATCCTAACTTTTATTTGTTTGTTTAGATACGTGGAGTAACTACTGAACAGAGGCACAGGAGTCAGCTGATAAACTTCCAACAAAAGAATAAAACATTTATTCAAGATGAAATATATTACAATACTCTTTCACCCACATTTATACCTTTACAGATGTATACAGATTTGTAAGAGTATCACAAGTTACAAAAGCTATCTTACATTTTAATGTCCAGAGTAAATACACAGTCCATGTAATCTATGGCACCCTGAGGTCAGACACACCACACTCTGAAACCAAATGACAGATGCCACCTCAACCAGATGCTTTGGATCTCTCCTCAACTCCCCCCAGACGCTTGTCACACCATGAGCCAACCGGTCTCACTGCACGCTACCCTTCACATGAGGGCTACCAATCTCTCCTCTCCAAGACCTCGCCTTGGAATCTTCTCCTAAGCCGACGCTTTCTCTCAGGCGCCTTCTACAAGGGTTCACCTCCAAGATTTCAAACTCTCCTTCTGATGTTCCTCTTCTCTGGGTCACCACATGCATTCAAGCTGTCTTCCGCACACTATGGGGAGAATTTTTCCTATGGCAGGTGGGGGCTGGGAGTGGGCGGGGAGCCAATCGCCGCCTGTGATCGGCTGCACGCTGTCGTTTTACGCAGGTGGGCCAATTAAGGACCTAACACAGAGCTGCCTCAGGGAGATTGAATGGGTTAGAAAACCTTTTAATAAATAAAGTAAAAATTTATTTAAACATGTCCCCTCATGTGACAGTGTCACATGAGCTGGGACATGTTTGTGTAGTTTGGAAATTTGATTTATTTATTTTATAAAAGCTTCAAGAAACCTCATCTGGCCCATGGATGAGGTTTCCTGAAAAACACGAAGGTCGCTTGGGCTTTTCGCCTGCCTGCCAACCTTAAGGTTGGACGGGCAGCATTCTTAACTAGTTTAATTACTTTTTTAATGGCTTTAATAGGCCTTTGACATTTCGGCAGGCACGTAGCCGTCTCTGGCGCAAACCCACCTAACGAAATATCAAGATGACGCGCGATGACACCAGGACACACACCTGATGTCCTCGCGCGTCTATGTGCCGGCATGTTGGGCTCGCCCCCGCACGCCTACTGGAAGCTTCAGCCCACTGTCTCTGACTCAGCTGTCAACAGTACACCACTGCTTCACGTGCCCAAAGCAAAGAGTTACAGACCTTCAGTTGTCTATTTGGACCTTCTTGTCTCTTGCAAGCTGTTCTCACTTTAAATCCGCTTTCTGCAGCTCTCTTTAAATCTGAATCTTGGAGCCTTTCTCTCTGCCCCTCTCTAGGTTCCTATTGCTAGGCAACAGTCCAATCCTCCTACCCTTGTATGTTTACCTTACCTTCTCTTTATAGGAGTCCTAAAACTGCTCTTTGGAAATGCAAGTATCTTTTTAAAGTGAAACTAAAACTCCATTTGACCTTTCTTAACACACAGATACAGAAATACAAATTAAACTTAAACTTTAAAACTAAAACTCATTCTTAACACCCACAAATAATATAACTTACTTAAACTACCTCCATTTCCTAACAACTCTCCAAGTATTCTATCTACCTTGATACTACTCTCTGATATATCCTCGTTATCAGTTGATACTGCTCTACTTCCCACTGCCAGTTTTTCTCTTCTCCACTCTGAATTTCCCCTCAGGTTCCCATCCCCCTGCCAATCTAGTTTAAACCCTCCCCAACAGCATGAGTCCTTCTTGTACAGGTCCCACCTGCCCCAGAACCAGTCCCAATGTCTCAGAAACCTAAAGCCCTCCATCCTACTCCATTTATCCAGCCACGTGTTGAACTGTTCAAACTTCCTATTCTTATGCTCACTAGCATGTGGCACTGGGAGTAATCCTGAGATTACTGCTCTTGAGGTCCTGCTTTTTAATTTCCTTCCTCACTCCCTAAAATCTGCTTTCAGGACCTCATCCCTTTTCCTACCTATGTCATTGGTCCCAGCATGGACCACAACCTCCAGCTAACTGAAGAGTTAGCTTGGATTGTATGCTGAATTCTCAGTCATAGAATTTGCTTCAATGACCTTGTGACTCAGAAGAACATTACCACTGAGCCAGGGCTGATACCTAAGATTTTAAAAGACGAGATTGGATGGAAAATTTACTTCCACTTGCACAAAGGTAGCTAATAATAATGAGCATAGCTGAGATCATAGAACTTCTCAGTAAAAAAATTAAATCATTCTATTAAGTTATAACAAGAAGCTCTGCAAGGGACCCGCTTGGTCTCCCACCATAAATCCAATGGGAAACCCACAGAATCGCTTAAAAAAAACCTAAATGCCTGTTTCTGCCAATTCCTGCAGTTCCACTGGTCTTCATCTAGAGTTACAGCATGAGGATAGTGCAGCTTTAGTAAAATTCCAGGCCTCCGATGATTGTTGAAGATTCGCACCAACTAGTTCCATTAGTGTTGTAAAGCTTGCTAGTAAATCACACAGGATACTTTGTGGTGACACCATTGCAAACTCTATATTTACGCACTGTTGGAATAATGCTATTGTGGGACAATTCATCTTTAGAAATGACATAAATTTCACCAATGCATCCAGGCTGAGGCAGAGCTAGCATTTAATGCAAAATTGAGGATTTTGTTTATACTATTAACACTGTCAATTTAATTCTGCTATTGAACGTTTACAAGTCAGTGAATTCTGGATTATGTCAAGCTGCAGTTTGTCGTATGGTCCGAGATAGCAATGGCATTCTGTGTTCACTGAAGAATGACTGACAGGAGCAGTTTCACTTGGCAGAAGCATATTTCCTGCTGGACAATCACAGTGTAGTGCTGACAGCAACTATGGAGAATGCCTAAGCCCAGATTTCTCAGCTAGAAAAGGAAAAACAGCAGCAATTTGGGAACGTACTGGGGGAGAAGGAGAAAATTAATTGCTAACCGCACTTTACATCAGAGAGCTTTGCAAGATTTATCCCATCAACCAGTTTCCTTTAGATATATACCATGAAAGTGGTAGTTATTCCACGAAATAAAAAATGTTGACTATTTTTACACGAAGTAAATGAAGTAATGGTTCAGTGACATCAGACTAAGGCTTTTAATTTAGATTGTTGGAGGAAGTGATTTTTTTAACTAATGGTTTCATATGAAGTTCAAGATCAATTGTATGCTATCTTTGGCATAAACATGGAACATTCTGAAACCTTCTACATTATAATACTTTGTAGTTAGTTCTGTTTTAAAGGCTGGCATAATATGAAGTTCAGTTTTACAACTTAGATTTCTGATTCTAAGCAAAATTTTTAATGGCCAGGATCAAAACAGTGATCATCACTTTATCAAATTAAAAATTAGTTACACTGTTCTATGAAAAATAACCAAACCAATATTTTTTTTAAGTCTTTTTACCTACATCTTGATATAACCTGATTAAATCCTAAACCCAAGAAGTATAAATGGTTCAATGTAGAATAGTTAATTTATAAGCCAAGTGAGCAATGTTCTAAAATAATTCTTTCAAAATATTATTCTTTTGAATTCAGAATTGACTTGTGTCCTATGTGAGGAGCAAAATTTGAAACAGATGTTTCTAGGTATAAACAGTAATATGTTTGTTACTAAATCAGGGCATGGTGTTTTCCTTGTTAAAAACAAACATGCACCTGAAAATATATGACAGATATCTGTGCTGAGTGACAGGAATGCAATTTACTACTGTAGTGGTGAAAATGTTTATAAAAACAAACACAAGCATAATGTACATCAAAATTTTGAGTCGTCTAGACAGAGCAGTTAGGGGGAAACTGTTCCCATTGGTGGAAAGATCAAGAACCAGAGGACACTGGTTTAAGCTAACTGGCGAAAGAAGCAATGCCGACATGCACAAAAACTTTTTCACACAGTCAGTGGTTAGGATCTGAAATTCACTGCCTGAGGGTGTGGTGGAGGTAGGTTCAATTGAGGCTTTCAGAAGAGAATTGGATCATTATCTGGAAGAGGAAAAATAATGCAGGTGTATAGAGAAAAGGCAGTGACACTAGGTGAATTCCTCCCTCAGAGGGCCAGCACAGACACGATGAGCTAAATGGCCTCCTGTGATTCTATGCTTTTTATAGATAGATTATATTTAATGTTGTCAAGTCTTTTATTTGGAGGGATACTAATTATTGCTCTATTTCACATGGTCTCACATTACATAAAGACAGACCTGCATTTGCACAGCATCTTTCATGACCACTGCATGCCGCAAATCTCTTTGCAACCAGTAATTCTGAAGTTCAGTAACTGTTGTAATGTAGGAAACACAGCAGCAAATTTGCACACAACTCCCATAAACTATGTGACAATGACCAGATAATCTGCTTCTTTATGGTATTGATTGTGGGCTAAATATTGGCCAGAACACCAGGGATAACTCCCTTGGTCTTCTTCAAAATATTGCCATGGGATCTTTGACATCCTTTGCAGGCAGATGAAGCCTCGACTTAACATCTTATCTGAAACACGTCATCTCTGACAGTGTAGTGCTCCGTCAGTACTGCAGTGGGAGCACAGCACTGGAGTGTCAGACTTGATTTTTGTGCTCAAGCCCCGGATTGGGTCTTGAACTCGAAACCTCATGATTCAGGTTGGCCATTTGGTAAACAGTGAGGTTGAGTGTCTTGGGCTACAGGAAGATATAGGCGGGATGGTCAAATGGGCAGATAAGTGGCAGATGACCCTGAAAAGTGTGAGGTGATACACTTTGGAAGGAGTACTTTGACAAGGAAGTATTCAATAAACGGCATGACACTAGGAAGTTCTGAAGAACAAAGGGGCCTTGGCGTATGTCCATAGATCTCTGAAGGCGGAGGGGTGTGTTAGTGGGGTGGTGAAAAAGGCATATGGAACACTTGCCTTTATCAATCGAGGCACAGGTTACAAAAGTAGGGAGATCATGTTGGAGTTGTATAGAACCTTGATGAGGCCACAGCTGGAGTACTGTGTGCAGTTCTGGTCACCACATTATAGGAAGGATGTGATTGCACTGGAGGGGGTGCAGGGGAGATTCACCAGGATGTTGCCTGGGATGAAATATTTAAGTTATGAAGAGAGGTTGGATAGACTTGGGTTGTTTTCGTTGGAGCAGAGAAGACTGAGGGGCGACCTGATCGAGGTGTACAAGATTATGAGGGGCATGGACAGGGTGGATAGGGAGCAGCTGTTCTCCTTGGTTGAAGGGTCAGTCACAAAGGGACATAAGTTCAAGGTGAGGGGCAGGAGGTTTGGGGGATGTGAGGAAAAACTTTTTTACCTAGAGGGTGGTGACAGTCTGGAATGCACTGCCTGGGAGGGTGGTGGAGGCGGGTTGCCTCACAGCCTTTAAAAAGTACCTGGATGAGCATTTGGCAGGTCATAACATTCAAGGCTATGGGCCAAGTGCTGGTAAATGGGATTAGGTAGGTAGGTCAGATGTTTCTCACGTGTCAGTGCAGACTCGATGGGCCAAAGGGCCTCTTCTGCTCTGTGATTCTGATTCAGAGGTAAGAATGCTACCAAATGGCCTAAGACTGACGCACATTAATTATCTATTATTACAAATTTAAATTTATTGCAACTATGGACATCAAAGGAATTTTGAAGGATTTACAATAACTGGATTTGAAGATGGCCTTTCATTGGAATTTTCCCGCTCATTTGCAGTCACAAATCCATGGAAACCCTGGGAAAATAGTGCCAAATGCAATGTTTGTGGAAATTCATCCCCTTTGTTGCAGGTCATTAGTTCATTCAGGATTGTAATTGAAATTATAACATCTCCTGGTCTTTTCAACACTGGTTATGTCTTACACTATGGTTTCAGCTTTATTATTAGGGTATCTACTATATAGCTCGTTTGGATATCATACAACCATTTATCATATGTTCCAATGCTCCTATTTCAGTGCAAAGGATTCCGGCTGTTCCAGGTGATAAAGTACTTCTAAATGAAAATACAGGAGCCAAAAATCAGATTGCTATATATTTTCTCAAAAGTATCACTTCATCGCATTTCCTATTTTTGGTCCCTATCACATGATTGGAATCAATAGAGAGAGAATGTTATTAGATAAGTGATTAATGACATTTCTCTGGACTACAACTACAAACATGTCTGTTTTGGTGCTGAAAGTCAGTTCACTGAATTCAGAATAATTCCATTAGGGTGCAGAGTAATAAAGAGACTAAAACGCCCCAAGCTTTATTCATTTCTCAAATAAATAAATCATGTGTTTTCTTCTTCCTTGCGTTATTTTAGTGCATATACTTAAATTGCATTTCAACTTTCCAGGAAGCACTGATTGAAGGTAATACAGTGTGAAGATAATGTCCATGACAATCAGCACAGAAAGGCTAGTAACAATCTCCAAATACACTGAATGTTTTATTTATCTGCAATGAGCAATGTACGTTCGTTAAGTGACACATGTTGAGTAGTTGAGATTGAGCCAATGAACTTGCTTTGAGTTGCTTGGCAATCTCTAAGTTGTTGCCCATACAGAAGAAATCCAGGCTCAAATGGAATTTCTTTAAAATTATGACACTCATGGCCAGGTTTATTCATAACAAATCTGAATAACTTTGAGGTTTGTTACCACTAGCTTTAAAAGAAAGACTTCCAATTATATAGCACCTTCTTTAATGATCTCAGGACATCTCAAAGTGCTCTACAGCCAATTATGTACTTTTTTTGAAGTGCAGTCACTGTTGTGATGTAGGAAACGTAGCAGCCAAGCTCCCACAAACAGCAATGTGATGACGACCAAATAATCTGTTTTTGCGATGTTGTTTGAGGGATAAATATTAGCCAAGACATCGGGTTAACTCCCCTACACTTTTCTGAAGTAGTGCCATGGGATCAATTACATCGACCTGAGCCACAGAAGGGGCCTCAGTTTAATGAACTGTCTCATTAGAAATTCAGCATCTCCAGTGCAGTATTTCCCTCTTTATTGCACTTGAGTGCCAGCCCTTATTTTTATGTTCAAGACTGGAGCAGGGCTTGAACCAACAACATTCCAATTCAGAGGCAAGACTGTTACCAACTGAACTGACACTGTGTTGAAGGTTATGCATGCAACAAACTACGAGGAAGGATATGCATGCAACAACAATTGAAAATGAGATTGGTTCTGCCTATAAAGAATATAGAGCCACCTTTGCAGAAAATACAATGTAACCGATGATAAGTCATAATTGGTGTTTTGGAAACAGAGGACAGGAATACGCCATTCAACACCTTGAGCCTGTTCTGTCATTCAATTAGATCAATACCTTAACTCTCCACCTACATGCCTTCATTCCATAACCCTTAATGCTCTTGCTTAACACAAATCTATCAAGTTAACCTTTAAGCAGTTAGGTTGAATAGAAATCCATATATGCACCCCTCCCAATAGCACAGTAGATAATGCACAATAGGGTCTGATACTATGCCATACAGACCAGGAAGTTCCTAGGTTTGATTCATGACCTGAACTGAGTCAGGTCAATAATGGAATTAGTATGCAATATCCAATCAGGGGGGTTAAAAGATGTACAATGGATGTTTGTTTACAAAATGTTTTATTGGGCCATAACTAAATTAAGCCATTTAGCATCATATCCTGTGCCACTCTTGACAGGCATGGATAGTTTGTGCTGCGTGAGAGAGAGCAAGTCATGCCTTAGCATTGTCAAAGCCTAATTCAGCTGATGGTGGTTTTGGAAGGAGCACAGCATTACTTTAAATGTAATCAATGTTGAGGCAGAAAGTATGACAAGACTCTACATGCATAGGTGGATGAAGGAAAAGGTGTTCAAATGGATATGGGAACAGAGTGGGTGAATGCAATTAGAGTCACGTACTCGAATATAGGATAAATGATGAGAGACTGATTGGGCCAAACAGCCCATGTTGTAACTTCTATGTATTTAAAGCAATCACTCAAGGAAGACTGCATCATATAGTCTCTTAGTAGTGTGCACAGGATCAAAAAGAACATTAGGATATCTGGACATTGATAAGCTGAGCAGAAAACCTTACTCCGGTCACATATCCAGTAGCATAAATTAATGGATATTTGAGCCTTTCAATTTTGTTTGAATATAGTATCAGCAGTCAAGAGCCTGATATTAGTTTAATTCTCTGCACTTTCTATTAAATGACTCTTCCTTACTCCCAGCATTTACCTTCCACAGTAATGGCAAGCAATATTCGTGCCACACAAGTGCCAGACAATGACTACCTCGAACAAGAGAGTCTAACCACCTCCCTTTGACAATCAACAGCATGTCACTGCATCTCCCACCATCAATATGCTGGGGGCTGGAGGTTGCGGGGGGGTGGATGTCACCATTGACCAGAAACTTAATGGGCCAGCCACATAAATACTGTGGCTACAATACCACATCAGAGGCTGGGAATTCTGCAGAATCCTGACTCCACAAAGCTTTCCCACCATCTACAAGGAACAAATCAGGATAATGGAATACTCTCTACTTGCCTAGATGAGTGCAGCTTCAACAAAACTCGAAGAATGCCAGGGACAATGCAATCCACATGACTGACACCCCATTCACCACAGTGGTGCCCCATCTATCACTTTAAACATTCACTCCTTCCACACTAATGCACCGTGGCTGTCATGTGTACCATCTACCTCTGCCGTCTAGAAGAATAAAGTCAGCAGGCACATGGGAACACCACAACCTGCAAGTCCCTACTTGGAGATATATCCTGATCCTTCATAATCACTGGATCAATATGCTGGACCTTATCTAACAGTGCTTTGGATTTGCCTACACCACAAGGACTGTAGCAGTTCAAGAAAGTGGCTCACCGCCATCTTCTTGAGGACAAATAAATGCTGGCCTTGCTAGTGATTCCACAACCTGTGAGCAAATTGAAAAATTCAGAGACAAAAACAGAAACAGAAATACCTAGAAAAACTCAGCAGGTCTGGCAGCATCAGTGGAGAAGAGCACAGTTAACGTTTCGAGTCCTCATGACCCTTCAACAGAACTAAGTAAAAATAGGTAAGGGGTGAAATATAAGTTGGTTTAAAGGGGGAGGGGGGGGGAGGGTTGTTGGGACAAGCAGCCAGTGATAGGAGCAGATAAACAAAAGATGTCACAGACAAAAGAACAAAGAGGTGTTGAAGGTGGTGATATTATCTAAAGGAATGTGCTAATTAAGAGTGGAGAGCAGGACAAGCAAGGTACAGATAGCTCTAGTGGGGGTGGGGTGAAATAAGACTAAAAGGGCATAAAAGGTATAGATAAACGATGGGTGGAAATACATTTAAAAATAATGGAAATAGGTGGGAAAAGAAAAATCTATATAAATTATTGGAAAAAACAAAAAGGAGGGGGAAGAAACGGAAAGGGGGTAGGGATGGAGGAGAGAGTTCAAGATCTTACATGAAGTAATCACTCCTTAAATTTAAGTCATGTCTTCAATGATTTCAGATAATTCTAAGAATGCAGGTTTGCCTATCAAATAGTATTTTATGGTTTGCTCAGATAAAATGTCCAACCAGCAACAATAGTGAGTGGAAAATGTTTTAACAAAGAGGTTTTTCTCATCAAAAACATTTTGTTGACGAAGTAAAATTATATCCTAGTCCTCCATGAAGATGCAACATGAAGACTAGATAGATGTTAGCAACCATGCATTAACAAACAAGCACACACATGAATACGCACAGAGAAATATGAAGTTCCTTTAGTACGAAGGGCAGAGCATGCTGCATTTACAACTAAGGACTGCAATTTCCTCCAGAACGACTCTATGAAGCAAATCCACACAATAAAGGGAATCACTGACCAGCAATGCAATGGATAGGATGCTAGGAATATTAATGAAACAATCAAGCGACTTCACTTGAAACTAGGTGGAGCATATGTTTATAGATTCAGATTTTGAAGTCGCGTTTATATTGTGCTAGTGCTGCCAACTCCCAACATGCAGATCCTCTATAGCGGGTGGTATTAGCAGACTGTAAAAGCAGTTTAAACATACCTTATGTGAAGAATGCCTTTGTTTTACCTTAGTCTCACTCATAACTCAGGTTTCCTACCAATATTAACAGAGAGGGAACTGAAATTTAAATATTAATGACCAAAGTTATTGAGAACTTACTCAAAAACTGACTGTTCAAAGTGAGCTGGGGCCAGCCCAGCTAGAGTACTTCAAGAACAAGAAGAAATGGAGAGACAATGCGGGTATTTCCAAGTGCTTGATTCAACTGGAGACTTGCTTCAACATTAACCGACTCCAAGAACTTACTTCACCATGGCGGTCGACTGAGAGAGTGAGGAGTGCTGGTACCAGCCACTGCTGGAGCTGCACAACAGGGGCAAGGTGCCCAAGGAGTGGAGGGGACAGAAACCAGGAAGTCCCCACTTCAACCACCGCCATCGGCAGCCTGGCAGCGGGAGACTGAAAGTCTCCTGGGGCCAGCCATAGTTATGATTGGGGGATTTTGCAGAGTAATCCAGAAACCCAGGCTAATGCTCTGGGGACATGGGTTCAAATCCCACCACAGCAGCTGGTTGAATTCAATTTTTTTAAAAAATCTGGAATTGAAAGCCAGTCTCAGTAATGGTGACCATGAAACCATTGTGGATTGCTGTTAAAAACCCATCTGGTTCACTTATACCCTTTAGGGAAGGAAATCTTCCTGGCCCTTACCTGGTCAAGCCCACATGAGCCTCCAGGCCCACAGCAATGCGATTGACTCTAAATGCTTTCTGAAATGGCCTAGTAAGCCAAGGGCAATCAGGGATGGGCAACAAATGCTGGCCTTGCCAACAGCACCCACGGCCCACAAAAGAATAAGTTTTTAAAAAGTAAGCACGGGAGAGATGGAGCTGCTCCTCCAATCAGTGATTCTGCCTCTCCCACGCTTGCTGTTCCTCCAATCGCAGATTCCATCTCTCCTGCCCTTGCTGTTCCGCCGATGAAAGATTCTGTATCTGGAGTAGCAAAAGCAGGAATGAGGGAACCCATGATTAAACTGCAAGCATGGGAGAGACAGAATCTGTGATTGGAGGGCCAGTACAGTCTCTCCCGCACTTGCTGCTCCTCCAATCACAACTCTGCAGCCAGTTCCTACTGTCACCAACTGACAGAGTCGGGTTTTTTTCAAACCCTGAAGGTTAGAACATACATTTAAATAGCGGATTTCAAAACACCAATTTCAGAAATCTGCCAAAGACAGAAATTTCTCACCCTGGAAGGCTTCTGCCAACTGTCAGCTGAAGTTATGATGGGAAATGAGGGGTGTGGAATTCTCCGAGAGGCGGAGGGTTTAAACCATCAAATGCGTGAAACACGATCCTAATCCTCCGCACATATGCCTATTTCCATTTTTAAAGCAGGTTTCATGGAGTCAGTGTCCTGTCGTTGAAAGTTGGGTTGCTTCATTAACATATTTAAATCAGACTCCCATTGTGCAATTGGGAAACTGATTTAAAATGCCTTGCTGCCAAGTGTTTCCCAGGGGTCAGGAAACCCAGCAATGAAAGGGAGGCAGGAGCAGCCAGCTCCACATCATAACTGCCTTTTTCAGTGTTCTTTATCAGTGAGGGGGAACAGCTATTTTCCCCAATCCCCTCAAGGAGGCCTTCAGCCTTTCCTCTGCCAATTGCAGTACCTCTCTCAATCATCGACCTCTCCCTCCTTAACCCTAGATGTGCCCCTCTCCATCTGCCATTATGCCCTTACTGCCAGGTGTCCAACCTTACCCACTCACTGCCCCACTGGTTAATTTTACTCCTCTTGATTGCCAGGAACCATCCCGTGACAGCTTCATCAGCCATTTCAGGTCTCCCCTCACCAACCTGCCCTCCAGTAAATATTGAGGCCATAATTTTTACTTATGTACAGAAATATGGGGAAGGTATAAGCTTTTCCAAACAAACACTGGGCAGAGAAATTAGCCAAAAGGCACCAAAACGTGCTTCCATCCAATTAAGTTGCAACAAAGAGCCACACAATGATAATTTGAGGGGGTAGATCCCGATTGAGTTTTTATTCAATCAGGGATTGATCTGTAGGTTTTGAGGAAAGATTCTTTCAGACCATTATTGTCTTGCAGATTTGGTTGTTATATCATTTAGATTTAAATTTCATTCTAATTTCTTATCAGTTCTTATGCATATATTTCACAAGTTTTTTTTTTAAATTGCTCACAAACCAATCATTTTACTATTTATTTTGAGTATGTGCGTCATTTTTAATAAGAATGTGTTACTTGGAAGTTAATTTTGATTTAACAAATGTGTTTACTAAGTTTTATTCTAGGAAATGCACAAGTGTCAGAAGAACAAGGAGTCTCTCGAGGTGCTGAAAAGCTGTTAAAATCAATATTAAGAATAATATTTTGGGATTCGGAAATAGAATGCAAGATAACTGTTACCACACTTGATTAGCAAATTAATATGCAATGAATACATGACTACATTAAAGCCATATACATTGCCTGCTGCCATTATTTTCAATAGGCAAACACAATAATTAATTCAGAGGCTACAAGGCACTATTTCCAGAATTTCACAAGATTTAGTTTTATTTGAATCTTCCTTTTCTATTACATGTAACTGACTTAAATATCTATATCGACTTTGAAATATACACCTCATGAGAAGTCATGTGCAAAATGTCAAGTATCTGAAAAGAGAATAAATGGCACCTTACAGTCAAATTTACCAGGTCATTCAACCACAACCCCATTTAATTTGGTGGGAGTCTGGTGGGGTGCTGTGGAAATTTTTTTTTATAGAATCAACTCCCTTTTTAAAGGAGGCTATGGATCATACCAAGGATCCACACCCCGTCCCCAGATACTGGGCAGGCACTGGAGTTACTGGCAGCATGGGGTAGCTGGGCATCTGAAATATGCCATTTTTAATCACAAATACACATCAGCAAATCAGGTGCCCTTGTCCTGACCCCACATAATCTGGCAGGGCTAGCACTGGAAGGAACCAGCAGCTGTGATCCTAACATGAACGCTGAGAATGCACCCTATGTATATTCAGGCAATTGTTTGATTGTAACCTGTTGCTCGAAATTAACAAAGCATTAGACAATCTACAAACTTAGCTCACCAAGGCACAATTAAATTCTGATTGACTCTAGGACCTATTGAGCTTCCTCATAAAGGACATTATAATTTGCAACTAATCATCATAATCATGTGCCAGGCCTCCAGAATATCTATGAACAAAACTATGGAGGTTTGGCTAATAGATATATATAGATTGCTGAAGAAAATAAAGTTTTTTCAATAAAAATGATGGAATTGGGAGACACACTACAGGAAGTATTGTTGTTACACGTTTCTCACCACTATTTTTTGTCTTGTTTTTGAGTGCATCACAAATAAATGAGGTGCTGCTTATATCCACCACTTTATTTAACATGACGTATGCATTGGAAAAGGAGTGAAGAGGTGGAACCAGATGTGTAGAACATTGAGCAAAATAATTCAACAAGGTGTAATAAATGCACTTTGTACACAAACCCTATAGATAATATGTACGTGTATGTGTCACTGTTATAACAAGTTAAGCGCTGCTCAAAATATACACGAAATATCTATCTATACATTGATTAAACATTTTGCATAGTCTGCACAGGTCCTATCCACAGCAATAACTTGAAATTTAACAACAAAAGCTTATACTTATATAGTACCCTTAACACAACATAACATCCCAAGGTTTGTCACAGGAGCATTATAAAACAAAATATGACACTAAGCCACATAAGGAGATATTTGATATTAGGTCAGATGGCCAAAAGCTTGGTCAAAAAGATAGGTTTTAAGAAGTATCTTAAAGGAGGAAAGGAGGTAAAGACTAACGGTGGAGCAATTAAATTCAGGGATGCTCAAGATGCCAGAATTAGGTAAACACAGATATCTTGGAGGGTTGTGGGGCTGGAGGAGATTACAGCGATGGTGGGGTGGGGGGAGGGGGGAGGATGTTGGTGGGGTGTAGCCATGAAAGGATTTCAAAACAAGGATGAGAATTTTATAATAAAGACATTGCTTGATCGGGAACCAGTGTAGGTTTTTGAGTACAGGGTGATAGGTGAATGGGACTTGGTGCAAATTAAGGTGAATGGGACTTGGTGCAAATTAAGACAAAGGTAACAGTTTTGGATGACCTCAAGTTTGTAGAGGATAGAATGTGGGAGGCAATCCAAGATTGAACTGGAATAGTCAAGTTGAGAGATAACAAAGGCATGAATGAGGGTTTCAGGAGTAGAGGAGCTGAGGCAGGGGCAAACTCGGGTGATGTTATGGAGCTGGAAATAGGCTGAGTGATGGCACACATGTGATCAGAAGCTCATCTTGGGGCTAAATATGAGACCAAGGTTGCAAACAGGCTGATTTAGTTTCAGAAAGTTGCTTGCAGCTAGTGGCTAGGAAATGGTGTTTGGAGCAGAAGTGGAAATGGCTTTAGTCTATCCAATATTTAATGGGACAATATTAACAACATTAAGAGTACACATTCTCAGGAAGCCTTTTTTTTCCCTCACCTTGTAATTGCGGCAAAAGCAGAGGAGGCTTGCGAAGGTTAAACCAAATTTACAACAGCAAGTTGTTTTTATAGCTTGTTAATGTAACAAAACATTGTAAGAATCCTCATATAGGAAAGTGTGGACCCTGAGCAGTGATAAATAAATTAGAAGAGACAATTGAAGATATGGTTGGAAATATTTTTAAGGAAACTTTTAAAAGCTAGTGTAATGTAGATGTTTTGGAAGGGAAAACAAGAGATTAGAGCCAAAGCTGAAAACTCTGCCAGCAGTTGAAAAGCTGTAGAAAGGGGGTTGCACAGGAAGCCAAAAGAATCAAAGGGAGTGGCAAAAGGGAAATCCATGTATAATCGTTCATAATTTAATTACATAATGGAGTGCGACTTATTTGGTCAATTTAAGAAATCGCAACCTCTTTGTCCTTGGACAAATTGACAAAATATTGAGCTACAATCCACAAAGCATGATAATAATCCTGGAATTTCATAGTAAAAATGGAATTTCACCTTTTTGGATTTGTTCCTTTTTGTAGAACTTAACTTCCTTATGCAAATCTTGCTTAAATATTTCAACTATTAGTAAACCATTATCCAGATGCTTATTGAGTGATGATATATGTGGTTAAGGGTGATTACTGATTATTTTAAAGTAACAGGTAGAATTTTTAAAAATTCTCCTTGAGAGTGAGTGAGACAGGTTTGGAAAAATTTCTTTACAAGAAGGGTTGTTGGAGCATGGAGTGCATTGTCACAAGTGGCTGAGGCAGAGATCACTGCATCAACAGTTGAAGCAGAGGGGAGAGAGCAAAGCAGTGGTACTGGTTTTGGAATACTCTATCAAAGAGCCAGCAGATATGATTGGCCAAATGGATTATTTCTATGCTGTAAGCTTCTGTGGTTCTAGATGTACCCAAGGTTGCATACTGCAAAATTTTAGTCATTAATAGCTATTGAACTATTTAACTCAGTAAGGCAGAAATATGCTATAAAAAGACATGTTCATAGACCAAAACAGTTAACAACATACAGTGCCCAGGGTATAGCAGGCATTTTAGCAGGCATATCACATTCACATTAAAAGTAACAACTGGTATAAAGGGGTAGCGCTATGGCAGCACTTCTTTCTGATCGGAATTTGTTTTGAAGAATTTCTCCTTGCTTTCCCTGTTATCAACTGGCAGCAGCTAAGGATAATCTTTTTTAAGTTCATCACTGAATCTTGCACAGTCTCCTGAAATTTCTCAGTCCAGATTTGAGTTGATCCACTTATTCTATTTCTCTTCCATTGATAGGTCTTTCAGCTCTTGGAACCGAGATTTTCATACTATCTGAGGTTATGTTTTAGCCAAACTGACAGCTTATAAATTCTATTTGGTACCACTGGGAGATTATCCCTATTCTTAGCAATAATATAAATCAAGGATTGCTAAATTATGTGTGTAATAGCCTCTTAGCATGAAGACAATTTGACTTATCAAACAAGATCTTGATTCTTGCATTTAGTACACCTTAATGAGATGTGAACTCATGAGTAAACACAGCTGCTTCTGCCCAAAATAAATGCAGTACTTCAAATGCTATAAGCAGCAACTTTCAAAATGATGTTATTGCAAATGGATAACGGTCATCTTTTTTGGCCAAGGTAAGTGACTGCCTGTTTTGAAAGTGGACATTTTAAGTAGTTGGGACTGTAGTTGAAATATATTTTGTTGCATAGCATGGTCTCCCATGAATTGGTGGACATGTTTCACCTCTTCAGGTATGCTTTGAGGGCATCTTTAAACCGTTTCCACTGTCCTCCTGAGAGTCTCCTGCCATGACTGAGTTCAGAGTACAGCAGTTGCTTCGGGAATCTACAGTCAGGCATACAAATGACAAGTCCCCCCCCTCCGCAATGGAATGGTTGAGTGATTAGCACCTCTGCTTGGGAGGGGATGCTGATTTTGGAGCATCTTTCTTGCCACCAGATATACTTCTGCAGTGTTTTGAGGTACCTGCTATAGGTCGTCCAAGTCTCCAAGGCATTTAGGAGCATGGAAATCACTACTGCCTGGTAAATCATGATCTTAGTTTCGAGGTTAAGATTGCGGTCTTCAAAAAATCTTTTCCTTAGTTGGCTGAAGGCTGAGCTGGCACATTGGAGGCAATGATGAATCTTGTCGTCTATATGTGCCGTCAAAAGGAGACTCCCAAAAGATGGAAAATAGCCCATATTTTCCAGGAACGCGATGCTGATCTCAATCGACAGGGAAGTGTTTTGCTGTGGGGGCTGGTTGGAAGAGGTCCTTAGTTTTCTGGGTGTTCAATTAAAGGCCCATATTCCTGAATGCCTTGGAGAAGGAGTCAATAATGACCTGGAGCTCAGTTTCTGAGTGAGTGCGCACACAATGTCATCTGCATATTGAAACTCTATGGCCAACCATGTCAAAGGCCGCAGACAGATCGAGAAGGATGAGGAGGGACAGTTCATCATCATCAGAGCCACACAGGATGTCATTTGTGACTTTGATAAGAGCAGTTTTGCGGGGGCAGGAACATGATTGGAGGATTTCAAATATGGAGATGATGGTGTAGTGGTATTGTCGCTGGACTAGTAACCCAGGGGACCCAGGTTCGAAACCCGCCACGGCAGATGGTGGAATTTCAATTAAAAAGTCTAAATGATGACCATGAAACCATTGTCGATTGTTGTAAAAGCCCATCTGGTTCACTAATGTCCTTTAGGGAAGGAAATTTGTCGTCCTTACCTGGTCTGGCCTACATGTGACTCCAGACCCAGGTCAATGTGGTTGACTCTTAAATGCCCTCTGAAATTGCCTAGCAAGCCAATCAGTTGTATCAAACCGCTACAAAGTCTCAAAAAAAGAAATGAAACTGGACGGACCACTGGCATTGACCTAGGCATCGGAAACTACAATGGCAATCTCAGCCCTGTTGACCCTACAAAGTCCTCCTTAACAACATCTGGGGTACTAGTGCCAAAACTGGGAGAGCTGTCTCACAGACTAGTCAAGCAACAGCCTGACATAGTCATCCTCATGGAATCATATCTTACAGATAATGTCCCAGACACCACTGTCACCATCCCTGGGGATGCCCTGTTTCACCGGCAAGACAGAGGTGGTGGCACAGTGGTATACAGTCGAGAGAGAGTTGCCCTGGGAGTCCTCAGCATTAACTCCAGACCCCATAAAGTCTCATGGCATTAGGTCAAACATGGGCAAGGAAACCTCCTGCTGATTACCACCTACCGCCCTCCCTCAGCTGATGAATCAGTACTCCTCCATGTTGTACACCACCTGGAGGGAGCACTAAGGGTGGCAAGGACGCAGTATGTACTCTGGGTGGGGGACTTCAATATCCATCACCAAGAGTGGCTTTGTAGTACCTCTACCGACCAAGCTGGCCAAGTCCTAAATGACATAGCTGCTAGACTGGGTCTGTGGCAGGTTGTGAGGGAGCCAACAAGTGAGAAAAACATACTTGACCTCATCCTCACCAACCTGCCTGCCGCAGATGCATATGTCCATGACAGTCTTAATAAGAGTGACCACCGCACAGTCGGTGTGGAGACAAAGTCCCGCCTTCGCATTGAGGATACCCTCCATTGTGTTGTGTGGCACTACCACTGTGCTAAATGGAGTGGATTTCGAACCGATCTAGCAACTCAAGACTGGGCATCCATGAGGCACTGTAGGCCATCAGCAGCAGCAGAATTGTACTCAAACACAATCTGTAACCTCACAGCCCAGCATATCCCTCACTCTACCATTACCATCAAGCCAGGGGATCAACCCTGGTTCAATGAAGAGTGCAGGAGGGCATGCCAGGGGCAGCACCAGGCATACCTAAAAATGAGGTGTCAACCAAGTGAAGCTATAATACAGGATGACTTGCGTGCCAAACAGCATAAGCAGCAAGTGATGGTCAGAGCTAAGCAATCCCACAACCAATGTATCAGATCTGACCTCTGCAGTCCTGCCACATTCAGTTGTGAATGGCTCACTGGAAGAAGCAGCTCCACAAATATCCCCATCCTCAATGATGGAAGAGCCTAGCACATCAGTGCAAAAGATAAGGCTGAAACATTTGCTACAAACTTCAGCCAGAAGTGCCAAGTGGATGATCCATCTCGGCATCTTCCAGAGGTCCCAGCAGGCTTGTGCTCCAAAATTTGCCACGCCCCTGGCCAAGCTGTTCCAGTACAGCTATGACACTGGCATCTACCCGGTTATGTGGAAAATTGCCCGGGTGTGTCCTGTACACAAAAAGCAGGATAAATCCAACCTGGCCAATTACCGCCCCATCAGTCTGCTCTCAATCATCAGTAAAGTAATGGAAGGAGTCACCAACAGTGTTATCAAGCAGCACTTGCTTAGCAATAACCTGTTCACTGATGCCCAGTTTGGGTTCTGCAAGGTCCACTCAGCTCTATCGTCATTACAGCTTTGGTTTAAACATGGATAAAAGAGCTGAACTCCAGAGGTGAGGTGAGAGTGACTGCCCTTGACATCAAACTCTTTCGAGTTATCAACAGTCACAGATTGCAACTCTTTTGAGTACAATCACAGTTCTTGGTTTTCCGGGAGTGGGACATGAACCCACAACCCTCTGATTCAAAGGCGAGGGTGCTATGAACTGAGCCACAGCTGACACCTCTGCCCCTTGACATCAAGGATGCACTTCACAGTGTGTGGCATTAAGGAGCCCGTGCAAAATTGGAGTCAATGGGAATCAGCTGGAAAACTCTCTGCTGCTTGGAGTCATACCGAACACAAAGGAAAATGGTTGTGGTTGTTGGAGGTCAGTCATCTTAGTTCCAGGGCATCACTGCAGGAGTTCCTCAGGGTAGTGTCCTAAGCCCAACCACCTTCAGCTGCTTCATCAATGACCTTCCTTCCATCATAAGGTCAGGAGTGGAGATGTTCGTTGATGATTGGACAATGTTCAGCGCCATTCGTGACTCCTCAGATACTGAAGGAGTCCATGTCTAAATGCAGGAAGATCAGGGCAATATCCAGGCTTGGGCTAACAAGTGGCAAGTAATATTGTCTGACACTTGTGTGGCATGAATGACCATCTCCAACAAGAGAGAATTCAACCATCACCCCTTGATGTTCAATAGCATTACCATCACTGAATCCCTCACTATCAACATCCTGAGGGCTACCACTGATCAGAAACTGAACTGGACTAGCCAAAGAAATACTGTGGCTACAAGAGCAGGTCAGAGGCTAGGAATCGTGTGACGAGCAACTCACCTCCTGACTCCCCAAAGCCTGTCCCACCATCTACAAGGCACAGTATGATTGAATAGTCCCCACTTGCCTGGGTGAGTGCAGCTTTCACAACACTCAAGAAGCTTGACACTGTCCAGGCCAAAGCAGCCACTTGATTGGCACCACATCCACAAACATTCACACCGTCTACCACCGACACACAGTGGCAGCAGTTTGCACCATCGTCCAAACAGCAACTTCCAAACCAGTGCCCACTACCATCTAGAAGGACAAGGGCAGCAGGCACATGGGAACCTCACCGCCTGGAAGTTCCCCTTCAAGTCACTCATCATCCTGACTTGGAAATATATCACTGTCCCTTCACTGTCACTGGGTCAAAATCCTGGAACTCCCTTCCTAGCAGTACTATGGGTGTACCTACACCACATGGACTACAGCAGTTCAAGAAGGCAGCTTACCACCACCTTCTCAAGGGCAGCTAGTGGTGGGCAATAAAATGTTGGCCCAGCCAGCGAAGCCCACATACCATGAATGAATTTTTTAAAATGTTCCAGGAAAAGCATGCATAGACTTGGGAGTTGGCAACGCATTCAAGGACTTTGGAGATGAACAGAGAGGTTGGAGCTGGAATACTAGTTTGCAAGGATGGTGGAGTCAAGATTTGGCCAAAGGCTGAGCTGACACAATGGAGGCAATAATGAATTTCATCATTTATGTCTGCCTTCATCGAATGGAGGTTCCCAAAGTATGAAAAATGGTCCATATCATGAGAGGGGTGACAATGCCAAAATTGGTGAATCTTGTATCTTGTAGTCGAGAAGTTCTGGTTATTCTTAATATAGTCTTCTGGCCTTTGTTGCAAGAGGGACAGAATATGAAAGCAGGGAAGCCTTGCTACAATTGTATAGGACAGACCACAGATAAAGTACTGCACTCAGTTTTGGTCTCCTTAGTTAAGGAGGGATATACTTGTATTGGAAGCAGTTCAGAAAAGATTCACTAGGCTGATTCCTAGAATGAAGGGGTTGTCTTATGAGGAAAGGTTCAGCAGGTTAGGTCAATACTCACTGGCATTTAGAAGAAAGAGAGGCAATCTTATTGAAACATATAAACATAAGATCCCAAGGGTGCTTGATGGGGTAGATGCTGAGAGAATATTTTCCCTTGTAGGGGAATCTAGAAATACAGGGCACAGTTTCAAAATATGGGATTTCCCATATAAGATGGAGATGAGGAGGAATTTCTTCTCTCTTGTAATTCTCTGCCCCCAACAGCCGTGAGGGCTGGATCATTGAAAATATTCAAAGTCAAGTTAAACAGATTTTTGATCTACAAGGAAGTTGAGGGCTATGGGGGCCAGGCAGGAAAGTGGAGTTAAGGCTTCAATCAGATCAGCCATGTTATTTCTGCTTTTTTTTTGTGTTATGTTCTTATAGCAGAGAAGGTTAAGATGAGATTTGATAGAGGTGTTCAAAATCATGAACTGCTTTAATAAAGAAATAAGGAAACACTGTCCCCACTGGCAGAAGGATAGATAACAAGCGGACACAGATTTCTGGCGGTTGGCAAAAGAACCAGAAGTGAAATGAGGAAACTTTTTTTAAAAACACAGCAAGCTGGTGTGGTCTGAATGCACGGCCTTTAAAGGTGATGGAAGTAGATTCAGTCGTCACTTTCAAAAAAGAATTGGCTAAATATTTGAAAGGAAAAAATGGCTATGGAGAAAAAGCAGGAGAATGGAATTAGTTGGTAGCTGTACCAAAGATCTGGCATGATCTGGCTGAATTGCCTCCTTCGCTGCTATTTCTTTCTATTAATGAAATTTTATTCTAAAATGAACATATCACAAGAAACCAAAGCTTTAACTGTCCACCATATAACAGTAGGTACTAGATCTAACTGCAACATCTATTTATTCCAGCGTCCATTGAAAAAGTTCAGTATGCTTGATCTGTAGCGCCCATGACCTTTTAAATATCATCTGCAGTTATAGCTCACGACAAATTATATACCAACTATCTGACCAATTAATAATTCACACTTAAAATTATACCCATAGATTATTCTATTACTTCTTTCTTCGTCCAAAAGGGTCACTGATTATGTAAAACAGAATAGTGTAAAACTAATTCATTAGAGACAAGAACAAATCCAGTGACGTTAAGGAAGGAGCACAGATAATAACTCCTCTAATAATTTTTGTAAGACATCCCCAGGTTACAAAAAAATGCAAATTAATTGGATGGCAAATTAATCAATGTGTCAGCACCATGCTTTCAGATATCATGTTGTAACTTTAAAAATTATAAATACTTCTAATATTATTTTATATACTGAATGACTATAACTTAACAATTTATTGCACCTTGTTATTTGTTTTTACTAATTAAATGCATCTGTTGGCGGTTAAATAAATATACTTTACTCTGTACATAATACTCAGAAAATTACATAGAAATTACATCATGAAAACAGATCATTTGGCCCAACCAGTCCAAGTTGGAGTAAACCTTCCCATGAGTCCTAGTTCTACGTACTCATGGGCCAGGATTTTTCAGTTGGCGTGTGGGTAAAATGACACGCGATGACATCGGGCATGCGTCCCAACATCATCGTGCTGGTTCGTTCGGCGGGCGCGCACTGGAGTCGGCTGCGTGCCCACCGATAACTGATAATTAATGGTCTATTATAGCCATTACGAATTAATGTCATTATTTACGCTGCCCGTCCAACCTTAAGGTTGATGGGCAGGTGAAAAGGTCAAGCGGCCTTCACGTTTTTAGGGAACCTCATCCACGAGCGGGATGAGGTTTCCTATAGCTTTTACTACTTAAATAAAAATTTTATGTGAAAAATAAAAACATGTCCGTCTCATGTGACACAGTTACATGAGGGGACATGTCTCATTAAATTTTTAATTGTTGTAAAAAATGTTTTTACAAACTGCTTCATTCTCCGAGGCACGGAGCTGCCTCAGGGAGATTGAAGCGCTCTTTCATGCGCATGTGCGAAAGAGCGCTGGCCCCAACTCTCCCTCCTCACCCCCGCCCGCACAGGTAGCGCTGAGCGTGTATTACACTGGGCAGGCCTTAATTGGCCCACCTGCATAAAATGGCAGCTTGGAGCTGATCGTGGGTGGCAGTCGACTCCGCGATCGCCCCCGCCCGCTCCCGCCGAGCCCGCCCAACGTGGAAAAACTTCTGGCCATGCTTTATTTACACTATTATGAAAAGTATTTTGTTGCTTTTAAACAAGTGTCTATGAAGTAAATTCCAGTTTTTTTTTAAATTCACAGTCAATTGATTGGTTACTAGGCTATCAAAGTTTTGAGACATATACACATAAAACATAGCCTGAAAATTCCTGGCAATTCGCTCTGCCAGTCCAGGTGCTGCAGATCGCAACCCCCTTACCGCCCTGGCCCCAGGCTGGAGACCCAATTCCAAACCTCCATCCACAAAGACAGGGTTATTTGCACATCTGGGGCAGGCTGCCAGTGTTTGCAAAGGTGCATCAGCAGCACCCATCCTGGCCTGACCTGACCTGACCTGATCTGCCCTGCTAAGGCAGAAATGTGCCTTGTTGCTCTGCGTAACGTCTCCCTGAGGCCCAAATTGGCAGGAGAAAAAAAGTCCCACGAGTCTTCTGCTTCCAAGTGAGCCACTTTGCTGTTAAAGAGGAGAATCAATGCCCTCAGGATTGAATTAAGATTTGGGGCCTTCAATAAGCCTCAAAAGAGACTCATGTCATGTCTCTGAAGTATTAATGAGGGCATCAAGGAATTTCCCAGTAAGTCAGGGAACTCTCCCAACATATATCCTTGATGTTGGGGGGAGTGAAAATTGGTATGCATGTTGTATCAGTTGAAGAAATATATGTTTTTTTAGCAGTTGAGAGAGAGATGTTGGGGATTAACAGCACCTCAGGTGTTCCTGGGTATTGGCAGTACTGTAGGATAATTCCAAAGTGTGGCAGCACCACATTAGGGCTTTTGGCATTTGACAGCGCAGGATAAATCCTTTATCCTGACATCATCAGGGAGAAGGAATCTAGAGGTTCAAGTGCTGCCGAAGAGGAACCTGAGGTTTAGCAGCTGGGCAATAAGGGAGTTTTGTTCACTGGTGCATTCCTGGCATGTCATCAGCGAAGGGAAGTGAGAGAGATGGCACGGGCCTGACAGCATTGGGTGAGGTTGGTTGGGGAGACAGGGTCCCTGGTCTGGCAATACTACTTGCCAAACATGAGGCACCACCCTTCTAATGTGTTTTGGCTTATCAGCCGCCCTTAACCTTTCTGCCATTACGACTTGTACGCTCAGGTTCTCACCCCATTTTCAGCATTATCAATGGTTCTTGTCTTGAATCACTTAATGGCAAATTTTCTATTTTACCGTAACATTTTTCTGGTAGGTTTTAACAGGAAAGCTATTTTTATGTACATTTTTAACTTAACAGAGCCAAACTGACAGATAGCTGTAGATAGGGAGGGAGAGAAACAGAGCGGATAATTACAGCACCAATGTTTACATTGAGAATTCAATACAACTGTTTGTACAGTTGTACTGTCTACTTTTTTACCTGGCTACAATGGCTAAGAAAAAAACAAATTAACTTTCTAGGAAACAATCACAAGGCATTTGTTTCATTTTCCCTGAGTAGAACTCTCAAAAACATAGGCTGCGAAATTGGACAAGGCCCGAAGGGGAAGGTGCATTTTGGCTGCAGCAAGTGCTGGAAGCCCTCTTAAAAGCGATTTTAATTTTGGTCTGGGGAACACACAATAATGGTGCTGCATGGCAGAGAGTGGGCGCCAACGTTTTCTGAAGATGGTGTAGGAGTTCTAGAGGAAAAGATATGTCATCTATCCATCGGGGGCCAGGAGACCTTCCATACAAACTTTATGAAGGTCACTGTCAGGAGTCTAGGCCTGAGGACCTGGATGCAGTGCTGTAAAAAAAAATGTAATGATCTCACACAGGTGTTCAATGTCTAAAAGTGCATTTTCAAATGTTATATTCTACCAACTGCACCACTGACCTCACACACTACTCAATGCACAACTTCATCACACACTACCAAACACAACTCATACCTAACTTTCAGAGCTTCACCTCACCCTCACACACTTAGCAGTGCTGCAAACCACATACCCACACCTTACAGCTTGTATTCACTGCAAGCTATTTAACAATGACAGCCAATTCATCCAAACATATTGCACCACACTCACTGACACACTTCCTTCTCTCTCTTGCAGGATATCTTGGTGCATGACCAGGAGCAGCAGGTGATCACTGGTGGGGGAAGAGACTTGGCTGCATGCCCATACCCTGATGGTGGAGATGGTGCTCACCATTATTTGCACAGCCATGGCAGAGGCCTTGGCTAGCAGTGAGGCTGAAACCATTGAAGGTGACTGTATGCTCATAATTAATCTTCTTGCTCACATCCCACTTACTCCTCATCCCACAATTTCTTCAGATTTACAGACTGCAAATGGTGTAAGCATATAACTTTTGCTTTTACCCCAGCAACTGGTAGATCATATCAAACAGCACCTTGGGCAACGCGCAATAGGCAGAGTACCAGCAGTATTCAACCTAAATATGCTGCAAAACTCAGAACATAATATCTGACATTAGACGTGGATCTGCAATTGCGCAAACCAATTTAAGATTTATCAGTCGGGCTCGCAAAGTAGCTCACTCATGCTTGTGAGAAGCTACATATATTCATATGCAAGAACCTGCCCTCTTCAGACAAAAAGAGCACGCCCAGGCATTGCACGTTTTGTGAATTAAGCAAAAGCATGGGGGACAATATTTCCTTGGTACATTCTCCATGGCAATGCCTCAACTTGCCAACAAATCAGTGCCTTTTTCTCATGCAGTATAAATTGTTGCTCCCTTTGAAATTTGGCACTCTTGTGTCTATCCTGATGTGACCAAGACAAAAAGCTTCAAAAGCATGACTCTCTTTATCAGCAATACTCAAGTTCTGTGCTACTAAGTGACTATTTTGAAAAGGTAATGAAATAAAAATCAAGTACATGGCTAAAGGAACATATAAGCAATCATAGCCACAATTGTTCTGGAAATCTGAGGAGCGTAGAACAAAGTCAGTGGCTTTGATAACACGATGTGCACCAGATTTCATAACACCTCAACTGTTGTAAATTTCACCGTAAGCAACGCAGAGCAGATCGACTCATTATAAAAATGGTACAGTTGCATGTTCTAGTACTTCCTATCAGAGACATTTTAAAAGTCTGGGCTATTTTTTCAGCTGATCTGCTAAAATTTCAAAAAGCAGAGCAAAGTAAAAAGTCAAATTACCCATTAAAAAGAAACTGAACTGAACTGCTCAAAACATTTTTCGTAAATTTATTTTTTAACCGCCACTTTTTCAGTCAGCTAGTTCATTACATAGTCAAATATTACAATTTATAATGCAATAAACATGTAAAAGCATAAAAGAAAAAATAGCATTAAACTGTCCATCTCCTGTCAAAATTCCACTTAAGTACTTTCCTAAAAAGCTGCGGGGTCTGGTGCTTTGAGTTTGGTTCTGTGGCTGCTGTCTCTGCTCCTGCTTTGACCACTTTCTGAGTCCCTGGGTCAGAGATTCTGTTTGGCTGGAGCTCTATATATTGTTATAACGCCTTCTCCTCCCTCCCAGAAACATGATAGGGTCCCCCTTGTCCTCACTTATCACCCCACCAGCCTCCGCATTCAAAGGATCATCCTCCGCCATTTCCGCCAACTCCAGCATGATGCCACCACCAAACACATCTTCCCTTCACCCCCCCTGGCGGCATTCCGTAGGGATCATTCCCTCCGTGACACCCTGGTCCACTCCTCCATCACCCCCTACTCCTCAAACCCCACCTACGGCACCTCCCCATGCATGCGCAAAATATGCAACACCTGCCCCTTCACTTCCGCTCTCCTCACCGTCCAAGGGCCCAAACACTCCTTTCAAGTGAAGCAGCATTTCACTTGCATTTCCCCCAACTTAGTCTACTGCATTCGTTGCTCCCAATGCGGTCTCCTCTACATTGGAGAGACCAAACGCAGACTGGGTAACCGCTTTGCAGAACACCTTCGGTCTGTCCGCAAGAATGACCCAGACCTCCCTGTCGCTTGCCATTTTAACACTCCACCTTGCTCTCTTGCCCACATGTCTGTCCTTGGCTTGCTGCATTGTTCCAGTGAAGCTCAACGCAAACTGGAGGAACAGCACCTCATCTTCCGACTAGGCATTTTACAGCCTTCCGGACTGAATATTGAGTTCAACAACTTTAGATCTTGAACTCCCTCCTCCATCCCCACCCCCTTTCCGTTTCTTCCCCCTCCCTTTTGTTTTTTCCAATAATTTATATAGATTTTTCTTTTCCCACCTATTTCCATTATTTTTAAATCTATACCTTTTATGCCCTTTTAGTCTTATTTCACCCCACCCCCACTAGAGCTATCTGTACCTTGCGTGTCCTGCCATCCATTCTTAATTAGCACATTCTTTTAGATAATATCACCACCTTCAACACCTCTTTGTTCTTTTGTCTGTGACATCTTTTGTTTATCTGCTCCCATCACTGCTTGTCCCTACAATCACCCCCCACTTCTCTCCCCCTACCCACCCCCACCTTAAACCAGCTTATATTTCACCCCTCTCCTATTTTTACTTAGTTCTGTTGAAGGGTCATGAGGACTCGAAACATCAACTTTCTTCTTCTCCGCCGATGCTGCCAGACCTGCTGAGTTTTTCCAGGTATTTTTGTTTTTGTTTTGATTTCCAGCATCCGCAGTTTTTTGTTTTTATCTATATATTGTTGTTTTACCTATCTGACTGAGTCTAGTCTGGTTCAAACTGCTCTATCCCAAAGTGCTCTTGCCTGTTGTGATCGCAGACTAAGCCATTGCTTGTCTGGGCTCAGGCAGGCCTTAGTGTGGCTGCACAGTACTGTTGATGGACTGAAGCCAATACTTCAGAGTGATTTTTACAAACTTTTACATGTAGTGTGTGCAAAACCAGAAATGCAGACAGGGAGGTTTGTGGATCCTCCATGTTACCCCATTAAATTTTGGCACACCTGTCCCAGCTCCAGATCTACTTAACCAAACAATTATTTTAATCACTACGCCTACAGTTAACCACAACAACTCTGCCATTATCATTAACAAAGCAAAAACAAAACCTCATCTCTGGAAAGCAGTAAATAACATTAAATTTTCTGTAAAGCTTATAGTGCTGCCTCCATGACACCAGACCATACTCGATAGGTAGTGAAAGAGTTTGTTGACTAGGTCTCTTTACTGCAAAATTTTAAACTTTAACACATTAAAAAAAATCCTATCACACAAATCAAATAAGACAGGAACAAAATAAACTAAAGCAAAGGAAGAAATAGAAAACCTCATGGGATGGAGCAAAAGCATCGAACAAACCAGGTAAAAAACGTAAAGGACAAATAAGATGATTTTCCAACAAACTTAATTTTGCGAGTTAGAATTTTTTTTAAACATTCCCCCATGAAATGAACTGCAGAAGAGCCACTATTATTATACCGCAGAAACTCAAATGAAATCCAGTGCCCTCTGCTGGTAGATAATCCCCACTGCTTGCTTCATCAAGTACAATGTTTGGTCTGAAGGCCTTATCTTTAAAAATCACTATCTCCTGCCAACGCTAGATGGCCACGGATACGCACTTGGCCGCGCAGGCACAGAAAACCAACAGCGTCATTTGCAGGAGACACAGTGCTGGTTGGATCTTATTTGGATCCTGAAGACATTCAGCCAGTTTCTTTTTTTTTATTCGTGCATGGGATGTGGGTGTCGTTAGCCAGGCCAGCATTTATTACCCATCCCCAGTGAGCCTAGTTCAGGGGGCATTTAAGAGTCAACCACATTGCTGTGGATCTGGAGTCACATGTAGGCAAGACCAGGTAAGAAGAGCAGATTTTCTTCCCTAAAGGACATTAGTGAACCAGATGGGTTTTTACAACAATCGACAATGGTTTCTTTTTTTTTTATTGAATTCAAATTCCACCATCTGCCATGACAGGATTCGAACCCAGGTCCCCAGAACATTACCCTGGGTCTCCGGATTACTACTCCTGCGACAATACCACGACACCATCACCTTCCCAGTGGCAGCGGGGAGTCCGAGCACGGCCTCCCCGCAGTTTCCAGGGTTCGGGATGGGGACGCTTCTGACTTACCCAGTGACGGCCACAATTCTGGATTACGGCCTCCATATCCCACATTTGTGGCTCCGGGGCTTCTTCCTCATGACAAGCCTGGGTTAATGGGGAAGAGGTTCCGGAAGCCGCGCCCTGACTGCCTGCACACCGCTGGGCTCAGAAACTGGGTGAACGGCTTTAGGATCTGAATAAGATCCAACCAAAAGAAGTCCTGGAGCTCCAAAGGTGGTATATGGAAGTTGTAATCCGGAATTTCAGCCATCACCAGGTGGATCAGAAGCCTCCCCTCCCTCCCCATTCCGATCCCTAGCTCCATTCCTTCCCTCTGCCCCACCAACTCGGAGAAGGTGAGGCTTTTTAATCACTGTCTTTAATTGCTGTTTGATAAGCATCTTTGCTCCTGGCCACTGCCTACTCCATCGCTCGTGATGAGGTCATGGAATAAAACAGTACAACTGCACATGCATGGCGAACGCAGCCTTTTTTAAAAATTTATTCTTTCACGGATGTGGATGTCACTGACTAGGTCAGCATTTATTGCCGATCCATAAATGCCCTCAAAAAGGTGGTGCTGAGCTGCCTTCTTGAACCGCTGCAGTTCATGTGGCGTAGGTACATCCACAGTGCTGTTAGGGAGGGAGTTCCAGGCTTTTGATCTCATGACAGTGAAGGAACAGCGATATTGTTCCAAGCCAGGACGGTGTGTGGCTTGGCGGAGAACTTGCAGGTGGTGGTGTTCCCATGCTTCTGCTGCCCTCGACCTCCAAAGTGTTAGAGGTTGCGGGTTTGCAAGGTGCTGTTGAAGCAGCCTTGGTGAGTTGCTGCAGTGCATATTTTCGATGGTACACACTGCTGCCACAATGTAACTAGGTGAAGGGAGTGAATCCTTAAGGTGGTTAATGGGGTGCCAGTCAAGCAGGCTGCTTTGTCCTCGATGGTGTTGAGCTTCTTGAGTGTTGTTGGAACTGCACTCAACCAGGTAAGCACAGAGTATTCCAACTGTCCTGACTTTTGCCTTGAAGATGGCAGACAGGCTTTGGAGAGTCAGGAGGTGTTACTTGCTGCAGAATTCCCAGCCTCTGAGCTGCTCTTGTAGCCACAGTATTTACATTGTTGCTCCAGTTACGCTTCTGGTCAATGGTAACCCCCAGGATGTCGATAGTGGGGGTTCAGTGGTGGTAATGCCATCATCACGGGGAGATGGTTAGATTCTCTCTTATTTGGAAATGGTAATTGCCTGGCACTTTGTGACATGAATGTTACTCGCCACTTGTCAGCGTAAGCCTGGATACTGTCCAGCTCTTGCTGCATTTGGACATGGTCTGCTTCATTATGAGGAGACAAGTGGGTGCTGAACATTGTGTAATCATCAGCAAACATCCCCACTCTGACCTTATGATGGAAGGAAGGTCATTAATGAAGCAGCTAAAGATGGTTGGCCCTCGGACACTATCCTGAGGAACTCCTGCAGCAATGTCCTGGGACTGAAATGATTGACCTCCAACAACCACAACTGTCTTCCTTACTTAGAATGACTCCAACCAGCAGAGAGTTTTCCCCCAATTCCCACTGACTCCAGTTTTTCTTGAGCTCCTTAATGCCACACTCGGTCAAGTGCTGTCTTGATGTCAACTCTCACCTCACCTCCTGAGGTCAGCTGTTTTATCCATGTTTGGAACAAGGGTGCATTGAGGTCAGGAGCTGAGTGGCCCTGGCAGAGCCCAAACTGAGCACCAGTGAGCAGGTTATTGCTAAGCGAGTGCCATTTGACAGCTTGCAACGGTTTCATAAACAAACAAGGGAAGGTTATTAAATTTTATTTGACCCGAAAGTGGAGGCACTAGGAAAGATTTTTATATTTGGACAAGTGTTTGTGACAATGGAATCTAAGATGAAAGGGAAAAAAAATATTTAAGGAAAGATGTTTAGTTGAGTTGTGGTGCCTGTGTGGGGGAGATGTCCTGAGACCAGCTCTGTGCTGAGAAAAGATGAGAGATCTGAAACAGCCATCCAGTGAGACCAGAAAAGTCTTTGTCTCAGACAGCAGTTTGTTTTCTGAACTTTCTTGGGTTTCCACAGCAGAGTGAAAGAGAGTGAGAAGTCATGCAGCATACCCTTACTAAAGTGACAGCAATTATTGCCTTGGGCAATATTACTGGATTCTTATAGTTAAAAATCTATAAGGGAGCTGCAGCCAAGTAGTTTACTTTTGTGTTCTGACCAAATGTGTTTTTTGGGGGTGATGTTTTGTAAGACTGTTTTAACTGTGTAACTTTAATCTTGTTAATAAATCTTAAGTTTAAAATCCTAAAAGTGTTACTGGGATTCTACACTTCTGGGATCAGTGGTTCTTTCACTCATTTTCAAAATACAAAAAAAAACATTATGATCAGTAAGACAAGTTTCCCGCTGAGATTTGGCTTGCTCAGCAATTAATATTCACTGTGGTCGTAATAATAGCGGTCCAAGATATGACAGGGTCATGAGTCATTACTACTCAGGAGGAAGCCTATTGAGTCCAAGGTAGAAATCTATTTATTTATTTAATTTTTAAACAGGCAATTAAGTACATTTGAAGTGATTGTTATTATTGTAGTTATTGTTGTGATGCAGGAAGCGCAGCAAGCTCCCAAAAACAGTAATCTGACAATAACCTGACTGTTTTTTGACTGATATTGATTAAGAGATAAGTATAATACCATAAGGCGAAGGAGCAGAAGTAGGCTATTCGACCCATCAATGAGATCATGGCTAATCTGATAAACCTCAATTCCACTTTCCTGCCTCTTCCCCATAACCCTCGATTCCCCTACTGATTAAAGATCCATCTATCTCAGCCCTCAATATACTTAAAGACCCAGCCTCTATAGCCCTTTGCAGTAAAGAGTTCCACAGATTCACTACTCTCAGAAGAAATTCCTGCTCATCTGTCTTAAATGGGCGACCCCTCACTCTGAGGTTATGCCCTCTGGTCCTAGACTCTCCCACAGGGGGAAACAGCCTCTCAGCATCTACCCTGTCGAGCCCTCTAAGAATCTTATATGTTTCAATAACGTCGCCTCTCATTCTTCTAAACTTCAATTGAGTACAGGCCCAACCTACTCAACCTCACCTCATAAGAAAATCCCTGCATACCCGGGATCAACCTAGTGAACCTTCTCTGGACTGCCTCCAATGCCAGTATATCTTTCCTTAGATAAGGGGACCAAAATTGTTCACAGTATCCTAGGTGTGGTCTAAATAGTGCCTTATATAGTTTTAGCAAGACTTCCCTATCTTTATACTCCATTCCCCTTGAAATAAAGGCCAACATTCCATTTGCCTTCCTTATTACCTGCTGAATTTTATGTTAGCTTTTTGTGATTTTGAGATTATTGGGCAGGATAACTCCCCTGCTCTTACTTGAAATATTGCCATAGGACCTTTCACATCCACTTTATAGCACTCCCTTAGTATTGCACTAGAATGTCAGCCTGGAATTTTGTGTTCAAGTCTCTGGAATAGGACTGAACCCACAAGAGGTGACAGCACTACCCACTGAACAACAGCTGACCCTGTGGCAGGAGATTTCATTAGCATTACATTTTAAGGTCCTTGCTAATTAAGGGTACAGGGATTTAACAGGGTAGATGGAACACAAAATATGGCCACATCATCCTGAAAACATCACCCTGTGCTGTTATTCTTCTGGAACAGTTAAAAATCTAGACATCTAAAGCTCTCAGTTGAGCTCCAGTTGCTGATGGGCTATCCACTTATTTTACTGTCCGGGTGCTGGATTACCCTGCTCTGGATTAATGCAAATTCAGAATCTAAACACGGAAACTGCAAAGAGAGCTTCCCATGGAGGCAGCATCTAGTTGCCAAGACAATGAGAAATAATAAGCTCCACGCTGTTCTGAAACTGCAAATGGTCACAAGTGCCAGGCAATGACCATCTCCAACAAGAGAGAATCTAATCACCGTCCCTTGATGTTCAATGGCGTTACCATCACTGAATCCCCCACTATCAACATCCTGGGGGTTACCATTGACCAGAAACTGAACTGGACTAGCCATATAAATACTGTGGCTACAAGAGCAGGTCAGAGGCTAGGAATCCTGCAGCGAGTAACCCACCTCCTGACTCCCCAAAGCCTGTCCACCATCTACAAGGCACAAGTCAGGAGTGTGGTGGAATACTCTCCACTTGCCTGGATGAGTGCAGCTTCAACAACACTCAAGAAGCTTGACACCATCCAGGAAAAAGCAGCCCGCTTGATTGGCACCCCTTCCACAAACATTAACTCCCTCAACCACCAACACGCAGCAGCAGCAGCGTGTACCATCTACAAGATGCACTGCAGGAATTCACCAAGGCTCCTAAACAGAACCTTGCAAACCCATGACCACTACCATCTAGAAGGACAAGGACAAGAGACACATGGAGACACGACCACCTGGAAATTCCCCTCTAAGCCACTCACCATCCTGACTTGGAAATACATCGCCGTTCCTTCACTGTCACTGGGTTAAAATCCTGGAACTCCCTTCCTAACAGTACTGTGGGTGTATCTACACTACATGGACTGCAGTGGTTCAAGGCGGCAGCTCACCACCACCTTCTCACAGGCAATTAGGGATGGGAAATAAATGCTGGCCCAGCCAGCAACGCAAACATCCCATGAATGAATTAAAAAAATGCCAGTACAAATCATGTGGATATGAAAATATGCTTATCAACAAAATAGTTGTTTGTCCAACAACTTTTGAATACTAAGAGCCCCAACTTAACAAAATGATATTCTATGTTTCCAATCTATGAAAAAAGTACATTATCAGGAATAACAACCAACTCTTTCTAAGAGCATGATTCATCAAAAGAAATTTAGAACATCCTTTAATTGGGAAGAGGTAAATGAAGCTGAACTGAACTAAAGGTTTCCACAGAGGAAAAAAACTGTGAAGTACTCATGTCAACTTTATCACTGTTTGGTTGTTGGTGTACTAAGCTCTTTCGAGACTGTCCCATTGATCTGGCATTCTGTCTATTTCAAGCCAACCTTGACAGGCCTTAATTTTGTATCTCTGTTTGATGTGATGTGATGTAAAGCGCCTAAAGGTATGCTATTTTAATTTGTTATTCTTAGTATCACCAACATAGATTTTGCAATTTTGGTTGGCTTTTTTCCAACAAAACACAAAGAAGCTCTTTTTCGATAAAATACCAGATACCAGGACTTAAACTTGATTCCATCATTTTGGATCACAAGATAAATAGCTATAGTTAGTTTTTAAACAGTCACAGTAGTTCAAGTGATCTTGAGTACAACATTCTGATGTTGCAAAAATCAAGAATGGCTTGCTAACAGGAAGCAGAGAGTTGGCATAAATGGGTCTTTTACTGGTTGGCTGGATGTGACGAGTGGTGTGCCACAGGGATCAGTGCCGGGGCCTCAACCTTTTACAATTTATATAAACTGGGATGAAGGGACCGAAGGAATGATTGCTAAATTTGCTAATGACACAAAATAGGTAGGAAAGTAAATTGGAAGAGGACATAAGGAGACTACAAAGTTACATAGACAGGCTGTGAGTGGCAAATATCTGGCAAATCGAGTATAATGTGGACAAATGTGAAATCATTCATTTTGGCAGGAAGAATAAAAAAGCTTATTATACAAATGGGCAGAGATTGAGGAGTTCAGATTCAGATCTGGGTGTCCTAATGCATAAATCACAAAAGGCTAGTATGCAGGTACAGCAGGTAATTAGGAAAGCTAATGGAATGTTAGCATTTATTCTGATGGGAATTGATTATAAAAGTAAGGAGGTTATGCTTCAGTTGTACAGGGCATTGGTGAGACCACATCTGTGGTATTGTGTACAGTACGGGTCTCCTTATTTAAAGAGAGATGTAAATGCATTAGAAGCAGTTCAGAGAAGGTTTACTAGACTAATACCAGGAATGGGCGGGTTGTCTTATGAGGAAAGGCTGGACAGGCTAGGCTTGTATCCACTGGAGTTTAGAAGAGCAAGAGGTGACTTAATTGAAACTTTTAAGATCCTGAGGGGCTTTGACAGGGTTGATGTGGAAAAGATGTTACCTCTTGTGGGAGAATCTAGAACTAAGGGTCACTGTTTAAAAATAAGGGGTCGCTCATTTAAGACAGATGAGGAGAATTTTTTTCCCTCAGAGGGTTAAGAGTTCTTGGAACTCTCTTCCTCAAAAGGTGGTGGAAGCAGAGTCTTTGAATATTTTTAAGGCAGAGCTAGGTAGATTCTTGATTAACAAGAGGTGAAAGATTATCGGGGGTAGGCAGGAATGTGGGGTCGAGGTTACATTCAGATCAGCTTGTGGCTCGAGGGGCCAAGTGGCCTGCTCCAGCTCCTAATTCGTACATAGACAGATCATGTGAGTGAGAAAAACTATGGAAAAAACAGAGTCCAAGTGCAAGGTCATCCTCTTTGGAATTTAAGAAAAATAAACTAGTTAATTTTATAAATGGTATGGCACTGGGAACTGGAAAGAAACAGAGATTTAGGAGTACAAGTACACAAATCATTATGGGTCAGTATACAGGTACAAAAAAGCTCATGGAATGTTGGCCTTTATCTCAAAGGAGCTGCAATACAAAAGTGGGAAGTAATCCTTTAGTTTTAGAGTCTTAGTGAGACCACATTGGAATACTGCGTTCAATTTTGAGCACCACACCTCAGGAAGGATATATTGGCCTTGGAGAGGATGCAGTGTAGATTCACCAGAATGTTACAGGGACTTAGAAGGTTAAACTGAGGTCAGGTTGCATAAACTTGACTTGTATTCCCTGGAGTGTAGGAAATTAAAGGGTGATCTGATTGAGGTATTCAAAAAGTTAAAAGGATTTGAAAGGGTAGATATGGAAAACCTATTTTCTCTGGTTGGGGAATCAAGGTCAGAAGGCATAATCTTAGAATTAGAACTAACCCATTCAGGCATGGAATGAACACTTTTTCACGCAAAGGATAGAATAAATCTGGAGTTATCTCCTCAAAAAGGGTTTGGATATTTGGGAAGCTAGAGCTTTCAAAACTAACATTTATATTTGTTAGGTAAGGGTGTCAGGGAATAGAGCGAAGGCAGGTGAATGGAGTTGAGGTGCAGATCAATCATGTCCTCACTATCCTTGAAAACCACTGACAAGCTTCCTAAATTTGAATAATTGTCAGCTGAGTTCAAAAAGGTAATTGGCAATCATACATATATTTGAGCAAATCACACACCATGAACTTGTTTCAATTTGCTTTGGAAACTACTGGCAAATCCTCTCATTTGTTATCGAGTTATGTTGGAACATGACTCTTGATGGCAGCTTAGTTTTTAACTTCACTGAGTTAAAACAGATATACCAAATTAAGGCTATGGGAAAACGTTTCATTTTGGCATACTCCCTAAGCTTATAGCTGAATATAATTCAATAAGTTGTTTCTACAAAGTCATCTTTAATACTACCAACACAGAGCTCATGCACCAACAGCGTACATTTGGAATTTAGGCACGTTCCCAATTTACACACCTCACAAATTTGTTTATTAAAAGTAATGGATAGATAATCGTGAAAATAGCATGTGTCCAAATTCAAATGTAGCAGGAGCACATAAAATAAAAATTAGCCCAATGTTTTTACCTGCATTAGGCCTCTAGGATATATGTAGATACACTAGTCACATAGACTACAGTCTGTCTAAAAGTTTCAGAGCACAGAAACAAAAAACATTAGCAATATTTATTTTGTTCTGCAGGATCATATGGTTTACACACACAAGTGCATTTTTTTTTTACAGCCACATATTATGCTATGAACAGGAGGGGTTGAAAGCAAAATTCAAACTTGTACATCTCTTCTCTTTCATACTGCCTCTGCATTCTAAGTGTATGCTTTCATACAATTTCCAGCACTTGATCTGTTTCCTTTGTTTCTTACAGCATGCCATGTTAGTTTGGCTGCTATCATTATATTTACAACTATTATGAGTTCCATGATATATAATCAAATGGTGCACGTAGGAAGGCTCACAGCGTGTTGTTCCTTAATAGAAAGTTGTACTTCTACAGCTTTTCAGAGCATGGTATAAAAATGGTATACAGCACTGCAGGGATCAACAGACAATTAAAGCCTGGCTTTCTTAAACTTACCACATACTTACAGAATGTAATTTTTTCTGAGATGGTTTTACATATTTCAGCAATACACATTAGAAGTTTTGCAAACTTCTATTAATATGCAATATGTAATAGTTCATAAGTTCACTACTACAAAAAGAGCTCTTTATTATATAAATTTACGCAAGGCCAGGTGAAGCAGCTCAACATTAATCTGGATTAACTGAAGGTTAAGGCCGGGATTTTCTGGCCCTGTCGCAGTGGGGCCTGCTGTGGGAGGTTCGGTGGACCAGCCAAAAGTCAATTGACTTCTGGTGGGACCAGATGATCCCAGCGACAGCCGGGGCTATAAAATCCCAACCTAAGGGCAGAATTTTCCCCCCACGGGGGCGGGGGGGGGGGGGGGGGGGGGGGATGTTGATGGGCGGGCATGTGCAGGCGCTCGTCCGATTGGCGCCCCCCATTGGAGGCGCGGCGCCATTTTACGTGGGCGGGCCAATTAAGGCCCGCCCAGCATGACGTCCGCACAGAAGTGCTATGCACTCCCTATGTGGGCGGGGGGAATCCCTAAAATCCAGAGTGCGCTCTTTCGCGCATGCGTACAAAAGAGTGCACTCATCTCCCTGAGGCTAAGTGCAACCTCAGGGAGATCATCTGTAAATGTAAAAAAGTCAAAAATAGAAAAATAAAATTTCCCTTACATGTCCCCTTATGTGACAATGTCACATGAGTTGGGACATGTTCATATTTTCCATATCAAGTTGATTAAAATTTTTAAAATCCTACATGAAACCTCATCCCGCCGGTGGATGAGGTTTCATGTTTTTTCTAGTTGCTGCCGGAGCTCCTGGCCTGCCCGCCAACCTCAAGGTTGGACGGGCAGGTCCACTAAGTACTATAATTGATCTGTCAATGCCTCAATTGGCCATTGACAAATCGGCGGGCGCGCAGTTGATTTTGCTGCGCCCCCACCTTCCTGAAAATTTAAATGGGCGGGGTGACGTCAGGAGTTCCGCCCGACGTCATCCTACGTCATTTTATGCGTCAGTGAGCAGGCCCCGCCCCTGCTCATCGACGGTAAAATCCTTCCCTAAGTTTTCTTTTCAACTCTTTATTCTTACTTTCTCCCCTCCCCATATCCTCCCAAAGGCATGGTTTCACAAGTATTATTCTAACTGGACATCCTTGATGTATAAGCCTGGGAAAGTTGGCAGACTTTTCAACCCAAAAACACTTTCTTGCACTTATCTGCTGCCGACACATTTGCCTTTTAGCAGGGTTCACTATACAGCAAACATAAGTTAAACTCTGGCCAACTTCTCTACCTAATGTAGTGACTCTGGGCTAACTGAGATAATTGCTAGATCCCTTAATACGGGAAAGTTCTGAGATGATAAGGCTCTACATGGGGAATTAAGCTTTTAATTTTTTCCGCTGTTATTTGGGGTAGCATTTCCACTCAGTTGGAATTTTTTGGCACAATTCACCTGAAATTTACGTAGTGCATGCAAAGAAATTATAGAACTTGAAGCACAAATCATGTTTGGCACAAACTGAGTTTCCACAATCTTTCGTGCTAGTTTTAAAAAGTTAGAAGCCCTCCCTGCCCAATAAACTGGCCAAGCCCCCTGGATAAGTTAATCAACATTGGGTGTTTCCATTTGTAGGCATTCATGGAGGCGCTAAAAATTATGCTGATTCTTTTGAGCACAATATGCACATTTAAAAAGTTTTTGAATTAATTGTTTTAATTTACTAAGAAACTAACTAGCGTATTCTAATATAACTAGAAAATGGCTCTATATATTTTTAAATGGCATTTTCAGTCATTTAAAATCAGATTATTCATAAGTGATTGTTTTCAATCAGTGTCACTTATTTTTTCTGAGTCCCATTATCAGCTGCATTAATCAAACTGCATCAAATTACCATTCAAACATATCAAGATATATATTCAAAGCAATTTTTTTTTTCAAATTATGTTTTAAAGCACTGCCCGATTACACTGGTGGATCCACAGCAGATTTTATATTCACTATTATGCAAATCAGTTTCAACACAAATTCAAGAAAAAATACACTTCTTAAAAACAGGTAACATTTTAGGTACAACCAAAACACCGATTGCACCCAAAGTAGAAACTCTTCCTCTTGGACATTTCCAGAAGTAAATTCAAAGCTTATTTAATGTGGAAAACCTAATCTGAAAATCACATTTTAAGAATACTAAACAATATACTACTCAACATTCCTCCATAAAAAAAACAATAACTGGAATAATCACTGGACTGCATTTTAGAGGGACAATTGGATACACTGAAGTGCTAAAATGGAGTTAAATTTAAAGGGGCAGCTATTTTAAATGTAATTGGCTTATCAATGAAGAACTAAATTTTACCACATTTGAATCATTTGGGATTCAATGCCACCAGCTACATTGTGCATATAGGACCCCATCTTAAGTATCCAGCTGGAGGTACACAAGAAAACCTGGAACGCAAAAGGCCACCAAGTAGGCTCCTGCAGATACAATCCAATTCTGATCTGTTGTCATCCATGTTGCATTCCTTTACTGTATCATCTCAGAACTTTCTAAAATTGTAGCACTTAGTAAGGGAAATCTGAAGTCAAAATAACTAAGGCAGGCGTTTATTGACACCAACTAGGCTGGTGAGGGAGTGATAGACATGCAATTCTCAGTAGTTTATTTTGAGATATTTGGCTTCTGATGTTTTAGCAACAAATCAAGCAATGCATTTCCTATCAGCATGGGAGCCAAATTTGACATATAACATCTTCAATCTCATTTTAGATTATATCAAGATAAACATTTATATTAATAATAACATCACCAAGTGCTGTAAACAAAATTGTATTTTGATGAATTTTCCTAACTAGGCGGTTGAGATGCTTGTCCATTCTGCTAAGCTAAGATGTGAGAAGTGTAACCTGTCACTGTTAATTAAATAAGATTAAACAAACATTTCATACAATTATATAAAGAAACAGACAGAAAAGCACAGTTTTATCCAATCAGAAAACCAATTTAAAACAACCCGACCTTGACTCAAAAAATTGATTTTGCTTTTGCAGATCACTAGTTTCAAAGACTCAGACAAACAGAAGAAATAAGAAAAGGAGACAATGTAAGCGAGCCTAAAGTACAGATTTAATAATTGTTTCAATGGCAGTGTTAATTGCTAACTACATTATTTTATAATTACAATGATAAAGCCATCCTAACATATCAGTATAAAGAGTCTAGAGCAAAATCTTCATGCAATGCATTTGTACCATGATTTGACAGATAATAACCATCCCCAACTACAGAAAATCCAAACGTATTCCCCTGACCTTCAATGGCATCACTAATGCCAAGCACCACCCAACCCACCCCACCATCAACATCCATGGGGTCACCTTTAACCAGAAGCTTCAATGCCAGGCATATTAATAATTATGGTGCAAGAACAGATCAGAGGTACTTTGTGGTTAAGTGTTTCAGTGAATCTACCATAAAAAAAATTTAAATCAGGAGTGTTCACCTAGTTAATACAGCTGCATCAACTGAAAAAGTTCAACACAATCCAGCACAAATTAGTTCCTGCCACTGAACTCAATACCCGCCATCAGCACACTGTAGTTGTAGTAAATATGATCTAAAAAAAACACTGCAACAGCACATCAAGAGTGTTTCATCAGCAAATATTACCACGCAAAATCATAAGAGCGTAATGAGTGTGCCATTAGCAGCAAGCTCCCTTCCATCACACACATCCACGCTTGGACATATATTGCTGTTTCTTCCTTGTTGCTGAGTCAAAATCCTACCATTCCCCATTTAACTGCTTTTTCAAATACACATTCTAGTATTTAAATCCTATACTAAAGGCTCTCCAAAATACCAACCTTCAAAGAAAACAGTGCTCAATCTTTAATCCACTGCATGAAGATATGCTTACCTTCACTACAGACTTCTATTATAAATGGTTCAAGCTTCAGATTTCCTGTTTTCTTTGTACAGTCTTAAGGTGAACAACAGGACTTGTATCTGCCTTTAGCAGGCCCAACCTTCTACTAGGCCTATACAAGGCGAGCTACTCAACATTCCTGGAGTTGTCCAGCAATTGCCAAAGACACACTTACAGAGCACTTTCTCCACATCCTCTCCCTGCACTGCCAGAATAACATGACAGCTTTAGCTGAAACCAAATGGAATTTCCAGCCTTATATATCCCACAACCTCCAGAATATCCTCTTAACATTCAGCACTAAAAATTACAGAGCATTTTACAATGTTGTTCTCTATAAAAAATAAACTGCATTTGTTTCAAAAATTGCAAAAAAAACTAAATAAACAAAAAATTTTGTCCAACGACTGCTTTTAAAATGTGAATTTAGATCATCACCATCAAAATACAGCCTTTGCTTTCCAAAATAATTGAATTTTCTATTCAGAATTTAAATGAAAATTATGTTGCCGGTGATGCTCTTCAAATATTAATAAATGATTTTTCCTAATGTTCTGCCTGGCATTAGCATTACCTGGATGAATGTAGAATGGTTCAGGCTTTCAAGCACTCACCTGTTTTGGCTCCTTCAACTTGCTCTGATGCCATCGCTCTCGTTTCCGTTGTTTTCTTTTCAAATTTTTAAGTTTGTTTCTCTGTCTTTTACTCAGTGTTCTTTCACCTAGAGTGGAGAATAAGGGAACGCATGGTGCTGAATCGTTACAAAGGTTGCTTGTGCCTGCATCATGTCCCTCCTCCCACTCCTCTATGTCACTTGCTTCAGTACTCGAGTCAGGTGACCAACCTCTGACAGTGGCAGAAACATTGGCAACTTTGCTCCTGCAATGTCTTAGCACAGATGGCCCAGGACCTAAATCCTCTTGCGCTTCTTCTACGAGACTATTATTGAACGATTGAGAACATGACACAAAATCAGACTCTCGACTGTATGGCCTCTGAAAGGCAGAACTGTTGGATTCTTCAGATACAGGTAGCTGCAGGTTAGCACCTTCTGCCAATGGAAACTGTCTAGGGCTTGCAATCTCACCAATGTGATGCATTATAATTCCACAAGATGAAGATTGCGGGCACAATCCATGTATGCTAGAAAAACTAACAGCTGCATCCTTTGAGTTTGTGCTGCTAAAATCCAGACTGTGAGACTTTTTATGAAAACCTATCATTGTACATCTGGCTCTCAGAGGCTGTGAAGCAGAAGACCATGGCTGTGGATAAGCTGCTTTGAAGTTAAATTCATTGCTGTCAACTTCTACCATTCCTCGACTGCCTGATCTTGCCTCCAGACAAAGTGCTTCAGTTATTCTTTCACGATCCATCTTTCTTGAATGATGTAAAAATTCTTTATGCCTGTGGTGAGACATGACGTTTTCTGTCCCACGCTCCATGTTCTCCACAGTTTCTAATTTGTACACGTACCGTACTTTCTGTAGAGATTTCACCTTTGCAGGTTCAATTATTCTGATTAAACGTGGTGCTTCATAGTCAGTACGGCTCTTACAAATATGTACAGTCACTGCTTGCCCACAAGGGCACTTAGCATTGCTGACAAAGTTAAAATCCCCCAGGCGGGCCCCACAGTGCAGGCAGTTCAGCTTCCCAATTGTCCACCATGACTATGGAGAAGAAATAGACAACAATCTGGTTATTGTAACAAAAAAAAGCGGGAAATAGGCCACATAAACTCTTTCATACAATTCACAAGGTCAGCTTTTCTTTTCTATGTGTAATGTGGAATCTAGCACAGCACAGAAAAGTCCACATAACAGTGAGGCCGAGACACCTGATGTAGCAGATTGTGTTGTTTTACAATACATAACATAGCAGCAGATTTTACAAATACAGTTGTCAGTTATAATAGAATTATTCGGTAGTGCCTGAAAATTCCAAACTATTTCATGTCAAATGAAAAAGAAATGTACAAAGCCGCCTTTAACAATGAATAAGCAAGTGGCTTTATGAATACAAAGAAATATCCACATGTATGTCACTGAGACCAGACTGTAAGACTACATGCAGTGTAAGCTTTCAACAAGATCCCAAAACAAAATCCCTAACCTACAAATACTAAAAACTCAATTGATTTGCAGCCCAAAAATACATGTTAATTAAAATGCTGTATAGATGCTCCACAGATGGAAAAAGCATTTAAACTCTTAGAAAATTATTTGGTGAAAACAAATGCTGTTATGTTCCATCCATTTTATGCCTGTAGAAAAATCTTTATTTATTTAGAAATGGCACCAATTACATCCTGATCACAGTGGGTGGATATTTGTCACAATACTTACTTTGGTACAGCAAGGTTCACTAAATTGATCCCTGGGATGAGGGGGTTGTCCTATGTTGAGATGCTCAGCAAGCTGGGTCTATTTTCTCTGAAGTTTAGAAGAATGAGAGGCACTCTCATTGAAACATACAAAATTCTGAAGGGGCTTGATAGGATCGATGCTGAGAGATTGTTTCTGCTGGTCGGGGAATCTAAAACACGGAGGCACAGTCTCAGGATAAGGGGCCAATCGTTTAGGACTAAGATGAGAGGAAATTACTTCACCCAAAGAGTTGTGAATCTTTGGAATTCTCTGCCCCAGAGGGCAGTGGATGCTCCATCATTGAATACATTTAAGGCTGGAATAGATAGATTTTGGTCTCTCAGGGAATCAAGGAATATGGGGAGCAGGCAGGGAAGTGGAGCTGAAGCTCAAGGTCAGTCATGATTGTATTGAATGGTGGAGCAGGCCGACAGTAGGCATATGGTCTAATCCTACTCCTATTTCTTATGTTGTGTTATCATGTTAAAGTATTCTAATTTGCATCCTTCTCCAGCCTAAATAGAGATAATGTTGTACAGGTTTGTGTTCTCAGCTATATTCTAGAAATTTGTGAAGACTTGCTCAATATAGTCAATTTCGTGGAACTAAATAATCCTATGAAAGTTCTGAGTATTAAAACTCTAATGGAAAGGAAGTACAAATGCTCGGTATTGTTGATGTAAGAAAATTCAAAAATCTGCGGTCTGTAAGTTACCTTTAAAAACGCAAATTAAATCCCTCAATTGTCATTGAAGGGACTCTGTCACTGTGCTATGGAGGGAGAGTGATTACAAGATTCATTGAAAAAATTACATCTGAATATAACATGTAAAATAATTACAAAGGAGGTAAGGAGAAATCATAGCCACTCGCAAAAGGATCGAGATCAAGAGACCACAGATTTAAAATAATTGACATTAAAAACAAAAGCAATATACGAAAAAAAAAAATTAATGCAGCAAGTGGTTAAAGGTCTGGGTTGCACTGCCTGAAAGTGTGGTGAAGACAGGTTCAACTGAAGCATTCAAAATGGAGGATTTGCAGGGTTACAGGAGAAGGCAGGTGAAGGGCACTAAATGAATTGCTCATTCGGAGAGCCAGTGCAGACACAGTGGATTGAATGGCCTTCTCTGCACTGTCACAATTCTGTGATTCTATGAAACAAATATAATGAAATAAATATATATGTTTCTCAATATGAGAAAGACTTCTTTTTACAAAGTAGAAGCCTTTTCAAGAGCAAATATATACCCACTTAAAATATATATATGTTTCTCAATATGAGAAAGACTTCCTTTTACAAAGTAGAAGCCTTTTCAAGAGCAAATATATACCAACTTAAAATAGATAATCATGACAACAAAACTTATGAATTATATTGGCATCCTCTTATTAGAAGAGAGTCAGAGAGAGACCCCTGCACCAAATCTGCATTAATCCCAACCGGTTGATTCTTTATGCAAACGAATTCTCAGCAGAAATCACCCCAGCAATGTGGGGCCTACTGCTGCTGGAAAGCAAAATTCATCACCAGGTGAAAAGCAATACTTAAATGGGTTGGAAGGGCCCCAATGATTTTTTTTACATTTCTGAAAGAATTCTCCATAAGCCACAGGACTTCACTGATAAGGTATGGGGACCATACATTGGAGACACGTACTATCGCACCCTCCCTCCAATAGGCTGGTCAGCAGAATTGCAGCTGTTACCCAAGAGCCTATTGCTGCTCCCTGACTGCCAGCCCCTTTGGGTGATGGTGGAATTAAAGGTAATCAGTTGCTTTAATGAGCCCACCACTCCGCTATCATGTGTGGGGGATAAGGGAGTGAATAACCCAACTTGAATGAAGGATGGACATAAGGGATTTAGGCTTGTGCTGACAGTAGGTGGTAGCTCCCCATATCTCATTTGCCTGATGTTTTCTCCTTGAGAGAGGGGGTGAGGCAACTTGTAAATTTAAATTCCTCCACACCTTTGTGTTCAGTTTTTTTGGTGGGAGGGGTGCTTTCTCAAGAATCACAAGGTTCACGCCTGCTTCCAGAGGCAAGCAGAGTAAAATTTCTACAGTAGCCTGAAAACACCCCATGATATACAAACACATTAACTGTGCAATGCTGGTGGGGTAGGGGTTGGGTAAGCATAAAAAGTCCACTGGTCCCCAAACAGTGAACAAATTTGTTGGGAGAGTTCAAAAAGTCAGAAACTCGACAGATCTGGGTTCTACCCCAAATTGAATCTCTTTCCTTGTCACAATCATGCCACAGTTCACCCCTCCCCACCCAAAAATAACAGAATGTTTAACTTTATCAGTTTTCAAAATAATGCGGAAAATTGCGTAACTTGACTCTACAACACATATAGCCCACCCATGTTAATTCCACTCTTTCTCCAAATGTAGTACAGGCATGCAGCAACAATTTGTGACCCTCTGATGAAAAATTGAGTTACTAGATCCATTTGCGTAACACAACAGCACATAGCCTACACATTTGACAAAGCCGTTCTTGTGACCTAACTATTAAAATAAGATTTTAAAATGGAATTTCACTGATGTGTTGTAAACTAAGTCACTGCAATCAAAGACAAAACAGAAGTTTGGACTCACTTTTGCTCTGTATGGTGACCACCTAGTCCACCTGGTATGCAAAGGGGTTGGAAAGTTGCAAAACAACTACCATAGTTATAAATCTCCTACAGTACTCAGATAAGATGGCAAATGAATAAAAAAAAGACATCTTAAGCATATGATTCAAATGTAAACTGCCTTTTTAATGTAGCCGAAATAAAAATTAGGCCTTCTCAAACCAGAACTGTACAATTAATAATTTCAAGTCTTTACATTAATGATTTCCTCAATATAACACAGCAAAACGTCAGTAGTTAAGAAAAATAATTCTAAACTGCTACTGAAATTAGTACTCAGTGGAAAGTTAATGAAAGAACCTATATTGTTAAAAGACAAAACTGGAGTAAAGGCTAAGAGTCCCTCTCCTATTATCAAAGTAAACATAGCAACAAAAGACAGATCCAAGAATAGTAAAATTGGTACTTACTATTTACTTCATTAAATATGCAATTTAATCAGTTTGGTTGTATCCTGCTGATGCATCAATGTCTTCTTCTAATCCATTTTCATTGTTACAAGTTACAAACTTTATTTTATATTTAGACATTGAAAAAGCACTAATCATGCAAGATCTTTACTACTGATGCATTTTACTTACTGTTTCCATCCCATTTTTGCAAGATATTTTTTCCCCACTGCCATATGCTTCCCTACTATTCCCTGAACTGAGGAGCTTGGCAAATAATTTGTTCATTAGTCATTGCTTAAGTGAATCAACCTTGTTGAGTTTGGAATACCCTCCAGTTTTTCTCTCCTCTTTGTTGGGTAAAATACTCACACGTTCCCTTTCCATATGTTATGCTTGTAGAGTTTACCCATAAATGAGATCAGAAAAGATGGAGTGAGATACTGTATTTAATTCTATCCCTGTGTAGTGTACAATAGCACTAATATGTAGTGGGTCATCTTCACTCAATGATTCCCCTGAAAGGCAATGTAACAGTGCAACATGTCAATGCTAATTGCCCTTAGGGACTAAGTCAACTACATAGCATGGGACTTGCTAAGATTGCTAAGTATGGTAGCAGGCCAGTTGATCAGATCAACTGAATTCAATTCTACAAATTGCAGTGTTGAGGTTTGAATTTACCATTTCTAAATTGCTAGACCAGTACTCTACATCATTCCCTTTATTTAATTAGTTTTCATTGATTTACTAACCCTTTTGGTATTGAATAATGATACTTAACATGAAGCTGATATAAACAGTACTTCCCAAATTATTTTTCCCTGCTCCATTCCAAGTTAGACAACACATTCATAATGTTCTGTTTAGAGAGGAAGAGTATCATTGTAGTCTGCAGATTTTCACTGAAGATTTAGGTGATTTATCATGCAGAAGTACACTTAAGCATCAAAGGAAGAAATTCTTCCCCAGGATAGTATGTTTTCCTCACCAATGCAAAACAGGATACACTAAGAGTACAACTAGGTGTCAGCTGTGGCTCAGTTCATAGCACCCTCGCCTTTGAATCAGAGGGTTGTGGGTTCATGTCCCACTCCCGGAAACCAAGAACTGTGATTGTACTCGAAAGAGTTGCAATCTGTGACTGTTGATAACTCGAAAGAGTATCCTACAGGTGGCTGAATTATCCATCGTCAGCAGCAGTACTTTATTATACCACCTGGCTGCAATTGTGACTATTGATCCAGGAAAGAGCTCTATAGTCACAAAGTAAAGTTGTGCTCTTGGTATTTAAAATCTAACACTCTGAAATTCCATAGGTCACCAATGATCGGTTGCTATGCTTCAGTTTGGAAGGCTGCACCAACTATTGTCATACAAGGCAGCCTTGTATATCTTGTGTAGCATTACCTGTTTGACAACAATATACTTATCTTTTCTGTACATATAAATGCAGCTTTTGCTATGATACCTAATGCTTGGAATGTTGAGTTGATGTAAATCAGTGTTTTCCAATAGTGAAGGTTATGGATGAGGCATGATGTAATAATTTAGCTGTAGAATAAGAAGTAAAACCATCACTAAACAATTAGAATTAGAAAAAGACCTATAACTGAGCTCAGTAATAGTAAAGTGAGGTCTCCTACAGTCTCCCCATCTGAGAGTGTGTCATCTGGAAATATCATTCCCTCTCATAAAATATAAGCAAAACTTCTGTCTAGAGCTTTAATTACTGACTTAGAGAGACAGCTCCAGGTTTGTGTCTCTTGCAGTATTAACACTGTTCAATAGACTCTATGAGCATTTTCTAAACCCTGACCAGCCAATGAACCTATACTCTACATGATGTTAAATGAAGCATTATGAGAATGTCATTCTTTCCTTTGGAGTGATGCAAGTATAGCAGAACTATATGCTATCTTAAAAAAGCATCTTAAAAATGTAGCTCATACATTTGAGTAAAAATGTCAGTCAAGACTATAAAACAACCTGAACCCATGTAATTAACATTGCAACATTGTAGTTCGTAAAACACTGGTTTAACAAGATGCCATAGTATGGCGGAAAAAGTAGCATGTAATTCAGAAACATTTTTCAGTTATTAGCTTAAGTCAAATCTCTGTTAGTGTCAAACAACCAGAAAGTATTAGAAAAAAGAAAAACGCTAAACCCAGTTTTGATGACGGGTTGCACCCAAAACAATAACCACGCCTTCAAAAGGTGACCAATTATGTACTTCCAGAATTCCCTATTTTTAATTCAGTGGTCTTTACCTTCTCTATTTCTTTTGTTATCCAAGAAGGAAGAGCCTCTAAATTCACATGCCAAACCATGCAGTTGCTTTGCCCGACAGATTCCTCAGCAGCACTCTAAAATAAAGGATAATTAGATTTGTAAAGTAAATAAAACTTCCCAAGGCCCTACACAAAAACGGGATGAAACCAACACCAAGAGTGAGCTAGAAGAATTAGTGAAACATGCAAGGCCAGATTTTGCCACCAAGGCAGGAAACAGGAGACCGGCCTGTTTTTGTGTCAGAAATCCACCTCCAGTGGAAAACTGACTGAAGTTTGAATTTTCATGGGGACGAGCCCTTAACTGATAATTAGACAGGGAACTTGTCTCCATAAGGTTATTGGAGGCAGGAATGGAGTCAGGTTTCAAACACCCAAGACAGCCATCATTAAGACTGCTGGTTGGCCTGAGTGAGTGTGTTTGTGCCAAAGGATGCCACTGCACCACAGGGAAGCGAGCTGTCACAGAGGAGCTGGAGGCCAGGCACTCATGAGGGAGAGGAGGGAGGTCTTCTTCCCAGATCGTGGCAGGCTTATCATACAGTAGAGGCACCTCTGTGTCAGCATCATCTCCCTATGCCTCCAATTCCTCCCCCTCTATTACCCTCCTGCTCCTCCCACTATGAGCTGTCCCCTTCCAGGGCCTTACTATCCACAAGGTCCACACTTCTCTAGAGGGCCACGTTATGGAGAGCGGGGTAGACAACTACATTGACCGCAACCCTTGCAGGAGGGTATTTCAGGTCTAGGTACCAGACCCAGTATCTCTGAGTCTGCAATACCCATCAGTTGTGAATCTGATTTATTGTCCAGCCTTGGTGAAGAATCTGTCAAGTGGGTGATGTACCAGTGTGCAACTGCCAGTGAGACGCTGCAGAGGTCTGTACTGACGAGGGCACAGATGTCTCTGACGAACTGCCTAGAGCATTGCCGTCTCCTTTGGTTCTCAGTCATCTCCAGGAAGCTTCGCTTCTGCCTGTAGATCCTGCACTCAGGGTAGTGTATCCTTCTCCTTCCTCTTGTCCCTCTCTTCTGACCTTCCGATTCCTGGTGCTCTACCCTTTTCGTGCAGACAGCTGTTCCTCATCGCCAATGGCCTTTATTTCTGAGGGTGCAGTACCCATTTTCAGCTATAGTCTTCCTGGTGCTCAGGTGGAATCCAAACAGCCTTGCCCTCTGCTCTGATGTCCACATGATGCCAGGAAAATGACAATTCTTTAAACCAGCAAAGTTCTTAATAATGACTCCTCCCATGATCTTTGATGGGTTTCTGTCACTTTTACATGAAAGGGGTAAAGATTTTAACTTATGAAAAGCATGAACACTTACCTTTTTAAACTTTTCTAGTATCCATGGTTTGCCCCCAACACGGTCCCCACCTGCGTGCAGCTGGCCTGAGGGAGACAGCTACTGAAAGCCAACTACCCCGGAAAGATTTCAGGAGGTTACAGAGTCGGGATTTTAACAAGCCCTCAACTACTTTTGGCCTGTTTAGAAGCACATGCGAGTTCAGAGGCCCACTTCCCATCAACCTCCCACCCTTAGGAAAATCGGCAACACTGGAAACAAAGGCCGCACAATGTCGCTGCTGTTTTTTCAGGCTCCCCCCCTCCACCTCCATCCCAGTCCGAATCAGGGGGTGAAAATCCAGCCCCCAGTCTGATTTGAATGTTGCAATGCTGAGACTGTTGAACAAACTATTTGCTTTCTGCTCATCATTAAAGAAAATACTGTGGATGCTGGAAATCTGAAATAAAAACAGAAAATGCTGAAAAAACTCCGCAGGTCTGGCAACATCTGTGGAGAGAGAAACAGAGTTAATGTCTTGAGTCCAAGACGACTCTTCTTGGGAAGAGAGTTTGAATAATCTGTTCAGAATTTCTCCTGAACTCAATTTTCCTTCCATTAAAAAAAACTCACCAGCAACAGTTATATTATTTATTTTGGAGCAGTAGAAAACCTGTGACAAAAGTAACAGCTACAAAGCAAGTTGCTAAATACAATCTGTATTCCACAATTAAAGGAGCCTGCACATTTGTAATAGAATTATTAAAGGTGTACTCTACATGTGATTTCGAAGGTTGCACCCCATGGGAAAGGGACAAACTACCAGCATCCAATACAAATCTTCTGCATTTCCGGCATCGTAGAAATCCTTCCATTATGTGAACATCCATTGGATCCTCATTTTTCTGTATGAGAATTAGCACAAAAAAATTACAAACAAGTTGCGGAGTAACAGACATTAGAAATCATCATGCAGAAACTAGTTAAAATTGAACTTTCTTGCAACACATGCAATAAAGCAATTCAAAACATTCATTCTGATGAAAGCATACACATCTGAAATACTTGTAAATATATTTTCCATTACAGGCTGATAATTATATGAAAGGCCCAACATTAGAGTTAATGAGAAGTTCCCAACAATAACTTGTATTTGTTTAATGCGTTTAACATTATAAAATGCCCCAAGAGACTTCACAGGAGCATTATGAAGCAAATTGGGCACCGAGCCACACAAGGTGATATTAGGGCAGATGGTCAAAAATTTGGTCAAACAGGTAGGTTTTAAAGCAGCCGATGGTGGAGCAATTAAAATTGGGAGTGCTGAAAAGACCAGAATTAGACGAGCACAGATATCTCGGAGAGTTGTAGGGCTGGAGGAGATTACAGAGATAGGGAGGGGTGAGGCCACAAGGGACTTGAAAACAAGGATCAGATATCTAAAATTGAAGTGCTGCTTAACTGGGAGCCAACGTAGGTCAGCGAGTACAGGGGTAATGGGTGAACAGGATTTGGCACGAGTAAGGACAGAGCCATCATGCTGAGCTAAGATGACAAATCAATTTGCTCACAGCAAACTTGAGATCCATATCTTGCAGAAAATTTATGACTGAAATTGGTCATTCATGGAGGGTGCCAAACTTTCAGCTTTTAAGGTCTTTCAGTAGACACCTATGCATTGATTTAAAAAATCATTGCAATCAAAAACTACCGTTAAGTCACTACTTAAAGCACGAATAAGCTCAATAACACGAAGATAAAATATAAAAATTCTTGAAATCATACAGGATGCACCATTTACACTCTGTTTTTGGATCATATCATTTAGGCTAAAATTAGAAAACCTATTTATATTATTGTAATGGAGAACGGGGTGCCCCAGGACTCAGTGTCAGGGTCACCAATTTATTAATTTCCAGAAATAACCTAGATTTAGGAACTCAATGCACAATGCAGATATCATACAAAAAGGGGCAAAGGGATAAATAGGAGGCAGCTCAGAAATCACAGAATGATTTGTGCAAAACATTCAAGTGGGCAGAATAATGGAGGATAACATTTTATGCAGATAAATGTAACATACGAAGGAAAAATTAGGCAACATACACCATCTGTGAATAGTGTTGAGATAGGCAAAGATTATGCTGAAAGCAACCTAGGAGTCTTAGTAGACTGTATGATAAACATGTTCAAACAACGGGGAGCAGCTAAGTCAGTAGAATGCTAAACTACAGAAAGTATTGGTGAAATATAATTCAAGGGAAGTCAAGTCCAGCTCTAGATACCAAGATATAAGGAAGATATTCAAACTGCAACAAATACAGAGAAAGCTAAAAGGATGATCCCTTGTGCCTAAAGTTTGAATTATAAGAAAAAAACTGAAGAACTTAGGCTTCTCAGCCAGGTTTTTTTCCAATTACATTTCTGTGAAGCACATTAAGGTGTCTTTCTATGTTCAAAGTTCTATATAAACGCAAGCTGTTGTTGTTGGAAAGGCGGCATTGGAAAGATGATTTATTGAGGTATACCGATTGCAAACAGTATGGAAAATGTAAATCAAGATGACAGTATATTAAATTGAGAGAGTGGAATTATGGAACACTGGGCTGAATTTTACATTGATCAGGCGGGCGCGCATCCAACCCGATCGGATGTGAAATTGCACAATATTTTGCTCGGTGGGCAAACACAAAAGTCGGAAGCTTGCCCGCCGACAATTAAGAGGGCAATTAAGCCCATTAACGGCACAATTGTCTGCTATTTTCAGTCGCCCATTCAACCTTATAGTTGGCGGACGGACGAATTGGAAAGGCCTTTACGTTTTTCATGAAACTTCATTCAAGGGCAGGATGAGGATTCAGTTTCTGAAATAAAATAAAAATAAAAATCTGCGGGCAGCATTTTTATCATCTATATTTTCAGGGCCTGATTGTGATGCTCCAACATTTTTTTCTGCTTTTTAAAACTTTGTTGGAACATTTTCAGGTCCAAAGCTCCCTTAGGCTCTCTGCCTTCGGGGAGCTTTCTCTCAGCACTCGCCCACGCCTGCTTTGACGTCGTCGCCTACCCTCATCCTGCCTCCACCCCAGCAGCGCTGAGCTTTTCAGCGCACGCTTCACATTGGCTGGCCGTTAACTGGGCAGCCAGCGTGAAATTGTGGTCGGGGGCCGATCGCAGTCGGCGGTCCATTCCCCAGCCGATCCTGGGCCTGCAATCGCGCCCACCGCCAAGCTAAAAGTTCAGGCCACTGGGTCAAGCTAGTTAAAAAAAGTTAATTTAGGACTTATCAGGACGTCCTTCTTCATACAAAAACAATTAGCACATGGAATAGAATTCCAGAGAACAGCAGAGATTAAATAGACATGAATCATTTAACAACTGGATACTGCAGTAAGCAATTATTAGGATCTTTACAAAAGGATATTTACACCTCCAACAAGTGCAAGATTTCTTTGTCAATAAGATCCAGGCCATCCTATTGGCTGCCCCTGCCACTTCCCTCCCTTCCCCTAAGCACACCAGGCAAAATTTCCCCCACCATCCTACTCTTGAACTCGCACCTTTCTTTAGTTTCTCTCCTATCTTCCACTGTGTCCTCTCTGAGCTCATCTTGTCCACAAGACCCACCACCTGCTCCCTCAACCATATTCCTACAAGACTTTAAACAATTTAACCCAGCAGATAAATAATAAACCTCTTAATTTACAATGATACATTAAACTGTTTGTGAAATGAAAGCATTTGCATTCTTATGAGTGTTTTTCTGAATAGTTTAATGATTTTTTATCTGAAACAAGGCACAGCCTTCAAGTTACTCTGCTGCCTAGTGGAATGAAAATACAGTTGAAACAGGTGAACTGAAGAAAAAACAATAGCCTACAGGATTACGAGGCTTCTGGATAGAGAAGTGTCAATCAAACCAAAATAACAGCACTATGATGGTAATCTCGCCTTCCTGTGTAATGACCACCACTATCCATTGCAGTCCCTACCACTTAAACTGTCCAGGCTTAACACGGGCAGCAGCACATATTGGACAGATGGCGTAAACCATTTGACATTATCATAAGAGTCAATTACAAAGACGTCACATAACTTATTAAGCACACAGGCTATTTTGGGCAGCTCAATAAATACTTACCCTGTAATTAGTAACTTAATTTCAGGCACAGTGCGGTCTACAAGCAGTTTGAATGAGCCGTTCGCACTTCATTAACATATGATCACCTTATAATGATGAGATTCTGGATGCAACTGCTAGCAATTAGGAGAGACAGTTGTTGACGAGGTTTTCTGTTTTTATAAAAATTGTTGGTTACTTTCTTTTATATTTTCACCATCCTCTTTACATCAGTGGCAACTCACGTTAAGAGCAATGCTAAACAGAGACTCTGAAGTGAATAAACTGGGGAGGGGCAGATATATCACGCACCTCCCCCTTCCCAGAAGTAAAGTTGGTGTGGAGATGACCCGCTCCACCCACTACAGGTGGACTTAACAAGATCAGCGAGGGACTTCCCCACACCTCACTAAGGAAGAAGACCTGCCCTTTCAAGCTGCCAGTAAGAGTGTGTGGCAGCTCCATCGTCCCGGCAGCGCCAAGGACACATCAGTGACCACTGCCAGGGCTGCAGGAAGACGATGAAGGCGGCACAGGGCTCCCTGGAACTGATAAGTCCAGGTTCTTAGGCAGGGAGGGTAGAGGAGGTTAGGGAGAAGGGTGAGTTTTGATCTTTGAGGGCAGGGGGGGTGCTTACCCCTGATCCACAAAGGGCAGCCCCTGGAGATCGAGGCCCCAGTCTTCCTCCCACCCTTTGAAGACGTTTGGTAATAAAAAAGGACTGCCTGCTCCCATCCAGATGCCCACGCCAAACATTTTATGCCGATTCCAGCACTCACCCACCCCCGTAATATGGGGGGGTGCTCAGGGGTGGACAGGGAGATGGTGGGGTGGACACCCACCCTATTTATGTGCCTCCCCACAATCCCAGCCAGAAACACACCTGCCGAGGCACATAAAACCCAGCCCTCTCTGTGTCTATTCAAGTGAACACAAGATTCCACAGCGCTTCGCTGAATATATACATGGAATTCGCAGTGCCCTGGCCAACATTCATTCCTCAACCAATAGCAATCAAACAGGTTAACTAGTCAAGTACTTCTTTGTGTTTTGGTACGTCGATCCTATAAAAGACTATGGCATTAGAAGGGCCAAGGGAATGGTTTCTCCACCTGGAATTCCCATGGCTCATGCCACCTTAGCACCCAGAGATTTGAATGTCATAAAGAAAATGGCATCCAGTGCTTGGTGGTTTGTAATTAAGGCACTCTCTCGATCTGAACATCCCGAAAACCTTCCAGAGGCACTCTCTTTATAAAGGAAGCCAGTTAAAATTGAAAACATTTTAAACCAACTCAATTCCTATCACCAAGGAGGTATCAAGGCCCATATCTTCCTCTCTTCCCCTACTACCCCAATAGGTTCTCAAGTTGTGCCATATGGATGTGGGCTAAATGAACCCATCTTGATCACACTTACCCTGTGGCAAGCAGTGGCAGTATTTCCTTTTGATGATCTCTGACTCAGTTGTCCCTGTTTTCCCCATTCAGGAATGAGACATGAGCATCACTGGCAAGGGCAGCAAGTATTGCCTATCCCTAATTGCCCTTGAGAAGGTAGTGATGATTCACTTTCTTAAAACACTGCAGTCCATCGACTGTAGGTAAACCCAAAGTGCTGTCAGGAAGGGACCCCAGGTGTTTAACCCATCAATGGTGAAGAAATTGTGATATAGTTCCAAGTCAGGATGGTGTGTGGCCTGGAGGGGAACTCGCAGGTGGTGATGCCCTTGTCCTTCTAGGTAGTACAGGTCACAGGTTTGGGAGGTACTGTCAAAACAGTCATAGTGAGTTGCTGCAGTGCATCTTGTAGATGGTACACACCGCTGCCACTTTGGCACCTGTGGTGGAGGGAGTGAAGGTTCAAGATAGTGGATGGGATGCCGGTCAAGCGGACTGCTTTGCCTTGAATGATGTTGGGCATTCTGAGTGTTACTGAAGCAGCTCTACTTCAGCAAGTCGAGCGTATTCCACCACATGCCTGACTTGTGCCTTGGAATTGGTGGATAGGCCTTTGGGTGTCAGGAAGTGAGTTACTCGAGCAGGTCAGAGGCTGGGAATTCTGCAGCTTGTATTCAAAATATTTATCTGGCTGGTCCAGTTCAGTTCCTTGTCAATGGTTATGCTCAGGATGTTGATGGTGGGACGTTCAGTGATGGTAATGGCATTGAATGTCAAGGGGAGATGCTTAGATTCTCTCTTGCTGAAGATGGTTGTTGCCTAGCACTTAAGTGGCAAGTAACATTCATGCCACACATCAGCCCAAGCTTGAAACTTGTCAGAATCTTGCTGCATGCAGGCACGGATTGCTTCATTATCTTAGGAGTTGCAAATGGTACTGAACGCTATGCAATTAATGATGAACATCCCCACTTCTGGCCTCCTGATGGAGAGAAGATCATTGATAAAGCAGCTGAAGATGGTTGGGTCTAGGACATGACTGTGAGGAACTCCTGCAGCAATGTCCTGGAGGTAAAATGGTTGGCCTCCAACAACCATAACCATCCTATTTTGTGCTAGGTATGACTCCAACCAGTGCAGAGTTTTCCCCAGATTCCCATTGACTCAAGTTTTTCTAGGGCTCTTTGATGTCACACTCGGTCAAATACTGTCTTGATGTCAAGGGCAGTCACTCGCATCTTCCCACTGGAATTCAGCCCTCATCATTAAATGAATGCTTTATATTGATCTTCATAGTAGAAAACATTTTTTTAAATCCAGAAACAGGGGGAATGAAGAGTCCAGTGAGAAGAAGGAACTTTAAGAAATTAGTATTAGTAAATAAATCATACTGAAGCATTTATTGGGACTAAAGCTTATCAAATTTCAGGAACCTAATGGCCTATTTCCTTGGGGTTTAAAAGAGGTAGCTACAGAGATAGCGGTTTGATTTTGATCTTACAGAATTCACTGGATTCCAGAGCAGTTCCTGTGCATTGGACAGCAACAAAAGTAACCTCGCTGCTCAAGAGAGGGAGAGAAAACAGGGAAATAGAGGCCAGTTAGCATGACATCTGTAGTAGGAAAAATGCCAGAACCTATTTTTAGGGATGTGAAAACAAGGAACTTATAAAATCATAATAGGTTTGGCACAGTCAACATGGATTTATGAAAGGAAAATCGTGTTTGACAAATCTGTAGAGTTCTTTAAGTTTGTAACTTGTAGGGTATATAAGGGGAAACCAGTGCATAGTGTATTTGGATTTTCAAAGCACATTCAACAAGATGCCAAACAAGAGGTTATAACACCAATTTGGGCACATGGGATTTAGGGTGATATACTAACATAGATTGAGGGTTGGTTAACAGGCAGAAAACAGGGAGTAGGGATAAGCAGGTCATTTTCAGGTTGGCAGGGTGTAACTAGAGGGGTGCCACAATGCTTGGGCCTCAGCTATTTAAAATCTCTATCAATGGCTAAGATGAGGTACCGAGTACAACATAACCAAGTTTGCTGATGATACAAAGTTAGGTGGGAAAGTAAACTATGAGGACGACACAAGGAGGTTGCAAAAAGATTTAATCAGGTTAAGTGATTGGGCAGGAACATATTAGATTGTTGTAAGTGTGAATTTATCCACTTTTATAAGAAAAATAGAAAAACAAGCTATTTTTAACATGGTGTGAAACTGGAAATGTTGGTATTCAGAGGGACCTGGGTGTATTTTGTACAGAAATCACATAAGGTTAACATGCAGGTGCAGCAAGCAATTAGAAAAGCAAATAGTATGTCAGCCTTTATTAAAAAGAGATTAGAGTATAAGAATAAAAATGTGTCACTACAATTATATAGGGCATTGGTGAGACCACAACTGTAATACAGTGTAGTTTTGATTTTCTTACCCAGGGAAAGATATACTTACCTTAGAGGAAGCCCAACAATTTCACTTGACTTACTCTTGGGATACAGTTTCACTCTTTGTTGTCTCAGGCATATTGTCCACGTATCTTGGCGGAAGGTGGTCACCAACTCACAGACCTTGGAGTATGCTAATTCCAACAGCACACATTCATTGCCAAGCCAACAGCATCTGTGCTGGCTCAGCCATGTCCATTGGATGGATGACAGCCATATACCTAAAGATCATCTGTATGGTGAAATGGTCACCATGCTCTGTACCACGGTGCTGTGGTCAGTTTGCTCACCTTCCCTTCAGTCTGTGCCCTCGTCCACACCGGGAGCAAGAACCTCATACCTATTGGACAAGGGCACATGTGAGGCTCCTCCAAAGCTAAATTCTGGATCCCACATGTGCCTCACTCGCAGTCACACCCTCCTGTCCCCACCACAGTCCAAATTTGATGTAATTAATCTAAGGGGTGTGACTGTCTCCTGAAACACAGGTAACTTTTCCCCTCCCTGATGTGTCGCAGTGTCCGCAGCTCAACTGCAACTCATCAATTCTGAGCCAAAGTTCCTCAAGCAGCCAACACTTGCTGCAGATGTGGCCACCAAGGATCGCACCGGTGTCCGCCAGCACCCACGTACTACAGCTGCAACACATCACCTGCCCAGCCATCTCTAATCTATTTAATTAATTAATTTGGATGTTAAAAAGACAGAGTCCCGAAGGCTGTGTTGCCTACCTGGTGCTAAGGTTAAGGACATCTCTTCTGGGCTGGAGAGGAACTTGGCATGGGAAGGGAAGGATCCAGTTGTCGTGGTCCACGTAGGTATCAATGACATAGGTAGGACTAGGAAAGAGGTTCTGCTGAGGGACTACAAACAGCTCGGGGCTAAATTAAAAAGCAAAACCACAAAAGTAATAATCTGCAGATTACTACCTGAGCCACGTGCAAATTGGCGTAGGGAAAATAAGAGGGTAAATAAAATCAGAGGTATATGCGTGGCTCAAAGATTGCTGTTGGAAAAATGGGTTCTGATTCATGAGGCACTGGCACCAGTACTGGCGAAGGAGAGAGCTGTTCTGTTTGGACAGGCTTCATTTGAACCATGCTGGGACCAGTGTCCTGACAAATCATATAACTAGGGTTGTAGATAAAACTTTAAACTAATTAGGGGAGGGGGGAGGGTTCAACTGAAGGGAAGTTTAAAAAATCAAAAATAAACGAGAGTGGTGGTGCAGGGTAGTGAAGAGGCGATCGATAATCAAAATGTAACAGGAAGGGGCAGAAAATTTAAGCACAAGAGTGCAGCAGAAATTAGAACCAGAATGAGTAATGATGGTAAAAAGTCAAAGCTTAAGGCTCTTTATCTGAATGCACGCAGCATTTGTAATAAGATAGATGAGTTCACAGCACAAATAGAAATAAATGACTTGATAGCCATCACAGAGATGTGGTTGCAGTGTGACCAAGACTGGGGGACTCAATGTTCAAGGGTATTCAACATTCTGGAAAAATAGGCAAAAAGGAAAAGGAGGTGGGATAGCTTTGTTAATAAAGGAAGGTAACAGTGCGGTGAGTAGTAGTGATATAGGTGCAATAGATCATGATGTGGAATCAGTTTGGGTGGAAATAAGGAATAGCAAAGGGAAGAAATTGTGGGTGGGAGCTGTGTGTAGGTCCCCAAAGAGATGCCTCACTGGAGGACAAAATATAAACTGAGAGATAATGGAGGTGTGTAAAAAGGGCATTACAATTGTCATGGTTGATTTTAATCTGCACATTGGCAGGGGTAACATGAAAGACGAATTTGCATCAGAGATTGTTTCTTAGAGCAACACATTGCAGAACCTACCCAGGAACAGGCCATTTTAGATCTAATAACGTACAATGAGATGAGATCAATAAGAGATATTGTAGTTAAGGGTACTCTGAGGGTGAGCAACTAGGGCCTCAAACCAGTACCCTCAACTTAAATAAGGGCAATAACAGAGGTAAGAAGAAAGAGTTGTCTAAAGCAGGCTGGGAAATTAGACTAAGGGGAAGGTTAGTGGATGAGCAGTGGCAGATATTTAAGCAGATATTTCATAATGCTCAGCAAAAAATTATCTTGGTCAAAAAGGACTCGGTAAGAAGAATGAACCACCCTTGGTTACAAGGAGAGTATCCAATTAAAAACTAAGGCATAAAAAATGGCAAAACAAGTGGTAGGCCAGAGGATTGGGAATTTTCTTTTTAGGAACCAGCAGCGGATGACTGAAAAGCTAACAAAGTTAAAATAAAAGTTAATAAAGAAGGGGAAAATTGATTATGAAAGTAAATTGGCAAGAAATATAAAAACAAACAGCAAGAGCTTCTACAGGTATATGAAAAGAAAGAGAGTGGCTAAAGTGAGCATGGGGCCCTCTTAGAAAATGCGACCGGAGAATTGACAATGGGGAATAGGGAAATGGCAGATAATTTAAATCAATATTTTGCATCAATCTTCACGGTGGAGGACACTCAAAACATCCCAAAGATGTCAGATAAGCAAGGAGCTAATGGGAGGAAAGATCTTGCAACAATCTCTATCACAAAGGACAAAGTATTTGACAAACTAATGGGGTGGTCTGCATCCAAGGGTTTTAAAGGAAGTGGCTGCAGAGATAGCGGAGGCATGGATCGAAACATTCCCGAACTCACTGCTCACTGGATTCTGGGAGGGTCCCAGCGGATTGGAAAACAGTTAATGTGATGCCCCTGTTCAAGAGGGGAGGGAGACAAAAAACTGGAAACTATAGGCCAGTCAGCCTAACATCTGTCGGTGGGAAATGCTAGAGTCCATTATTAAGGAAGAAATAGCAGGACATTTAGAAAAGCTTAACGCAATCAAACAGAGTACACATGGTTTTGTGAAAGGAAATCATGTTTGACAAATTTGCTAGAGTTCTTTGAGGATATAACAAGCAGAGTTGACAAAGGGGAACCAGTAGATGTAGCGTATTTGGATTTCCAGAAGGCATTCGATAAGGTGCCACATAAAAGGTTATTGCACAAGATAGGGGCTCACGGTATTGGCGATAATGTATTAGCATGGATTAAGGATTGGTTAACACACAGAAGACAGAGTCGGGATAAATATGTCTTATTCAGGTTGGAAAGATGTAACTAGTGGATTGTCACAAGGATCAGTCCTAGGGCCTCAATTATTTGCGATCTATATTAATGACTTGGAGGAGGGGGAAGAGTTCTGAAGGATATAGCTGAAGAGATAGTGGAGGCGTTTGTGGTGATCTTTCAGGAACCACTCGAGTCAGGGAGGGTCCCAGAGGACTGGAAAATCGCTAATGTAACCCCCCTGTTTAAGAAGGGAGTAAGGCAAAAGACGGGAAATTACAGGCCAATTAGCCTGACCTCGGTCATTGGTAAGATTTTAGAGTCCATTATTAAGGATGAGATTTCAGAACACTTGGAAGTGCAATGTAAAATCGGGCAAAGTCAGCATGGTTTCATCAAGGGGAGGTCACGCCTGTCAAATCTTCAACACATTTTTGTTTGATCCTGTTATCCAATTCCTGGTGTTTCCATTGATCTATTTGCTTTTCCTTCCTTCTGTGCTCCATCAGGTCCAATATTTTTATCGGTCATCCATTTTTTATTTCTCTTTTCTTTAATCGGAATGGTGCTTTTTGGTGATTCTAACATTGATGCTTTGAACATTTCCCATGTTGAATAGTTTCCTTGGTCTTCAAGCAGTTTGAAATAGTTTTAAACTTTCATTTAAAATTTTTCTTTAACTGAGCTCTCTGCATTTTAGTTCATAATCTAGTCTCTTTAATGTTGCTGTTTTTTCAACTTCCTCAGCTTTATTTTGATGGGGCAAACTGCAGCCTACATGGTCACTTTCACAGCTGGTGCCCGTGTAGGTCTTTGCTTGTTGAACTGCATTTCAGAATCTGTTGTTTATTGTCATATAGTCAATATCATTCCTGGTCATGTCACCAGGACACTTACAGGTATTTTTTCTTCTAGGATGCTCCTTGAATCAGGTATTTAGAATAACCTGATCATCTGCTGTACACCAATTGATCCACATTTCCCCTCTTTCATTGGGATCACCCAGGTCATGAGTTCCAACTACGCTGCCTTTCCTGTTAGAACTTGCTTTTCATTTAGATCACCCCTTACAAAAATGGCCTCATTTGTTTTTCATCAAGTGCTAATGAACAGGGCCTGGATCAAGATCAAGGCAGAAATTTAATCTCTTCAATGTGGTTTTGTAAAAGATAAAGGTACATTTGCTAACGAAGAACCACAGAGGTGAAAAAAGATCTGTTCATGTGTTTTACTGATTATACTAAGGCATTTGACAAGGTAATACATGAAGAACTGATGAGCATATTAGCGTCTTTACCTTGATGGCAAGCATCTTAGAGTGACGAAATCTTTATTGGGAACAAATTACAGCCATAAAAGTTGAAAACGATCTAAGCAATTTCATAAAGATTAAAAAAGGGTCATGCAGGGGTGTGGTTTTTCCCCAGGTTTATTCAATTTGTATAGTGAAAATATTCCTCAAGAGACTGAAGACCTTCCTGGATTATTAGTTAGATGTTACAACTTCAATGGTATAATTTACACCGATTACATCGTTCTTATTGCAGACTCTGAAGAGAAACTGTAAAAGATTTCAGATAGACTAGTGAGTGAAAGCGAGAAGAAAGGAACTAACATAAATTGTAAAAAATCAAAAATCTAGCAGTGTCCAAAAAGAAAGTCATACCAAGTCATACCTCCTCAGGAGCTCCCCCAGCACAGTTACCAATTTTCAGCCAATTCAATTCACTCTTTGTGATATCAAGTAATGGCTAAAGGCACTGAATACTGCAAAGGCTATGGGCCCTGACAATATTCCAGCAATCGTACTGAAGACTTGTGCTCCAGAACTTGCCATGCCCCCAGCCAAGCTGTTCCAGCACAGCTACAACTCTGGCATCTACCTGGCTAGGTGGAAATATTCCCAGGTATGTCCTGTACACAAAAAGCAGGACAAATCCAACCCAGCCAATTACTGCCCCATCAGTCTACTCTCCATCATCAGTAATGTAATGAAAGGGGTCATCAACAGTGCTATCAAGCTTAGTAATAACCTGCTCACTGACGCCCAGATTGGATTCCACCAGGGGCACTCAACCCCTGACTCATTACAGCCTAGGTTCAAACATGGACAAAAGAGCTGAGCTCCCAAGGTGAGGTGAGTGTGACTGCCCTTGACATCAAGGCTGCATTTGACAGTGTGTGGCATCAAGGAGCCCGAGCAAAACTGGAGTCAATGGGAATCAGGGGAAAACTCTCCGCTGTTTGGATTCATACCTAGCACAAAGAAAGATGGTTGTGGTTGTTGGAGGTCAGTCTTCTCAGCTCCAGGACATCACTATAAGAGTTCCACAGGATAGTGTCCTCAGCCCAACCATCTTCAGCTGCTACATCAATGACCTTCCTTTCATCATAAGGTCAGAAATGGGGATGTTCGCTGATGATTGCAGAATGTTCAGCACCATTCCTGACGACTCAGATACTGAAGCAGTCCATGCCCAAATGCAGCAAGACCTGGACAATATCTAGGCTTGGGCTGACAAGTGGCAAGTAACATTCACGCCACACAACTGCCAAGCAATGACCATCTCCAGCAAGAGAGAATCTGACCATTGCCCCTTGACGTTCAATGGCATTACCATCACTGAATCCCCCACTATCAACATCCTAGGGGTTAACATTAACCAGAAACTAAACTGGATTAGCCATAGAAATATTGTGGCTACAAGAGCAGGTTAGAGGCCAGGAATCCTGCAATGAGTAACTCACCTCCTGACTTCCCAAAGCTTGTCCACCATCTACAAGGCACAAGTCAAGAGTGTGATGGAATACTCCCCACTTGCCTGGATGAGTGCAACTCCCACAACACTCAAGAAGCTTGACACCATCCAGGACAAAGCAGCTCGCTCGATTGGTACCACATCCACAAACATTCACTCCCTCCATCACCGACGCACAATGGCAGCAGTGTGTACCATCTACAAGTTGCATTACAGGAATTCACCAAGGCTCCTTTGAAAGCACCTTCCAAACCCACGACCACTACCATCTAGAAGGACAAGGGCAGCAGATAAATAGGATCACCACCATCTGGAAGTTCCCCTCCAAATAATTCATCATCCTGACTTGGGAATATATCGCCATTCCTTAACTGTCGCTGGGTCAAAATCCTGGAACTCCCACTGTCTAACAGCACATGGACTGCAGTGGTCCACCTGCACCACCCCCTTCTCAAGGGCAACAAGGGATGGCAATAAATGCTGGCCCAGCCAGCGAAGCACACATCCCATGAATGAATAAAAAATGTAAGATTACAGTGAGGAATGAAAATGTCACACAGGCAGGCAAATTTTGTTATCTAGGAAGTATGCTAACATCGGACAGAAAATGCAAGCAAGAAATAAGACAAAGGATTGGAGTAGCCAAAGATGCAAATCAAAAAACAAAAAGATTATGATCAACTCAAAATTAGTCACGAAAACAAAGCTGGGAATCCAGGAAGGCTGCATCACACCAATTTTGACATACGGGACCGGGTGTTGGACAACCAGTGAAGCAATACAGAGAAGAATTGAGGCTGCAGAGTTTTGGTTTTTGAGGTGAATAATGAAGATATCTTGGACAAGTCACACTAACAATGAAAAGGTGCTAGCAAAATCTGAGACCACAAGAAATCTGCTGACCAAGATTAGGAACAGACAGTGGTAATGTCTTGGGCTCGTGAAAAAAAATCATGATTTAGAAAGCCTGATGCTGATGGGAAAGATCAAGGGTAAAAAAGATGGAGATAGACAAAGAACGATCTTTCCAAACAGCCTCGCATACTGGATGAATGTACCACCAACGAAGGTGTTCCACACCTCCAGAGCAAGATTAACATGGAGGTCCATGGTCGCCAACACCTTCTTAGGGCATGGTACCTGAAGAGAGAGAGAGAGAGAGAGAAGTCTGTACTCTCTGGAATTTAGAAGATTGAGAGATTATCTAATTGAAGCATATAAAAATGTTTAAGGGTTTGACAAAGTACACACTGAGAAAATGTTTCCCCTGACTGGGGAATCTAGAACACAGGGCCACAATCTCAGAATAAGGAGTTCATCATTTAGGACTAAGATAAGGAGGAATTTCTTCACTCAAAATGTTGTGAATCTTTGGAATTCTTTACTACAGAGAGCTGTGGGTGCTCAGCTGTTGAGTATATTCAAGGCAGACATTGATAGATTTTTGGGTAATAAGAAAATTAAGGGATATGGGATAGTGCAGGAAGAATGGATTTGAGTAGATTAGCCATTTAGGATTACCCCATTTCAATATGGAGAAAAACATTTATTCTGCTTGCCTAATTATATCAGACACTATCCAAAATTTCAAGTCTGCCGATTTTCCGAACCGTGAGCTACCATTTTTAGTCAAATCTTTCTAGTAGAACAGATGTTCATTTAAAGTAACACTGGTTCTGCCATTGTGATTGATCAGGCATGCATGCACATTTGAATGGTCCAGCCAATTAAATAAAAATTTGCTAGCAACAAACATTTTGAAGTGTCATAATAAAAGGTTCAGCTGGTTCCAACCACTCCTATGGTCTCATTATACATCTCTGTCTTTTTCTCCTGCTGTCTCAAGTCCATTTCACATCACAGGAGAGTTTATCCATGCAACTCAACATCACCACTCAGTAACTGATTACGAAGTTCTTTCATTTTTGTTAATATAGGTAAAGTCTACTTCAATGACAATGTTACTGTCAATCATTAGAGACGGCAAGAGAGTCACAGGTACTTACATTTAATCAGACATTTTGTGCTTAGTGCCACAAATCACTCCCTGCATCTTGGAGTGTTTCCATATATGCTCAGTATTTGGTATGTTTGGAACCCAGCAGTCAAAAAGAAACTATTCTTACTAAAACTAACTGCAAAAAAGATCAGTTGCCGTAACAAAAGTGGCCTTCTTAGAAAAGAGATAAAATTGTTGTCATAGTGTCTCGAGCCCTTTTCTGAATGATCCCTGAAAAAAAAATCTAATGAACTAAGTGCTCTTTGCAATGCTTCTACCAACTCCTGCGATGTTCAATCAGGAACAAAGGAAATCAAATACATAAGCCTGCCAAATATCCACAATATTTAAAACAAAACAAAGGTGCAAAAAATACAATAGAAATATTGAAAGGGAAAACAAGGTGAAAGCATAAATGTTTCAAATATAAAATGAAAAACATTGTTTGAAGGCATGCTATTACAATTGCAGTCAAGATCCGTCTTACTGAATTATTTCTGAAACATAGGTGTTAAACAGGGCTCCTGTGTAACTGTGGCAATCATTGCACATTTATCTCAAAACTATTTTAGGTCCCCTGATATTATTCATTTCTTCTTAATTATGCCCATCTATATTTTTGTTGGACGCAGAGGCTGAGAATTCCATACACACCAGTAACAAGACCACAGCAGTGTATCAGCTATTTGCTAGACAAACTGCAACGGCTTCATTTAAGTGGTCTCATACTATGACCCATCATTTAACAATGCCGTTAGCATGGTACATGTCTCAAAGTGTCCCCAAGGAGAAACAGATGCTCAACAGTAGCAGCTGACAGTAAAGTTGGTCAAAGAAAGACGTGTGAAACAGCTCTTTAATGGGGGGGTGGGGGGGGGTTCATGACATTTACTGGATACATTGGTCAGATAGGAATGGAATCCAGCAAGAGTGGTATCAGAGGATGTAGAAGAGGCTGAAGTTGTCCTCCATGTAGGACACTGCAGGAAGATTAACCCATACACCCTGACCACACGAGGTGACTCTAAGGTGCTGTCGGAATTCTTACTGAAAAGATAAAACTACAACTTACATTTATATAGCGCCCTTGACGTGGTAAAAATATTCCAAATCTTTTCGCAAATCTGAAATAAAATTTGGCACCGAACCAAATGAGGAGATTTTAAGGAGAGCAAAAGCTTGGATCAAAGATAGAGGAGTTGAACCATTGCCCATGTACAAGGAGCGATAAGGTTTCCCCCTCAGCGACACTGAACCAGCAGCTCGGCCACCTTCCCACAAGCTGCTGTCACTCCAGCGCCGGCCCGGCTAAAGGCCGACATTCCGGCTCGGGCTCGGGCTCTCCTCACACAAACCCGGGGCCTTTCCAATCGGGAAATGATCCGACAGAGGCCCCGAAACAGCTTCCGGCTGCGAGCCCGAGACACCAAACGACACGCCCCCAACCCCCAATCACCCATCCCCCACTCCCCCCTCCCCTCCCCTCCCCCAGCACCACCCCCACCCCCCCAACCCCCATCTCCCCCTCCCCAATCCCCATCCCCCAGCCTCATCTCCCCCTCCCCCAGCACCACCCCCACCCCCCCAACCCCCATCTCCCCCTCCCCAATCCCCATCTCCCCCTCCCCCAGCCTCATCTCCCCCTCCCCCAGCCCCATCTCCCCCAGCCCCATCTCCCCCTCCCCATCTCCCCCTCCCCAATCCCCATCTCCCCCTCCCCCAGCCTCATCTCCCCCTCCCCCAGCCCCATCTCCCCCTCCCCCAGCCTCATCTCCCCCTCCCCCAGCACCACCCCCACCCCCCCAACCCCCATCTCCCCCTCCCCCAGCCTCATCTCCCCCTCCCCCAGCCTCATCTCCCCCTCCCCCAGCCCCATCTCCCCCTCCCCAACCCCCATCTCCCCCTCCCCAATCCCCATCTCCCCCTCCCCCAGCCTCATCTCCCCCTCCCCCAGCCCCATCTCCCCCTGCCCCAGCCGCATCCCCCCTCCCCCAGCCCCATCTCCCCCTCCCCCAGCCCCATCTCCCCCTCCCCATCTCCCCCTCCCCCAGCACCATCCCCCCCTCCCACAGACCCAGCTCCCCCTCCCCATCTCCCCTCCCCATCTCCCCCTCTCCTAGCCCCACCCCCACTCCCCCTCCCCATCTCCCCCTCCCCCAGCCCCATCTTCCCCCTCCCCCAGCCCCATCTTCCCCCTCCCCCATCTTCCCCTCCCCCATCTCGTCCTCCCCCAGCCCCATCTTCCCCTCCCCCATCTCCCCCTCCCCCAGCCCCATCTCCCCCTCCCCAAGCCACATCTCCCCCACCCGCACTCCCCCCTCCCCCAGCCACACCCCCACTCCCCCCTCCACCCTCCCCATCTTGTCCTCCCCCTCCCCATCTCGTCCTCCCCCAGCCGCATCTCCCCCTCCCCCTCCCCCAGCTCCATC